>NW_021680369.1:393344-434190 GCF_001412515.2 Diachasma alloeum | reverse complement strand
CCTCTCTCTCTCTCTCTCTCTCTCTCTCTCTCTCTCTCTCTCTCTCTCTCTGAACCGTTGGAAAAATTAGATCGTTGTTCATAAGAGTGGGAATCAATTAGAGGGAAGTTCGGGAGAGCCTGTAAAAATTTTGAGATTAAAAAAAATTTCCTTCCTTTAGAAACATTGAAATGTCTAGACATCCCCCCTCAAGAACTGACGTTTCCAACTAAATCGTTCTCTCTAGGGGTAGTTAAAAAATTTTATCGTCGTTGAAAGGGGTGGCAATTGATTAGGAGGTGTTCCAAGAAAGTGTATTTTATGTGAAGTGCGGTTAAACTGGTTTACACATGAAAAATTGAATTTCGCTGCCTGGAAAAAATTGGATCGCAACCCCCTCATATTCAATGAAATTTTGCACACTTAATAAAAATATTGAGTTGCATATTTTATTTTTTTTTTATTTCTAAACTTTGGAGGATTCGATAGACAGTCTCTCCTAAAAATTTACAATTTGACTTGTGGGGAATGGGAGGCCAGTTCCATCGTCATGTGAAATCTCTGATAATTTTGAAGCTTTTGATGATTTACCTTTAGCCATGTAATTGTTTCTCTAACGAAATCACTTCTAAATATTATCCTGTGGAGTTGGAAAAAGTAATGAAGTGAGTCAAAACGACCAGAGCCGATTAACAAAAATAATACGCCCAATTCCACTCGACCTCCAGAATTAATCGAATATTTCCCTCATGTTTTCCTGCGTATCAACGATCGGGATGAGTTTTTCACATCTGCATTCTATCTGCCAAACTTCTCCCTCTCGTTGTTATGCAACAAAACAATCGGGAAATATTCGATAATTTTGGAGGTCTTGTGGTATTACTACTGAATATATTCCTATGGTTACTACTCTATGGAGTAATACTGAAAGAGAACGTCAGTTTTGAATGAATCAGTAAAAAATATACTGGGAATCCTCACTTTGAACGTTCCATCAGCATATAGTTGCTTGCACTCCAGCAAAGGCTGACGCATATTTTGATGCATCAAAATAATAGCCTGTGAACCATCGTCAGCCACTACTGAGCCTTGATATAAATGCTGCAGCGGTGGATACTCCTGTAGCATGTCACCCAACTTGAATAAATTGTTTGGGGTGGGTGGCACATGTGCTCTTCGAGCAGCAGAAATTTTTTGCTTATACTCGTTGTAAAAAGAGACCTGAGCAGCAATTGGGGCATACCTTGAAAGGAATCAATCTTTTCATAAATCAATTCTAGATCATATAAAACTACATCGGCTATGTCAAGAAGAAATGCAACTCATCATTAATCTAGGAGGAATCATTGAATTTGTAAAACAAGCAGAGGTAGCGAGCATATTACTGGTAGCATTTGACAGTGTGCGTATCGCAAGGTGATATTTCAATTCTTTTTTCGCCATCAATAAATTGATGGCTGGCTTCCGAATGGGGGAAGGAATCAGAAAAAATTACGATGAAAGATAGAATAAGAATAACACAATTCAAAACAAAATTAGAGTGAGGACAAAAATATTTTCCAAAAAACGGATAAATGTAAATATTTCGAAAACTTTGTACTGACTGGTATACATATTTTGATTGATTGTCATAAAAGTCATCAAGATGAGTATTTTGCAACAAGTAAAATCGAAATCGATCGGATAGTTTTTAAGATATTTAATAAAAGAGGTTTAGATACAAAGTCAAATATCTCCGGAACTATCCATCCGATTCAGCCCATCTTTGAACTCGTAAATTTCAGTACAGAGAGAAAGATCCATGCAAATTGTGAAGTGAATATTTCAATTTAAAAAAAAACTAGAGTGAGAACAAAAATTTCTTGAGACAACTGTAACAATGCAAATATCTCTAAAACTTTGTGCTGACGGGTACACATATTTTGATTGATTGTCATAAAAGACATTAAGACGATTATTTTGCAATAAAGAAAATTGAAATCGGTTGGGGTGCTTTGGAGATATTTGCAAAACACTATTAAAAAGTAAACCGTGATTTCTCGAAAACGGGTGAACCGATTCAGCTGAAATTTTGGACAGATCTAGTCGTCATCAATACCTATGATCGCACGAAATTTCAAATTTTTTAGACTCACTTTAGCCCTCTTTTCTTTCAATTTTCAAAAAATTGACCACCAGCTGACCAGTTGCACAGACGGACAACGTGCTCAAACTTTGTATTTTTACGTTTCAGACCATTCTCCATCACTTCCACGCAAAATAAGAAATTCGAAAAATCGAACGATTTCAAAGCTTCCATTCGGAAGCAAAAAAAGGATAATTTTAAACATATCGAAAACCTCCCATAGACGGCTATACACACTTTGACTGATTGTCATGGAGGGATCAAGACGAGTATTTTGCAAGATAAAAAATCGAAATCGGTGGAATATTTGTTGCGATATTTAATAAAATAGTTTTGGACATAAAGTCGAATATCTCCGAAACTATCCATCCGATTCAGACCATCTTTGAACTCGTAAATTTGTTTACGGAGAGACAACTCTATGCAAATTTTGAAGTGAATATTTCAATTGAAAAAAAAAATAGAGTGAAAACAATTTTTTTTTTGAGAAAACTGTAAAAATGCAAATATCACGAATACTTCGTACTGACGGGTGTACATATTTTGATTAATTGTCATAAAAGACATATAGACGAGTATTTTGCAATACAGAAAATTGAAATCAGTTAGATAGTTTTTGAAATATTTAATAAAATAGATTTAGATACAAAGACAAATATCTCCAAAACTATTAATCCGATTTAGCCCATCTTTGAACTCGTAAATTTCAGTATAGAGAGGAAAATCCATGCGAATTTTGAAGTGAGCAGTTCAATATTAAAAAAAACTAGAGTGAGAACAAAAATTTTTTGAGAAAAATGTAAAAATGCAAATATATCGAAAACTTTATGCAAATGGGTACATATATTTTGATTGATTGTCATAGAAGACACCAAGACGAGTATTTTGCGATGAAGAAAATTGAAATCGATTGAATAGTTTTCAAGATATTCAATAAAATAGGTTTAAATACAAAGTCGAATATCTCCGGAACGATTCATCCGATTCAGCCCATCTTCGAACTCCTGAATTTCAGTACGGAAAGGAAACTCTCTGCAAATTTTGGGGTGAATATTTCAATTTTTTTAAAAACGAGTGAGAACCAAAATTTTTTGAGAAAAATGTAAAAATGCAAATATCTCAAAAACTTTGTACCGACGGGTACACATATTTTGATTGATTGTCATAGAAGACATCAAGACGAGTATTTTCCGATAAGAAAAATTGAAATCGGTTGGATAGTTTTTGAGATATTTGCGAAAAACTTAAAAAGTATACCGTGATTTCTGGAAAACGGCTGAACCGATTCAGCTTACACTTCGCACAGATCTGGTCGTCGTTAGTACCTATGATCTCACGAAATTTCAAATTTTTTTGACTTACTTTAGCCCTCTTATCTTCCAATTTTCGAAAAATTGACCACCAGCTGACCAGTTGCACAGACGGACAACGTGCTCAAACTTCGTATTTTCACGTTTCAGAACATTCTCTATCATTTCCACGTAAAATCAGAGATTCAAAAAATCGAACGATTTCAAAGCTTCCATCCGGAAGCAAAAAGGTAATTTTTTGTAGTTTTTTCACTAGTTTTTTTGGAAAATGAAAAGAACGGATGAAACGATCTTGTTCAAAAACGAATCAGGCCGAAGTCTTATAGAAACACACCGATCCCAAGAAAAAAAATTCAAATCGGATCGTTTGATTAAGAGAAAACCTGGACAAAAAGTTTGCTCAAATAGGCACGCACAAACACACACATACATCCCCCCCCCCCAAAAAAAAACCTCAGAATGATTCTCGGGATCATTATCGATCATCTATCATTATACGTGTGAGTGAATTGCCCGAGTAGACGATTTAAAATAAACACAATATACCATTTTACTTCCGGATGGAAGCATTGCAATCGTTCGATTTTTCGATTCTCTAATTTTGCGTGGAAATGATGTAGAATGGTCTGAAACGTGAAAAACCCCAATTTAAGCACCCTGTCCGTGTGTGCGCATGGTCAGCTAGTGGTCAGTTTTTAGAAAATTGGAAGAATAAACAGCTAAACTTATTCCAAAACATTTGAAATTTCGTGAGATTGTAAGTATTGATGACAACTAAGTCCGTGACGAAGTTCACCAGAATCAGTCCAGCCGTTTTCGAGAAATCGCAAGTTGATTTAGAAGGATTTTTTGCATATATCTCAACAACTATCCAGCCGATTTCAATTTTTTTCTCCTAAAATACTCGCCTCGATGTCACCTATCACAATCAATCAAAATATGTATACCCGTTCATGCAAAGTTTTCGAGATATTTGTATTTTTCTTTTTTTCGAAAAACAACGTTTGTTCTCCCTCTAGTTTCTTTAAAAATTGATACATTAACTTGAAATTTGGCATGAAGTTTCGTCTCTGTAATGAACTGGTCAAGTTCGAAAATGGGCTGAATCAGATGGATAATTTTGGAGATATTCCACTTTGTATCTAAACCTATTTTATTGAATATCCATCTCGTACAGTTAAATTGAAGTTTATGGTATTCAATTGTTATGAGCACTCTAACTGGACGGAAAATAAATATAGTAAACTGTTTGCCATGGAGAAAGAATAGATATGAATCCATTCGGAAGCGTACTACCAATTTAATTCGTAACAATTAAATAATAAAAATAATAAAAATTAATGAAAAAGAAAACGAAATAACGAAAAAAAAACAGTGAGTAAACCCTGTGTAAACATGTGACTAAACCCTGTTTGTTTAGAATTGACTCAGCGAATCCTGAGATATCGGTGATGAAAAACGAGATGAAAATTTGATTTTGGAAGTCATGCGATTGATCCTGATGAATCAAGAGTCTGATTCAAGACGAATCGTTAAATTTCGATATCTCCAGCAAAAATGATTCGATCTTCATGAATCAGGTTTCATTGTGAAGCCTAGAGAAAACTCTTCAGATTCTACTCAGCTAATCCTGATGTATTGAAGACAAAAAACAAAATACAAATTTCATTTTAAAGTTTTGAGATTATTCCCGATCAATCGAGACAGATAGTAAATCTCCGATAACTTAAGTAAAAATTATTCGATTGTCGAAAGTAACATCTCATTTTGAAGCCTAGGAATCGTTCTTTGAAACGAGACAAAAAATTTTGAAATTGACTCAGCCAATCCTGAGATATCAACGACTAAATACAAGCCTAGATTTTTTTATGATTATCGATTTCTCATTCTCTAATTATCTTGGAAACTCGCATTTATTAAGGATTTTTCTTGTTTTTCTACTCATTCTGCCTTGCTTTTTACACGATCGAAAATCTGTTTGGGATCCTCCCAGGTCCCTTCGACAGCTAATCGGAGAACTTCCTCCTTAAATTTTTCCCTCAACGGCAAAAAATGATCAGGAAGATGCGAGTGGACTCCCCAAAGGGACACAGGTTGACTGGGGAGGTCATGGAGGGAGTTCACGCAAGCAGCTGCTGTGCAGTTTTGGCCATTCTTCAGAGCACAGCGAAAACTCGTTCCAAGGCCTCTGGGATCAAGGTAATAGGTAAACCCATCGTAAAAATACTTGGCAGTATTTAGCCGGCTTCCAGCTAAGCGTAGCATCTTGTGCTACAAATACAAAATTTATAATAAATTTTTGCGCACTGGGACACCTAGATCTAATGCAATATTTTCTGAATAAAATATTACTTACCTCTTTCAGACAAATCTCACTTCGGTTTCACACACGCGATAAATCTTTCCGAAATGTCACAACTGACGTTTCCAATAACGTGAAGATATCTTGGTTATTAGAAAACAAAGCAATCGATGAAAGGAAAATACGAAACACGAATTACGGCTATCACCGTCATATGCTCTGCACTATATTTTGTGCACAACTATCTTGCTCATTTATCATCCACTTGCGTATACAAAAAATACTACACACAGTATTTTAGTGAACGTTTAAAATACATGTGTGTACAACTGATAATTGTTCCTCGTGCGTAAAAGTATAAATGTGTACAACTCTCCATTTTTAATTAATGTGTGTGTAGAATATTTACACCCAACATTTATCCCTTTTCTAAATGTACATATTTTTTATACTTAATTCATCACATGTGCACACAACAAAATGACATTGTGCACAACTTGACATCTCAATATTTTGTGATTGAATATAATATGTACATGAGCAAAGATAATGTACACGTGTTATTCGAATGTCAGATTTGTGCACAACCATAAATGCCTACAATTCTTACGTGCATGAATCATACCCTGTCATTGAATGTGGTAAAAAATTCCGAAAAGTATATCGAAAATTTCCGTCAACATTTTTTAACAGTGTATCATATTTAGTACATCATTCCCCATATCTCCAATTTTTTATTAAAATTCATTTTAATCCCCTGGAGGGCGAAATTTTTAATTAGAACACAATTCCATAAGAGCACGTTTATAAGCCTCATTTTCTTCATTTAATTTCTCCATACCTATAAGTTTGAAAATTCTCAAATTTTCACCAATGCTCATTAGGTGTCTCGTACTATTGAGAGGAAAAAAAAATTGTGTTGGTGAACACTGAAACATATCTTTACTACAAGTCGACCACTTTTAATTTTTTTTCTCAAAATAGTCGTTTCAATGCCTTATTCCCATTTTTTTGGGATTTTCCATTGAAATCCTTGTTCGCGCTCTGAGTTGCGCAAAAATCAAGATATTACCTTATCTTGAAATTTGGAAAGAATCTTTGTCTTATCATTGCACAGGTTCGCATTGATAATTGGCTCAATTAGATTATTAGTTTCGAAGATATTCAACTTTGTCTATAAGCCTAGTATACGCAACCTAAAAACACAAAAACAAATGTTTTTGTACAAAAACTGGGCCAAGAAAAAGTTTTGTTTGATTCCTACTGGGAAATCGAAGTTTTTGAAAAATACATAGAAATAAAAAAGGAAGCCAAGTTAGGAATTTTGAATAAATGGTGATAGTGCACATTCAGGTTTCTATAAGCAAAATAGTTCTCAATGGAATAAGTATTCTAAAAAAATTCTCCATGAAATAAAAAATCAGTAGGAGCAGGACCAACGTCCTTGGCGCGGATCAAAGGATGGAGGAATAGATTGATACAGACAGTGAATTGAAAAACTCCGCGCCAAGAACGTTGGATGCTACTTAGTGTTGTCAAGTTACGAGGTTTTGTTGAATTTTAGGCCATTCGGAAACCGGTTATCAATGTATTCATGTCAGAAAATGCATTAAAAAATGCTTACTGTCATATGCTCGCTATCCACTGCTTATTTCACATGTTTCATGCAAGAAAAAACAAACCGCTGAGGCGATTGTCTTCATAAACTAATCAATTATAAGTTACAATAAGACAGAAATACACACGCACTATGTCTTCAGAAATGTTTCGGGATAATTATAGAGGGCATAAAACGTAGAGAAATCATGGAAATTCCACATTCGATTTACGGGGTCATTACAATAATATCCTTCCTTCGGATCGGAAAACTAAAAGCAGAGCCAAACTGTCCACTCAATCAAAAATCTAATCAATAATCAATGAAATAATTATCTCGTAATTGAGCGCTTTGATATGTCTTAAATTCTCATGATTGAATTCTTCATGGAAATTCTACTAATGATAACCATCCGCCAGAAAAGGTAATAGTTGTCGAGCTGTCTACTTGAGTCTTCACCATGATACAGAAGAGTTGCGTAATATATCGCACGCTCCACAACAAATGACATCCGGTTGTTGCTGAACTGTATGATGTATAAAATATTTTGGGAAGGGATACAGTGTATTCAAAAAATCCTTTTGATATTTCCGTAATCTCCTTGAATTTAAGGTGTCATAGATATGAACCTTCCCATTCCCATCATATTTTGTACAAATCCAGTGCCCTGCTGGCGTTTCTTCGCATTTCTTTGCCCCCACTTTACCACTGTAAACAATCTGAATATTATTCGCGGATATAGGAATTGGTTGCAAATTACGTAGAAATCATTGTACATAGCCAGTGTCTTGGGAAAGATTAAATATTCCTTGTTCACTCAATGACCTATTCAGTATTTCGTGAAAGAAATTGATATGATCGCATTTCAAATAGCTATTGGACCTTGAAACTTCTCTACATTTCTCCATACTAATAGCGTAGTTATAGTCATCATTTCGATCAACTCTGCGGGGTGAACTATATATGCGGGTGGCTATTAGGCGGTGTATGAGATGAATTTGAGAGTGAATTTCTGTGGTTCCCGGTAGCTTAGTCGGTAAAAGTGCCCGGCGCGTATCTGGGAGACCCGGGTTCGATTCCCGGCTGGGTGAAGCGGAAATTTTTTCTCTCTAAATTCTAATTCTCTTAGAATTATTTAATGCCTAAAGGAGGTTAGGCGGTGTATGAGATGAATTTGAGAGTGAATTTCTGTGGTTCCCGGTAGCTTAGTCGGTAAGAGTGCCCGATGAATGAACGATGAATACATCGTTCATTCTATAACTATTCTCATCATCAACAATGATGTATTTCAGCATCTTTAATCTTAACATTATTGGATCACTTTCTTCATCAACATGGATGATTTGATCATCACATTTGTCATCAACACTGACTATTTGGCCAGCTTTGATATTAACATCCATCATTCGATCTGTTTCGACGTACTACTTTTTTTGGAGGATGGCATAAATTGGTTTGTGATAACTGAAATATGTTTCATAAACCCCAGCATCAACATCCTCGAAATATGTAAAGATGACATCTATTTGTGTGTTCAAGTTTATTGTGACACAGTCTTTCGGCAGTCTCGTTAGCAATATGGCTCTTCAAATAATTAAGCAGATAAAGTTTCGAATCATCATCGATAATGGAAATGTCGTAATTGAAATCCCCTATCAGAATCATCTTATTCCCATTAGGAATGTGAGTCATCACTCTTTCAAAAGTTTTCTCGAACATTGCTCTTGTCGTTTTCGGGGATTTATATCCAGAAATGAAATAATATTCCGGTATCTTCAACACGAACAATTGAACGTTAGCTGTTGAAATGAACTCACATGCATCCATCACATTCTTGATTTATAACTGGTCTCTAACATAACAAACTAATCCTCTACCAGTCTTATCATAATCAGAGCGGAAAACAATTTTATACTCTTTAATATCGACTTTATCATTATGATTCGTTAACGTTTCACTGAAAATGAGCACATCGCCTCGATGGTACCATTGATCTTCAGTGATATGAGTCAATTTGTTCTTCAAAGTCTCAACATTTTTATATAAAATTTTCAGTGCATCCCCGTGCGTCACGTTGTTGAATGATAATTTCAGCTGTCTAGTATTTCGTAAGCGAGTTAGTTCGCTCAAGGCCGGGGTTGTCAGTTGCATAGCCGGATTTTTCGCTCCAGGTGCTCGAAAATTGCATAAAATATATAGACCACTTAATGTCGTTACTCTACTTAGTGCGACATAAAACAATTGAGTGGTTCTGCTCTCTTGCTTAGTGAAATCCAAACATATCTCAGCGCATGTTTGTCCTTGGTTTTTATGAATTGTCATCCCTTCAGCCGCAATCGCTGGGAATTACTTTCTAATTATTTGATATTTGTGGCTATCCGCCATATGAACACGTATGGAAACTCTCTCTATTGGGGTTAGATTGGCATCAATATCGTGATTCTTCACATAGTCATGAAAGCGCGTTCTTGCTTTCTTACCAACTCTTGGAAGATTGAACTCTAACCATACAATTGATGGGATTTTTGTATTTTCTCTAAACGTGATAAATTTCAATATCCCGCATGCCCCATTAACCAAGTCATCTTCGACATCAATATTGTTTGTTACCATATATTTAATCTTTATTTTGAGTGCTAATTTATGCTGCAATTCATTAGTATTCTGATCATTCTTGCATATTTTCTCAAGGAATCTCTTGGCTGACTTATCTGCACCTTTTGGGAATCTGTTTTCTGCTGTGGCTATAAATAATTTATTGCTGTTTTGGGCAATTTTTTCAGCATTATAAGCTCTCACATTCGCCGTAGTTGCTTGAAGTCTAATAGCTGTTTGGGGTACATCAATTGCACATAATATTTCCCTTGTTTTGATCAATTTCACATCATCTTCAGAGATGTTGCCGAGTGCCAAATTATTCAATGCTTGTATAAATGCGATATCATCTTTCTGACACATAATCTCTGTTAATTCATAAAATTCGAAGTCCTTCCATAAATTATTCAAATCCATGAAGATAGCCATTTGAATACTCTTTGATACTTTATACACAGGTGTATCTTGGACAGGAGGTAATTGATTGAGATCACCCACAGCTAGTACAGATACACCCGCAAATGGTTGATTCACACCCTTAATTTGTCTTAACTGTGTATCCACCCAACTTAGAACCTTTGAACCCACCATTGAAATCTCATCAATTATTAATAACTGCATTTTTGATAAATTTTCTCGAGCGTTATTGACGTAATCACTTGATAATTCCGATATCTGAACGCCAAACTGTTTAGTTGGTAATGCGAATGCAGAATGCAAAGTGACGCCGTTGTCGTCGAGATGGAATTTCCACCAACAATATTATCATTTCCTTGTTGCTCTTTTGCATTATTATCATCCTCAACTAACTTTAATGCATCATCAATACTTTCATCACTCATAATTGCGAATTTCGCCTGATTTACTTCGATAGTCTTTCGATTATTCTTATACACTTGCTCATATTCCACATTTTTTACTTCGAGTTGCTCATTCCACCAAGGCATGAATAACAATATGTTTTCTCGATAATAATTGGCAGGATTCTGCTTACACCGATATCTTCGGTATCGAATTATTGCTGTTTGCTGTCTACATGTAGCGAGATTCGCTCCATTACTATCATCATTCTCATCATCATCATCATCAGAATTTCGTTTGGGATTTCTCTTGTTGACAGGTTGATTATTTGCTATATAATCGGCAAGACAACTTTTGTCCAATGACTTGTGGCGCATACTGTATTTTTGAAACGCATCATCCATATCCAGTCCAGTGGAATCTCCATTCGGTTTCTTCAATGCTTCATCGCTCTTCAAAATTAAAACACGTTCATCTATAGGGCTTGTATTGATAAATACTGCTTGCCTACTTGACTTAGATAAAGACAATGATTGGATATGGTATGCTGCCTCCTGTGCAGACATTATGTTACTATTCAAAAATACATTCGAAATTTTATGAAACTTGCCTTTTACACCCTTGTTTTCATTATCGCAGTCGATGGCAGCTTCTCTCAACAATTTCGATAGGCCACTTTCAATCTTACTTATATAATTGGTAATATAACTCAATAACGCATACTCATCAAGTACAATTTGGAGATCCATATTAGATTCAAACAACTGCAAAATATCCTCATTGTCAGGATTGATGCTTACTTCGAGACTCGATCTCTTCAAAAAGACACGATTTCGTTGTAAAGTACTCCGAATCGCTGGAATATTTTTTTTCTCAGTCATGTTCAATCTTTTCAGAATTGCATCATAGTTCATTTCTATATTTTTTGCATGGGATTCATTTATCAAATCCCCAATAGGTTTATATGCTTTAGGTGCAACTTCATTCTCTCTAACGGTTTTAGAATCATTGTCTCATTACAGGATAAGGGATATGGAATCGACATTGTTTTTTCTTCTGCCCTTTGTAACATGTATGGCTATATGTATGTTTTTGCAATTTTATGTATGGAATGTTTTCATCATATTTGCATGTGATCGATAAAATCAATGAATTTCTTATGAGCATCATTGTTATCATCATACTGGGGTGCATCTTTCAGCCACAAAAGCATGCTATTGGAATTCTACGCGCTCATAACTATCCTTCAAAAGATATTCTCCGAATATAGAATTAGTTTGTCTCAACAACCTCGTGAATTTCATGATTTTGTGATCGAAATATCGAGCACATGTGTAGGATCATTTCACATTATATTAGTTTTCGTGACGTAATCTAAATTGTATGCTTCTGTGGCCGACAATGTTTGGCCGTTCTCGCTTAATTTCATGAAAATTTGTAATAATTCAGGCCAGTGACTTTCTACTGCAGATAATGTCAAGAAAAATGTTGGCCTTCCTAATTGCCGAATCATCGCCAATAATTATTTTTTCTTACTTTCCCAATACGCAGGAGATGATCGAATATGTTTGAGCATACGGTATCCGTCATCGAAATCGACCAATTCATTTCTAAAATTATCATTGACAATATCATGAGCAGTTATTTTCTTATCGGCATTTCTTTTCGTGCGTCTCAGACATATGTTGATGGTCGACATACATGAAATTTCTAAAAAAATTTTGGCCATGAATAAAAGTCTTGACGGTATACATGATCGTCGATCATGACGCCATACTTCACATTTAATACGATCTGTATAACTTATACCTTTGGGTAAACTGAAGGAATTCCCTGCGAATATTCTTGGAAAACACAGCTCATCCAAGTCGTCCAGTTTATGCGATGGTAGTGGGTATTTGTTTTACCCTGGAGCAATCACATTTACGATCGTTGCATAGCGTTGAACTGCCTGTGCATTATTATCCACAAGTAAAACTTCATCATTGTTAATCAGATTCAAGTCAATAAGAGTCTGAGAATCTACTACGTCGTCAATCTCCATTCGTTCATTATGACGTTTCTCTTCATTATTACCCTCATCATCAACTATGAAACTAATTAGTGCATCGCGATGATCTTCATAGAGTTACAGATAATTTTCGTTTACTTTAACTGCATATTTTTGATAAAGAGGTGTGTTAATCAAATTTTTCAATGCGTTACAGACTTTCTGAGGCCTTATGGACTCGAACATCTAATCACTTTTGTGATCAACATGTCTCTTCAATTTCAATTAGATTGTCTGCATTTCATTGAAATTTCAGGGTAATACTTGAAGCATATCATCTATTCCAATAGCGATATTAGTAAGGTTGTAATATAAGGTTCTAATGCCGTAATTTGCATAAAATTCAGTATTGGCGCTACCATTCACTCTTCAAGAAAAACACTTTCACTATACGTGGAATCTCATGAAATTGAAGGCCGCTACTAGTTAATAACTTATAGATTTTACCTTGATATGCATATCTCTTGCACGTTCTATAAATAAAACCTGATTTGAAATTATTAATTTTATTCAGGAATTTTTCGCCACTGGCTTTTACAATTTTTGACTCGTTCAATTTTACAATGGAAATTTTGAAAAAGAGACCTTCGCAACAACAACATACATACCAAGGCGTTTCCGCATGGAATTCGATAAATTTGAGGATGAGTTTTGCTTCAACATCGCGATCCCTTATATTCGTTAATTTATTGTAGAGTTTATCTCTCCATTCAAATATATCGATTTGTCTCCTATTTCGCTCAACTTTTGCTTGTTCCTTCGATTCTTTCAATCTAAATCGTGCATTTCGTCTTTTGTCGACTATCTATAGTGGAAAAACATAAGGTAGAGGCGTAACATGCCTCAGAATTTCGGATCGGACTTGATCAGTTTCTGATCGAGACCTGAACAGAATTTACACTCGGGTATGAGTCCATTTGAGAGTAAAATCCGTGTGTTCTGGTAGCTCAGATGGTAAGAGCACCCCGACGCGACATTGGGAGGTTCCGGGTTCGATTCCTGGCTAGGAAGTTACCAATTTTTTCTCCCAAAAAATTGAATTTAATTCATGCCTAATGATGCTAGGCGGAAAAAACCTAGTGGAAAAACATAAGTTGGAAACTTAACATGCCTGATCAGAATTTCGGATCGGACTTGATCAGTTACTGATCGAGACGTGAACAGATATCCCACTCGGGATCGCGTTCTTGTTCTTTCCTTATTCCTTTGTGGAATATTCTTTGAGTTTTCTCAAAATTCTCATATTTTTGGCATTTTGTTTAGTGGTCTTCAGCTTGAACGATTCAATTCTTCTCAATTTCTTATTGCGGTTGATGTTCCTCTGAATTTCATTAGTTATGTAGATGAAGTTCTTTCTCAAAAGTCTATTCCGTTCAATATTTTGAGCCATTTCGTTGCATTTGTATTCATAATTCTGTCGCAGAATTCTATTTCTTTGTATATTCTTAGAAATTTCATCTTTGACGTACCCCCGTCTTTGTCTTAGAATTCGATTCCTCAGAATGTTTTTTTTGCGTTCATTGATCACATATTGTTCACAGCATCCTCATTTAATTTTTCATGTTGTGATTTTGTTCATATTTTGTCTGTCCTCTTATGCATCTCATCGTTTTTCGGTTTCGGTCTCTTTCAACTTCTCTTCACTGAGGATCTTGAAAGAAACGAAATTTTCTCACTAGCAATCATCGCTTTTCTAACAAAAACCAAAAAAATACTAATAAATCCGATCTGAAGTAATAATAACAAAATAATATAATTACACGAGAACAATACCGAAAATACGAAAATATTCCTTAATCCCGACATGCTCGAAAATTCCGAGAACTGCAGGAAAGGTATGCGAATACCCATAAGAGTGAGAGAGAAGAAATAAACCCAGCAATATACCTATAACGTACTGCGGAAAATAAAAATTCAATAAAACCAAACGCAGTTCAACAAAAGAAAAAAAAACCATCATTATATTTTACTGAAAAGAATTATTATTATTTCAAATAATTGATTTTTCAGTTTTATACCTATAACATTTTATTATTACTATTATCATTATTATGCTTATTATTACAGGTATATATATATACTAGTGGGTTTCCGTGGCGGAAAACCGGTAGATTAAAATCCGAAAAACCTGGAGTCAAATTGCTTGGGAAAGTCTGGAGAAGCCCATGATACCAAAATTATCAATTTTGGATCATTGGGAGCCACTCCAGGTTGATTAACACCCGGAGGGAATTTTCAAACGAGGGGCCGTTCGCGTGAAGCGAGAGCCGCAGCTTGTCGGCGTAGATCGACGTTAGCGGGGTGCTGTCAGGGGGAAGCATTCCTGGGAGCAGGAAGACTCTCTGCTACGGGAGCGGGAGAAACGAAGGCCTAAATCGAAAAATCTCACGAATCCAAAAAATGAAATAAATTAATAAATTAATAAATAAATTAATAAATAAATAATTTTTCCTTAGAGTTTCAAATAACTAATAGAAAGAGACCCGACAATGCCGCCGGGGCAGAACCGTATGGAAATTACGACGCCAACTCTTCTAGGGGGCAAGAAGTCGATGAAAATCGACCAGAAACCCACAGGTAAAAATCCGGGGACAATGGACGTCTCAAAAAGAATATAACAAAACCACCAATAAATTAATTAACAGCCCTTTAATTGGATCAAAGGTCACTGCACGTGTCTGAAGGCCAACGTGAGGGATACCACCAGGAGTGGAAAATCGACGCCATGCTCAATGGCTCGGATAAAACATCGAAAACCAAAAAAAACTCACGTTTCGGTGTTTGCCGGACTTCTTTTTCTTAGAAAGCACCCTGAGGTAATCCAAGAATATAATCTAATCGGATAATCCACAGGATGGGCACTAAATTCACTTAGTTGTCACATGACTAACTAGGTCAACGGTCAACGCGGAACTAAAGTCGGGGATCAGTGCCGTGACACAGTAACCGAGTGATTGTCTAGCCTAATCGAGCAGGACTCTGATTAACGGAGATGTATCGCCAGCCGAGGTGTGATCCTCGGGGAAGGTACCCAGAGTGGGGGAATATTTTTAATGCCCTAATCTACCAAGTCTCATACTTAATCGAATTTAAACATCATACGCTAAACTAAATATAATAAATACAATACAATAAATTCTAAACTAAATGCAATGACCATTACTCAATTTTCTAATTCTTCCCTGCACAGCTGATCGTTCAGTCGATTATCCAAGGCTCTTGGCACCTCCCATGTATCGGTTCTCCGGGATTTCACGGGATTAAAGGAAACTAAAACCCAAAATTATAATTTGCTAACTCATCGAATTTTTCTTAACTCCAATAATCCTCAAAACAGCCTGGCAATTCATTGGAAACAAAGGCTGTGCTTGTTCCACACGACCTTCCATCGAAATTCTAAAGCGTACCCAATTAATTCCCGTAAAATTCACTTAATATGGAGCGCTAATATTTCAATTAGACCTAATCGATTTCCCGTGAGATTAACAGTAGGGTAAACCCCATAAAATTTACCGGATGACTCTAAAATATCGGCCCTTCTTCACGATAATTTTATGGGCCCTCAAAAGCAACAATCGAAAATACAAAAAAAGGAATAATACTAATAACTACCACACCGAAGTGAGAAGAACCTTAAAAATAAGAGAAAAATCCCCACCGGGGTGGGAAATACTGAACGCTCTCTCTCTCTGTCACGAATTCTTACTCACGAATCGAATAATTACGTCGCAGGAGTTTGTTGTTCATCAGGTCGTAATGGTATTCCTAAGGAACATCCCCACATATCCCTTACAATTTATACCTATTGATTGTAAATATGAATATTCGGTCACCTTCGGCTGACAATTTATACCTATTTATCAGAAATATGAAAGTTTGGTCGCCTTCGGCTGACAGTTTTTACTTTTACTGACTATGAATGTTTGTCGCCTTCGACAGACTATTTCACTCAATCACTATCAATCGAAATTTAATCACCTACGAAAGATGTTGAACAACAGGAATATTGTTCGGGAATAAATGAATATATGAATAACATATAAATATATTACTCTAATGTATATTATTCCCTCAAGATAGCTAAGGAAACGTTGCGATTCACTCGAACGATCACAGCTAGCTGATTGATTAGTTCCATACAGAACGTGTGCGTGAGTGGTGGGCCTGATTAGTATCCTACTTTATCAATTGCTAAATAAGTAATTTCTCCGGGAAATACCCACAGAAGGAAAGTTTCTTCGCAGATTCAATAAACGCTGGGGTCATGCCATAGTGAATGCAGCGCACTCTATACGCAACGCTAGTCATTGTCAGAAATATTCGGAAAAAAGTTGGATATTATTTCATGCGTTGCATGCGTTTAGCGTTGCATCCATTGTGGAATTACCCTTAGGGTGATTTCGCAAAGAACGCATTTGCAATTTAAGTTAACTCAAACTTCAATCAAGTTTGAGTTAAACCCACTTTACTTGACCCACTTCAAAATTCTCTCAACTCCGAAGCTGATCCACTTAAAAAATTTCAGGATCAAAGTTGTCCCACTTCAAAATTTTCCAACTTCAAAGTTGACTCACTTTAAAATATTGCAACTTCAAAGTTAATCCACTCTAAAATTTTCCAACCTTCCCTTTTTTTTAATTGCAAAATTCGAAAGTTTTATTTAAAAAACTCAACAACCACTGAGGCGATTTCGCTCAAAATCCAATGAGAATCAAGTTATATGGAGACGCATCGATTATACAAAATTAATTCAAATCCAATTGTTACCTTCGATAAAATGGTCGAATTTCTCTGAAATTGACGCTTTTTGGCATTTTTTTACAACTTTTATGCGGATAAATAAAAAACCGCTGAGTCAATTGTTTTTATAAACTAATCAGTTCTAAGTTACATGAACATGCATCGTTTGAAGGAAGAAAAAAATCAATCGCTTTATTCGTTCAGGAGAGATCGTTGGACAAAATTTTGGTCACATACGTACACACACACACACATACAGACATATCTTCAAAAATGTTTCAGGATGATTCCGGAGGTCGAGAAATGTCATCACGAATAAATCATCGAAATTCCCCATTGGATTTTCGGGGTCATTACAATAACTTCCTCCCTACGGGTCGGGAAATTAAAAATAAAAACTACTTCATTATCGCCTCACACTATATAATAAAAAATGTAATCGCAATATGATTCACCAAGAAAATGAAATAGTAAAGGATTGTAAATAATCCCTCCGATAATGATTGATTTTTTTTCGATTAAGGAACTTCCGCAGTAAGTATACTTGGTGAAAATTTCGAAATGGTATAAAGACGCAATATTTGGATCATATGTTGTTGAGGACATTCAAAAACTATTCCCAAAATTTCAAGTACCTTGTCCACCCCATTTTCGAGATATACATCGTCAAAAATGGAAAAAACACAATAATTGAATGTTTGGCGATGCATATCTCAAAAATGGGGTGGACCAGGGACTTGAAATTTTGGGAATATCTTTTTAATGTGGTCAACGACATATGATCCAAATATTGCGTCTTTATACTATTTCGAAATTTTCACCGAGTATACTTACTGCGGAAGTACCTTAAGCCCCGTTTCTTGAGGCAAATTGTCCCTCTTATACAGGGTCGGCTCAGATTCAGTCATTTTTATGACTTTTCTGTCACGAGGCAAGTGATTTTTGAGACTTGTCATGTCTGTTATTTGGGCAGTTTGTATCTGAGCCAGTCCCTTCCTTGCGGCTGCAGACCGTCTTCGCCAATCGGGCCCGCGTATTTGTATTGACCAGAGAAAACTGCAAAAACCTCGGAGTCACGTGGCAGGCGCTTTCTATGGTGGAATCCCCCCCGCTCCCCCNCCCCCCCTCATCGGGGACTGTTCGATCCCTGCCTAGGAACCCACTTTGCGGGTACCGCCGGTAACACAGAATTTCTTGTGACCTGTCGGAATCCATAGGTTAAATATTTTTCGTCGTGAAAAATATCAATTAGGCCAGGCTGGGTTCGAACTCGATCCATAATGATTTTGATAATGATTAATTCGAAATGCAACATAGCCGAAACAAAATTGCGTGGATGACGCCACGGACGCAAGGATCACCCTAACGCGATAATAACGTGAGAGCCACGCGACGAAAGACAATAAATTTTCAAAAATCAATAATTGCAATAAATGAACTAATAATGTTCAATATTAAACCATACAGCAAATAGGCCAAAAGCCACTAAGCGCCGCGTCCCGAAGGCAAAAGCTCAAATTCTAACAACTCAAATGGTGCGAAAATGGGCTTCGGAGAACGGTAATGTTGACAACGCGTGTACTCACAAGCATAATTACGCTCACCGCTTAATCCGTGAGAAACCCTAGGATTAACTCGTCTGGACACTCAGTATGGCGGCGAAATCAGGAGAGCGCCGAAAAATAGAGGCAAACAACAAAGTTTAATTTACAATATTTAATAGGTGTGTGAATATGACTCCACCCTTTCCCAACAGATGTCGTTTTTAGTATTGCTTACATGCACTAATAAATGACAACACTTGTATTCGATAGTACTTTATGTCAGCTGTCAAACTCACTGCGTGACATTTGGTTGAAATGTAAGCAACAAGTGTTTTTACCTCCGTGACAATGTCGGTTTTCGTTCCAAGTAAACATCATTTGCGGGAAGTGTTATTACACTATTATATTGCAAAGAAAAGTGTAGCGGAAACTCATCGTTTGCTTGTGAAGATTTACGGTGAGCATGCTTCATCTAATGCAACTTGCAAGGAATGGTTTCGACGATTTCAAAATAATGATTTTGGCACTAAGGGCAGAGAACATGGAAAACCACCAAAAAAATTTGAAGATAGTGAATAAAGCTAATGAAGATGCCTCCAGCATTATTGGCAGATGATTCTTGCCAAACTCAATCAGCATTGGCTGCAGCATTAAATGTTGAACGATCACCTGTTGCAAAGCGTTTAAAAGCAATGGGAATGGTTCAAAATTTGGTAACTAGGTTTCATATGAACTGAAAGAAAGAGACATGGAACGGCGAAAAACAATTTGGGAAATGCTACTTCAAAGACAGCAAAGAAAAGGATTTTGCATCGAATAGCCACAGGAGATGAGAAATGGATATATTATGAGAATCCTAAACTCCAAAACGCTTATGTGAAGCCAGGTGAACCCGGCCCATCCCAGCCAAAAAGAAATATTCACAGTGCCAAGGTTATGCTCTGCATTTGGTGGGATCAGAGAGGTGTTGTATATTATGAGTTGCTCGAACCGTCTCAAACGATTAATGGAGAAGTTTACCGACGACAGCTAATACGTTTGAAGCGAGGCATAGAAGAAAAACGACCAGAATGGGTGAATAGGCACAGTAAATTAATTCTTCAACATGACAATGCCAAACCGCATACCGCCCCAGTTGGGAAAAGTTATTTAGATGGACAGGACTGGGAAATGGTACTCTACCCGCCATATTCGCCACGCCAGACATAGCTCCTTCGGATTACCACTTATTCCGAACACTGAAGTCAGATCTTACGGGAGAACTGTTCACTTCATACGAAAGTAACAAAATTTGGCCTGATAATTGGATCAGCTCAAAGATCAGGATTTCTTTAGGCAAAGAATACGTAAATTACCTGAAAGATGGGCGAAGGTTCTAGCTGCAGATGGAGCATACTTTCAATAAACTTTTCTTCAATTTTCTAAATAAGCAAATGTGTTTTATTTGAACAAAAAAGGGCGGAGTCATATTCACACACCCAATACACAAGCTCAAAGGGCACAAAAAAAATTTATTTGCGCAGTGCGACTTCTCGCTGCTAAATCCTAGCGGAGTGCTTCTTATCGGCGCAGTCCATCACCACAAGGAACCTCGAAATTGTCTCCTACCCCCACCCGAATCTACTGATAATACTGCGGGAAATCCGCGTTCAAATTGTGAACATTCATTTTATAATATTTCGAAAATTATCGGTCCGAGAGCATTGGGACTTGCGCCTCACGGTCGGAGAAATTAATCCGCGTTGACCGGCGCAGGAGCCAACATAATCCCGCTCCAGCAATGATGCAGCATGAATTGGTTTATGTGGTGGCCTTGCGCCACAGAAAATTCGGTGAAGTGGTGGGGGTCACACATAGCGGCCTGAGTTGCCTGCTAGCGTGTGTCGATTATCTCCCGCATGTACAGTAGTATGAGTACCCCAGACTTGGTGTGCGCGTTGTCGTAGGTAACTTCATAACTCCATTCCCGATGGTCCGCTCTACTCTCCTCGTTTCGAAGTTCACACATCACCGGCGGTGAGCGCGACGACTGTATAATTGTGAGAAATAAAATAAAATAAAAAGTAAATAAAAGAAAATAGATCTGAAAATATAGCCTTGGGTGATCCGTCTCATCGTTGGGTTTAATGACAAATTTTCCCCCCAATAAACCATGGTCAGTTCAGGCGAAGAACATGATTTTTATCAAGTTACAACATATAGCCCCTTGGCCATAAGAGGTTGGCCAGGAGATATCACTTGCAATCCATAATTTTGATTATAAAAAATGATTTTTTCATAAATTTCCTGAAGCTGCTATATATGTAAAAAATCAATCAAACTGACCAGTCTGGGCCTCTTTCCATGCACTCCATCTTATCTGTCAGCTTCACATTGCAATTGTTAGCTGCTGCAGTCTGCCAATCCTTGTAATGCTTCTGCCGCAGCCGAATACCACGTCCGCAAGTGACTGAACATGGTTCCCATTCACCCCAGCGCGTTGTCCTGCAAGCCTCTGTACAAAGCAATTTCATTTTGAATTTGGAGGGGGTCTACTTCAGCTACATTTCAAATGTATTTTTACTATAATTTCTATGAAAGTACAATTAACTCAGTCAAAATGAATAATGAAGGCTAGCCTATTTGTTGAAAAAATAGGGAATCGTTTAAAAATATGAAAAGGATAATTGCATTAAAAATAATATTCTTGAATTTAACAATATTTCTTACTTTTTCAAATCATATGTATTCAAATTGCGAAATCAAGTTGTAACTCGCACTATCAATGAAATTTTTTAATGAAAAAATTGAACTGCATTATTGAACTGGACGATAACTTCAATTCCCGTCCAAGTTGAAAAAAATAACTGCGTTAATCAGGAGACTGTTGATACTAATAGTTGAACTATTCCGGTAGGGTATCATATGGAGAGAAACGTTGGATGACTTTTTTCTACAAATAATATAAAAAAAGTAAGTTTTTGGAAAGAAAGTCCACTTCCCATTCAAAATGAAAAAATTTTGTTTCCGATTGACTTGCCGATTTTTTAAAGAAGGAGTATATGAGACCAAGCTTTCATGAAGTTATTAGAACGCTTGAATTTTTTTTGAGTTATGATTTTTGCAAAAATTTCACTTCTTTCACTGGAAATTCGATTGTTTGAGAAAAGGTAACGTAATTGAATTTAATCTATTGGAATCGAATTTTCGTTTCCGTACATTGAAAAACAATTGAAAAAGCTTGAAAATGAGCCCAATTAAACATAATTTATTCAGTTTTTAGAGCCATTATTGCAAAATCAATTTTTTGTTTCAATCTGGAAGTACTGGAAAAAATAATGTTTTTTTCTTACAAATGAAAGAAATTATTTTGACCGGTATAGGCATATACTACATTATTCCCAAGGCCATTTTACTGGGTCAAACCTTAGATGTAAAGCACCGGATACATAGTCGGAAGGTCCCGGGTTCAAATCCCGGTCTGGACTATAGATTTTTTTCAGTAAAAATTTTTTGGTTATTCATATTAAGAATAATTCCGGATCCTCTCCTACCTCATCCAAATCCCATCCAATCATTTCTATGACGTCACTAAGATATGGAACGCTATATAAATATCCTTCTTTCATGAAAAAAAATTTTTTTTCTATTTTAATTTGTGCATCGTTAATTATTCAATCGTTTCCCTCATACAAAGGTTCGGAAAGTCGAAAGATAGCATATAGCATCCTGCTTTCCATGTAATTTATACCTTGAAAACAAAATCTATGGTTTGACCGAGCCATAATACAGAATATGAATGTACAGGTGGAAATAATTTTTCCATTTGTAATGAATAGCTGGCTGTAAAGGAGAAGGATAGGGAGTATGAGAATAACGTACGATATGCAGTAGTTCTGTACTTCGGAGATATGCAGGAGACCTCGGTAGCTCAATTGGCAGAGTACCAGTCTACATGAACCTGTCAGTTATCGCCCAATTAGCATGACAACTTCGCTAAGTAAAGTATATGAAGCAGTTATTAATAACTCTATTTTATACTTTGAAAACCAATAGAAATTAATCCCAAATAACCAATATGGATTCAAATACCGTCACTCTGCATTACACGCGGTGAATAAACTCATGTCAGACGTGAACGAAGAGCTATTTCAAAATAAGATGGTTGGAGCTCTCCTTTTAGATCTCGAGAAAGCCTTCGATACAGCTTGGCTAAACGGCCTCACATATCTATTATTATTTTTTGTTTTTTACGGCCTCGGAGTCCCTTTTCGGGTCCCATTCGGCACTCTATCCAACCCTATGCATGCGGCTGTGGATTCTACACTGTGCCGCATTCGTACTCCTATAGAACATAGAAGTAGCATGGGGAAACCACAGAAAACCCATGCCGGTACAGGCGGTTCCTCTATTAGCAACCTCCCGCTCGCCGGAGCCTTCCGTTGAAAAATTCGGTTCCACGGGGAATCGAACTCACAACCTTTCGCACACTAGACTTGCGTCTAATTCACTCGGCCACCGACGTCGGTACATATCTATTATTTCAAAAAAAAGAATTCCCGCTACACCTTGTCAGAACAATTTGGAACATGACTCACGAGAAAAAATTCAAAGGTATTAACCATAATAATACTCTGAGTTCAACTTTTGTTATTGGAGAAGGCCTTCAATAAGGCACTATGAACTAACCATGTTTATTCTCACTCTTCACTTCACACGTGATCGATGCTTTCGATCTGAACAGTAATAATGGAACTAACTGCATAGCATATGCTGACGATCGAATAATCTACGTTTCCGGCAAGAACGTAGATGTAATTAGCAAGTCACTGAATATTCTCGTTAATAAAGCGAACGTCATGTACTCGGCTTGGAACCTCAAGGTCAATCCGGATAAGAATGAGACGATCTGATTTAGAAATCTGTTTGCAGGCATGTCAAAATCACAAAAAGAAAGCGCAAAAAACTTCGAAATAAAAATGAAAAATATAGAAACAGATGAAGAATCTATCATTCCTCACAAGGATACTGTCAAGTATCTGGGAGTGAATATTGACAACATGATGAGATGCTCCAAACACATCGACATCCAAATTGAGAAGGCAACAAAGCGGTATAAATCTCTAGGATATTTATTCCATAACAAACATATAAATAAGAGAGCGAGAGTAATATGCTATCGTTTACTAATCAGACCACTTCTAACCTATGGGACCGAGATTCTTTGGAATTTAGGCGCTCATCAGGCAGAATGTCTAACGGTTTTTGAAAGAAAATGTCTAAGAACTTCTCTATTTCTATATCGTTCCGAACATTCCGACTTTCAACATCAAGTCAGCAATAAATACATGTACGATCGAGCTAATATCCCAAGAATCGACAATTTTATACTGAAATTGGCTAGGAATTATTACGTAAAAATCAAGATTATTTGGAATGAAACAATTAATTCGTTCACAATATTTGAAAACGAAGAAGCTTTGGGTGGAGCTAGATGTGGTAGCATCAAACCACAATACTTCACATCATATGATAAAATGGGTTTATTCCAGGATGAAATGAATAAAACAATTTTATTTCATATTCCGAGACACAAAAGAAACAACAAAATCCCAATAGACGATTTCCTGAACAAGGATTTGAAGTACTCCAGAGATATCCCTCAGGTAGACATAAACGACTTTTACAAAATATCAAGTAAATATTGGTGGATAGACGATGGTGATAAATTTCTTAGAGAACTCACCGCTGGAGAACAATTATTCAAAGAGAATAATAGAAACCAAAATAGTGGTCACAATAGATTCCTAAGGAATAATTTCCGTCCACCATAAATACTAAAACTTTTGAATTTAGAATTGCTAGTTATTGCAAAAAGAACTGACCTGACTCAGTATTCAATATCACTTATACTCAAGTAATATAACTAAATGATATTATAATTAAAATTAATGAACACCTCAAGGACTGAATTAGGTAGAAAAGAAGGAAGGGGATCAATTATTCTCTTTGCCTCGCACAAAAAAAAGAAGTATCCCTTCCCATTGTTCTTCCCCCACATGTAAATACTAGAGCCCTTTTTTTTCACACATTAAATACAACCCTCTTATTTTCTTTTTTTCTTCTTTTTTGAAAATCTCTGCTTATTTTTAGCGCACCGATACATAATGCTTTATAAAGGAGCAAAAGTTATCATGAAAATATCGCTATGGGAACATATTAATTAAAAACAATATATTGTTTAAAACTCGAGAGCCACTAAGTGGTCAAAGTTTTAAAAAATCCGATAACTAACGTTAATTTTTTTATATACCTGCTTTTTTTATGTAAATAAACTGTGAATAATTGTAAATATCTTCCGTACTAGTGAATAAAAACATAGTTAAAAAAAAAATTCAGAGCACCAGTTCGGCAAATTGGAGATGCGGGATCATACTGCACCTGAGTTCGAGTCCATGTGCCTCAAAATTTTTTAATTTGTCCATTGTTTATTATTTGATTGTTTCCCTCGTATAGGCGCTCGGAAAGTCGAAAGATGGCAAATAGCATATTGCTTTCCATGTAAATTTATACCTTAAGAAAACATCTATGGTTTGACCGACGAAAATAGCCCTGGGGATAATAGAGATTTTTTTAATGAAATTATAGCGGTAACTTGGAGACATTATTACCGATCTATTCACGAAAGGATAATAATCATTTTGCTGTTATACTTCATTAACCGAGTGATTTTTTTCGCACAATTCGTTTCCGGGAACAATGCTTAAAATGACCAAGAAAAAAACTTTATGACTGGTAATAGTTGAAAAAGTGAACTATTTCAAGCCATATTCTACTTCGGAACATATCACTATTCACCTGAACGTGGAATTGCATTTTCTAATCATTTTGGAATTGTGAAAGTTTTCGATTGTTTCAATGTTGTCGCCTCACATAGAATGTTGAAAGAATTTGTGAAGATAATATTTCCCCAATTGTGAAGATAATTTTTCCTTATGGCAATCTCAAAATGACTTCGAATGAAGTGCAACTCAAGCCTCTACCGACTATTATTCTTCCACTCAGAAAAAAATAATTTCTGCCAAGTATCCATTTTTTGAAGAGAAGTATTCGTATTATTAGTCACGTATTTCTGCAGTTGAGTCATTCCCGGGCACTCCTTGATTGGTGAAATGACGTTGAAGGCTATCATACCCTAGGTGGTATGATAGTTGTATTGAATTATAGGGAAAAACAAGCAGGGGTTCGAGCTTTTTTGGCCGAAGCCATCTGACCGTTACTTTATGTATTATAACTCTTTTTCTTTTTTTCATTTCTACCAATCCCATTAGTAAGTAATGTGATACTAGTAATGTAGTAATTAGTAGTAAGCTTCCGAATGGATCTGTAATAATACTATTAAAGGAAGAATAAAATGGAAACACCAAACCCGCTCAGATTAGATATCAACAATGTCAGTGGAAATAACTACCTCCTGAGGAAAAAACAGACAAACGGAAATATCTCGAAAACTTTGTATGAACGGGTATATATGTTTTGATTGATTCAGATAGAAGGCATCGAAACAAATATTTTGAGAACAAAAAATTGAAATCGGCTGCATAGTTTTTAAGCTATTGCACACAAAAGGTTTCCAGAGAAAGTCGAATAACTCGGAAGTTACCCATGTGATTGAGCTTATTTTCAATAGGAAGGATTGTTATCATGAGAGGAAGATTTTGTCCAAATTTTAAGTTGTTATCTCAATTTTTGCACAAGCTAGAGTGATTACAAGGATTTTTATGAAAAAAACAGAAAAACGGAAATATCTCGAAAACTTTGTAGGGACGGCCATATATGTTTTGATTGATTCTAATAGAAGGCATCGAAACAAATATTTTGAAAAAAAAATTGAAATCGGTTGCGTAGTTTTTAAGATATTGCACATGAAAGGTTTTCAGAGAGAGTCAAATATCTCGGAAACTACTCATGCGATTGAGCTCATTTTCAATAGGAAGGATTATTATCACGAGAGGAAGATTCTGTCCAAATTTCAAGTTGATATCTCAATTTTTGTGCAAGCTAGAGTAATTAGAAAGATTTTTATGAAAAAACATAAAAACGGAAATATCTCGAAAACTTGGTATGAATGGGTATATATGTTTTGATTGATTCGGATAGAAGGCCTCGAAACCAATATTTTGACAAAAAAAATTGAAATCGGTTGACTAGCTTCGAAGATATTAGCGAAAAACGATTTAAAAACGAATAGCTTTTTCTCAAAAACTATTTGATTAATCGGGCTGAACTTTTGCATATAGTTAGTCCTCGTTAAGGTCTATAATTTGAAAAAATTTCAGATCTTTTCCAAATTTTCAATTTTCCAAAAATCGACCACCGCAAAGGTGGCAATGGACATTGACACCGACAGACATGGTCGCCAAACTTCGTATTTTTACGTTTCAGACCATTCTACATCATTTCCAATCAAAATTAGAAAATGTGAAAACAGCNGAAAAAACAGACAAACGGAAATATCTCGAAAACTTTGTATGAACGGGTATATATGTTTTGATTGATTCAGATAGAAGGCATCGAAACAAATATTTTGAGAACAAAAAATTGAAATCGGCTGCATAGTTTTTAAGCTATTGCACACAAAAGGTTTCCAGAGAAAGTCGAATAACTCGGAAGTTACCCATGTGATTGAGCTTATTTTCAATAGGAAGGATTGTTATCATGAGAGGAAGATTTTGTCCAAATTTTAAGTTGTTATCTCAATTTTTGCACAAGCTAGAGTGATTACAAGGATTTTTATGAAAAAAACAGAAAAACGGAAATATCTCGAAAACTTTGTAGGGACGGCCATATATGTTTTGATTGATTCTAATAGAAGGCATCGAAACAAATATTTTGAAAAAAAAATTGAAATCGGTTGCGTAGTTTTTAAGATATTGCACATGAAAGGTTTTCAGAGAGAGTCAAATATCTCGGAAACTACTCATGCGATTGAGCTCATTTTCAATAGGAAGGATTATTATCACGAGAGGAAGATTCTGTCCAAATTTCAAGTTGATATCTCAATTTTTGTGCAAGCTAGAGTAATTAGAAAGATTTTTATGAAAAAACATAAAAACGGAAATATCTCGAAAACTTGGTATGAATGGGTATATATGTTTTGATTGATTCGGATAGAAGGCCTCGAAACCAATATTTTGACAAAAAAAATTGAAATCGGTTGACTAGCTTCGAAGATATTAGCGAAAAACGATTTAAAAACGAATAGCTTTTTCTCAAAAACTATTTGATTAATCGGGCTGAACTTTTGCATATAGTTAGTCCTCGTTAAGGTCTATAATTTGACAAAATTTCAGATCTTTTCCAAATTTTCAATTTTCCAAAAATCGACCACCGCAAAGGTGGCAATGGACATTGACACCGACAGACATGGTCGCCAAACTTCGTATTTTTACATTTCAGACCATTCTACATCATTTCCAATCAAAATTAGAAAATGTGAAAACAGCACCATTACAATACTTCCATTCGGAAGCAAAAAACAAGGCGAATATTTTGAAAAAAAAAAGTGAAATCGGTCCACTAGTTTTGGAGATATTACACATAATCGATTTTCATAAAAAATAGAATATCTCCGGAACTGCTCGGCCGATTCAGCCTAGTTTAAATCTCAACCGTCCCTGTCATAAGACGGAGTTCCTGTCCAGATTTCAAGTTGATATCTCCATTTTTGCGAAGGCTAGAGAGCGTAAAACGATTTTTGGAAAAAAACAGAAAAGTGGAAATATCCCAAAAACTTTGCAGGAATGGCTATATAGGTTTCGATTGATCCAGATAAAGGGAGTTGAGACGAACATTTTGAAAAAAAAAATGAAATCGGCCGATTACTTTTTGAGATATTTGCAAAAAAAGATTCAAAAAGAAATGGCTTTTTCTCAGGAACTACTAGACCGATCGAGTTGATCCTGTGCTCAGAGTTAGTCCTAGTTAGGACCTATAATCTGACAAAATTTCAAAATTTTTTTAATTTTTTTAGCCCTCTTAGTGTTGTATTTTCTAAAACCTAATTTCCAAAAACTTGCGGAGGGGGGGGGGGACAGACAGACATTGTCGCCAAACTTCGTATTTGTACATTTCAGACCATTCTACATCATTTCCAGGTAAAATTAGAAAATCGAAAAATTCAAGGATTGCAAAGCTTCCATGCGGAAGCAAAAAGAACAGTTTTATGGGAAAGAGCCTTTCGGCATAAAAGCCCAGATTTATTATCAATACACTAAGTTTGTAGGGTTCACTGTGTGTATTCACACACACACATACATACAACACAATGTATTTGTTCGTTGTTTTACGGTTCACGACAATGGCTAGAACGTGTCCACACATATAAATATTTAACCTACACTAAAACTTTCATAACGCAGGCTAATTTGGGGGTTAGTTGGCGCAATTGTTGATTGCGTCCTTGGAAGCGTGGCTTCTATGCCACGTGGGGACTCGAAATCGTGTGATTTCGTGCCGTTGATTGTTCGTTTGTTTGATCGTTAATTCAATGCCACTTTGCGATTGAATTTCGGTTCACTAGTGCACTAGTTATGTTGTTAATTGTTTTAAGTTGTTAATTTTGTTGGTTTTGTTTAGTTTAAAGTCGAGATGACTCGGTAAATGTTGGATTTTTATTAGCAATCCACACACGCTTCAGTGTTAGGTTTTAATAACTGCTGCCAAAGCGTCCGTCGGCCCGCGCACACCCCGTCGAGAGAGAAGTGGTTGAGAGGTGCTGCCACCATTTGCCGCCTACCTGTAACCGTAGGCGCGGGCACATACTAGCGAAAACGGCGCCCGTAAGGTGCTGCCACCACTTGTTACCAGCATGTGAACGCGATTTTAAACCTTCGCAAGTGTTACGATGTAACAATTGGTTTCAACCATGACAATTATATTGGTCTAAAAAATGATCATATCAGTTATAACTTTGAATGAACTCCCTCAATAATTATCAACATTAAAAAATTAATTGAAATTCATCGTTGTGGAAAATAAGAATCCCGGTTGAAAACTTGATAATCATTGAAGGAGTTCATTCAAAGTTATGTGTAATATAGTCATTCTCTAGAGCAACATGATTGTCATAATTGAATCCTAATCAAGCTTACCTGAGGACGCCTCGCCTGGAGAAATTCGTTACTGAAATAAATAAATACTTCTCTCAAGTGAATGGATAATTGGCAAAAATATTTTTTTGAGCTTGAGTTCCTCTTCATGCGAAGCTACTTTGATGTTGTCATGTAGACCTGTGTCTTCATATGAATTCCCTGTTGAGGAACAAATAGTCCCCACAAATTGAAAAAGTCAAATACCCAAACTTTCATTATTCCAAATCGATTAGAAAATGCGATCCATCTTATAGTCATTGATTATCAAATAAATCAGGATTCTTAAGTGTCCCCTACTTCACCGTAATGATCACGTTGATAGTTGCATCTTTTGATATAGAATATGCTTGGAAGTAAGTCCTCTTTTCAACTATTACTAGTTATAAAATTCTTCTTCTTTGTCATTTACGTATTATTCCCGGAGAGGATTTTCTTGAAAAAAATCACTTGTTCAACGAAGAAAGACTGCAAAAAAAAGTTTTGAAGTAATTACAGTGTGAAAAAAAAAATTGATTTTGCCATAACGGCTCTAAAAATTGAATGAATTGGATTCGATTGCGCTCATTTTGAAGCTTTTCCAATTACTTTCCAATATGTGAAAAAAAAAATTCGATCCTCAATGATTAAATTCTATTATTTCGCCTTATTCTCAAACAACCAAAATTCGATTGGAAAAAATGAAATTTTTTGAAAACTCATAATTCGCGTAAAAAATTGAATCGCTGTAAAAATTCTATGAGCGCTTGATCTCATGAATGCCTTTGAAGGGAAAAATTGGCAGGATAATCGAAAACATGACATTTTTAACTTCCCGACCAGAAGGGAGGGAGTTATTGTAATGACCCCGAAAAACGAATGTGGAAATTTCATGGTTTCTCCACGTTTCATGACCACTATAAACTCTCCCGAACTTTTTTGCAGACCGGTCTGTATGTGCGGATGTGTGTGTGTGTGCAGGGTTCGGGATAATTATAATGTCAAATTACCGTTACTCTATTACTCAGTCACTCAATTAATTGAATGTGAAATTTTTCTATTAATTGGAAAATGAATAACTCAACGTACTTATAACAGATTACATAAGTAATCAATAATTGATTCGCTCTGAATATCCATTACATTGTCATTGACTAATCGTCATTAAAAATTCCAAATTATTTCAGTAATTATAAATGAAAATATAGAATTGACCATTATTTTTTCGATTGGTATTTTATATTCAGCCATTTCACATTACTTCCTTGGCAATTCACATGAAATATGAATTTTTCACTTCCTTAGATAATCGGTAATTGAGTTTTAATAATACAAATTTACTGGAGAAATGAGTTATGATTATCGGACAATTTTCGGTTACTGATTCAATCATCAACTCAAATCCGAAGTTATCCAATTCAGTCGTTAGTCAGTGTTACTGATTATTCTTCAATTTTTGATTGTTCAACGATTAATCAAAATGTTCAAATATTCAATTTCTAGAGTAATCATCAATGAAACCTATCAATTATGTAATTACACAGGTAATAACAAATTATCAATGTTGATTAGCAAGTTACTAAATTCCTGAAAATCGAAACCGGAAATTGCGAGGAGGGGGGATTTTGCAAAGCGGGGCAGAGGGGGGAATGTGCATTGCCAATTCACAACCAAAGGCGTTTAAGGATGTTCTACATCCTTTCTGCCAAAATTTACGTTTTTTTAATTTTTCTGGCAAACTTGTGATGGAATTGATGTGAAAAAATATAACGTTTTTGCGTTTTGTCATTATTTAATGAAACGAAATTTTAAGGTGGTGCGAACATTTTCCTGCTTTTTCGGTAAACTTTTAAAAAGAATCACAAAACTAGAAAAAACGCATGAAAATTATCGCACCACTACGCAACTTCGTGAGCCATTAAAGAATGACAAACCACAAAATCGTTATATTTTTTCACGTCACTCCCATCGATAATTTGCCAGAAAAATGAAAACAACGTCAATTTTGGCTAAAAGGGTGTCGAACATCCTTAATCGGTGAGTTTCTTTAAGTGAAACTTCTTTACCGAGGGTACCGAAAAATTTCAAGCGTCACGAAAAGTGAAAGGTTTTGAGGGGCGGGTGATATGTGAGTGGTGGGGGATAAGCGGAGAGGTATCGTTTGCGAACGAACAGAAAATTTCAAGTGACACGAATAGTGAAAGGTTTGAGGGGAACGCGGAATTTGAGTGGTGGGGGAATATCGATCGAAGTGACGGCAGGGGAGATTAGCCACGGCGTGGCGGGCACCGAAAATTTTCAGCGTGACACGAAAAGTGAAAGGCTCTGTCTATGAATTGAGTGGCCGGTACTGGCGACGCGCGGGATGGGTCGAGGGGAGCGAAACTCCGTTGCGTTGCTGGGGTGGAGGAAAGTGACGTGACACTGGCGCAGCAATCTTTCAGTTTTCGTGACGCTCAGTGTAAATGCGAACATCCAGTTATTATACGCTGTGTTGATCAAGCATACAATATCAAAATCCGTTGGATGCTCATTTATATAAATTGTTTCGAATAAAATTATTCAAAAAGCGAAGTGAATATTTAAAGTGTATTATGTGCGTGAACAGATACTTCCAAAAATTTAGTTCTAGAGTACAGTGCAAATGTGCAGGAGAAAAAAACATTTTCGTGGAGTAGACAGTGTGTACAGACACTTTTAACAATTTTAATTCTCGAATATAGTGTAAATGTACGGAAAAAAATAACATTTTTGTGAAGCGGACAACGTGTGCAGATACTTTTAAGCCTAAATAAACATTTAAAGAGTATTATGTGCATGTACAGATACTTCAGATAATTTTAGTTCTAGAGTACAGTGTGAATGTGCAGGAAAAAAAACATTTTTGTGGAGCAGCCAGTATGTACAGACACGTTTAACAATTTTAAATCTCGAGTACAGTGTGAATATACAGAAAAAATAACATTTTTGTGAAGCAGACAACGTGTGCCGATACTTTTAATAATTGTCGTTTTAGAGTGTAGTGTGAATGTGCAAAAAAACAGAATATTTTTTTGAAGCGGACCGCGTGTACAGATACTTTTAATAATTTTGGTTTTTGAGTACAGTGTAAATGTGTAGAAAAAAAAATATTTTTATGAAGTGGACAGTTATCTTGATTTTTCAAGTGGGTTCTATTTTTTATATATTGAATAGACTGAGTTATCGACCATAATGGCAAAAAAAAGAGTACGGAATATGTCAGAGCATTTCGTGAGCGACAACGTGCTAATAAACCACCAAAATCGACGCCAAAAACTGCAAGTGAAAGGTCCAGAGAGTATCGGGGGCGATAAAAAGCATTGCTGGATGCAGCACGTGCGGGTGACTTGTCACGAGACTCTGCACAACCGACTGTCCCTCCGCCAGAAGTATTACGAGACCCGCTAATACCGACTCAGTCACAACAAAATGTTGAAGTGAATTCAAACAATAGAAGTGCATCACTGATAATGGACAGAACTATGCCGTATATTAATTTTGCAGCCCATGAACGCGTACGGAAGGAATTCCAAAAACAATTATCAAATAATCCATTCGGGCGTGTGTGTAACATTTGTGACCGTCTGTGGTTTCAATCCGACTTGAAAGCTGTACTTGAGTCACATCATCGACTACTGCAAGCAGAATTTTCGGGGGTGGACGTGTCAGATTTTAAAGCTTGCCACTCTTGCATTGCTTCATTGAATCGAAATCGTGTTCCCACATATTCAACGTCAAATGGATTTAAATACCCAGAGAAACCTGCGCATTTGCCGGATTTGGATTTGCTATCAGAGAGACTAATTTCTCCAAGAATCCCGTTTATGCAAATCAGAAGATTGCGACGTACGACTGGTCAGTACGGCATTCTTGAGCAAGTAATCAATGTCCCTGTGGACGTGAATTTAATGGTTAATATGCTTCCAAGGGAAGTTAGTGATGATTATTGTATTAACATACACATCAAACGAAAATTGATACATACATCAAGCTATTTGGTTGGTCTTCTTAACAAAGCAAATATCAAAATCTGGCTGCAGTATTTATGTGACACACCATTGTATAAATTCTACGGTATCAAAACAGATGATGCTTTCTTCAATCAAACTGCGGAGAATCCGATTTCAATTGATGAAGTCAGTGAAGAAATACCCACTGAAGACTGTCTTACTGCGCAGCAGCATACGTTAATGTGGAATGAGGATAAATTACTTTGTTTTTTACTTTTTTATTTGATTAGTATTTACTTAGGAATAGCACCAGGTGAAAAAAATGTTCCTCATAGTTTGCGTTTCGATGAACATGCTGAAGAATTGTCTTTTCCAGCAATTTATCTGGGACGTTTTCGAGTACTCAAAGAAGGATTGCATGTTACATCATTTATGATGGCCACAAGTGAGCTGAGACGCGCCGATCGTCGTGGGGTCACTCCATATCACTTACTATATGTGGCCATGAAGATCATGCGACAAAGAGTTCGTGATTCTTTGACAGTAGCCTTCAAACATATTGGAATATATGCAAACATAACTAAAGAGCAGATTGAGTCTGAGCAATACATTAATCAGTCGATCGAAACCAATCTAGCTTTCTTGAAATGCATTCCAAATTCAGCTTACTACTGGGCCGACAGAAAGAAAGATTTATTTGCGATGATCAGGCAATATGGAAAACCGACTCTTTTCCTAACGTTGAGTGCTAATGAAACCGGATGGATTGATTTGATAAAATTATTGTGGAAATTGAAAAACAACGGAAGGGAACTGTCAGATGAAATACTAGAACAAATGACCTATATTCAGAAATGTACATTGGTAAATGAAAATGCAGTGATATGCGCCATTTACTTCAATAAACTTGTAAATGTTATTCTAAATCTACTGCAATCCAAGAAAGCAAATCCCTTCGGAGAGTATCGCGTGATTCACTATTTCAAGAGAATTGAGTTCCAGCATCGTGGGAGCCCTCATGCTCACATTTTACTATGGATCGAAAATGCTCCAGAAGATCCACTTTACGTCAGTAAAGGTGAGGCCATTGCCATGATTAATAAATTGATCTCAATATCGCCGAAGGAAGCATCTGAGAGTATCAATCTTCAAAAGCATAAACATACATTTACTTGTTACAAGAGGGCAGTAGCTAACAAACCTCAGAAATGCCGTTTCGAGGCTCCATTCATGCCATGTAAGCAGACAGTGATTCTCATTCTGATGAAGGACGACGCGGCAGATTTCCAGGAGTATCAGCAGCACTATCGGAGAATAAGGGAGAATTTGGAGACGAATGACTACATCGAGATGGAAGCTTTCTACCATAACAATAATATACGTTCAGACAAACATTATATGAATATTCTTCGAGCGGGTATAACTCGACCAAGAGTTTTTCTAAAGCGTTCACCTTCTGAAAAGTGGCACAACGGATTCAATCCATTTATTTTGAACGTGTTACAATCGAATATGGATATACAGTATATATTGAATGAGTATTCTTGTACAGCGTACGTAGTGGAATACGTGAATAAAACAAACAGGGGGATCAGTAATTTGCAACGTCAAATACTTCAGATAATGGATGATAATCCTCAATTTGATGTTGCTGAAATCACGAGAAAAATGAGTGTGGACATGTTGAATACGGTTGAAATTACTAGCCAAGAAGCAGCCTGGTTTTTACTTCGTGCACCAATGTCCAAGAGCTCAGCAGTTATCGTCTGGATTCCAACGATGTGGCCTGTCGAACGCCAAAGAATCCGTAAGACACTTGAAGAGATGGAGAAATTAGGTCTAGAAGACGAGTCAACGGATATTCGGCAGGAAAATTGGTTTGACAAATACCAAAGAAGACCAGAGACTCTGGAAGAATGTACACTTGCACAATTTGCTGCTAATTATAATGTCAGTAATGAGAAATTTTCAAAAAGAAGAGAGTCACGTATTATCCGGTACAGAAATTACGATATGGGTACGGATCTGAACGAGTACAAACGAGAAATGGTTACATTACACATTTCATTTCGTAATGAAGAAAATGAAATATTAGCAGAATTTAAATTTGTTAAAATTTATGACGACAATGAGCAATTGATTCTCAATAGACGAAAACAATTTGAGTCTAATTTAGATATTCAAAAGACAATTGAAATTTGCAAAGAGTTATTGTCGAGAGAACGATGAGGCAAGTGATGATGTTCCATTGGAGATATTGGTAGGGAGAGCAGCAGCGCCCGATCCGTTGCAAGACATCCAGAACCAGGAAGTCAATCGTGATCTGCAACTGGCAGCAGTCCATAAACTCGGAGCGATTGCAAAACGGAGAGAAAACCTGATGCCAAACGAACAATATTATGAGTTAATGAGAATGGCTAATGATAAACAGAGAGATCCGTTGATGCATGTAATTCATAATTTGCTCTCAGATTCTTCTGCTCCGTTCCAAATTTTCTTAACTGGTCCTGCAGGTTGTGGGAAAACATTCATGATTCGTCTTTTAATGGAAATTTATAATCGATATTCCACAACCGACGGTTACTGTAATGCATATGTTACATGTGCATCAACGGGGAAAGCTGCTGTTGCTATCGACGGGACTACGATTCATACTGCTTTAAAAATATCTCTTTCGAAAATTTTACCATTGTCCATCCAACTTGTACAACAATCTCGAACATTGTTCAAGTACATCAAAGTGTTGATAATTGACGAAATAAGCATGGTCAGTGCTGAACTTCTAGGATATATTGATGCTCGTTTAAAACAAATAACAAGCAATTATCGAGTGAATTTCGGAGGGATTGATGTGATTTTAATTGGAGATTTGAGGCAGTTACCGCCAGTGAGGGCAACACCGATTTATAAACAAGTAAAAAGAGCGATTGCAGGTCCAACTCTATGGCGCGAAACCAAATTTTATGAATTGAATGAAGTAATGAGACAGTCCAATAGAATGTTTTCTGAGATATTGACTAAAATTGGTAATGGTGTGCCATTGGAAGAAAATGAATTGCACTTAATAGAATCACGATTTTTCACAAGAGACGAAGCCATGAGATTGTGCCCTGACGGAATCCGTTTATTCCTAGCCAATAAATCAGTGCAAGAGTATAATTTGTCAATTTTGAACTCTGCAGACCACAAAGTTACCTCGGTAGCAAGCGATATTTTCGTCGGTTGCTAAAGTACAGAGCAGGAGGCTGCTTCCAGACAAAAACTACATAAAATGTCAGTTATAGATACTGGTGGCTTACCATACGAAATTATTTTCGTGTTGAATAATTCATACATGATTACTACGAATGTTGATGTCGCAGATGGCCTACCCAATGGCGCAATGGGTAAACTGGTGCACATTCAATATGATACCGATGGGGAAGTTATACGTATATGGCTGGAATTCCCAAATTCACCAAAAGTTGGAAAAAAATTGAGGAGAAAAGTCAGCGCCCACGTTCAGGAGAATAATATCAGTCGATTAGCAGTGCCCATAGTTCGACGAACTTCAACCGTTTGCATGAATCGTAGTAAAGCCATAGCAGCAAAGAGGACTCATTTTCCAGTTGTATCATGTTCAGCAGTTATTATCCATAAATCTCAAGGAGGTACGTTTGATGAAATCGTTTATGAGTACGAAAAATCTCACTCTCAGCAGTTGTTATATGTGGCATTGTCCAGAGTTACCACCATAAATGGACTTTACATTGTTACACCCGATAATGATCAAAAATTTTATCATGGGCGCAGACCGTCAACATCAAGAACAGATTTCCAAGCTGAACTCAGCCGTCTCCACCTCAATTGATTAGAAACCGTAGGACAACAAATAATCGAATTTATGTCAGAACGAAAGGTTATATCGATATTCACATTGAATTGCCAGAGTTTGAGAAAACACGCAGCAGATTTGAGAGATGAAGTGGTACGAAAGTCATCAATACTGGTACTGAGTGAAACATGGATGCAGTCAAGTGAACCTGTGGATATACCTAATTTTGATTGCATCGTCTCATTCAAACGAGAAGAACGGAGAGCTGGTGGGGTTGCTATCTATCGAAACTCACTTAACAGGTCGATTGCAGTAACTCCGCATCTATTGATTAACCTACGTCAAATGGATACAATGACTGTTAGTTCATGCAGTATTGGAGATACTTGTTCAGCAAGATGTCGCCTTGAAAATGGACAGTTTATACTGATAGTTGCTATCTAGATATCGCCCAATCAGAAAATGGACGATATTATCGGATTCATCCACCATGTACTGCTCTCATACACCCCAGCAGGAGCAGCACTACTTAAAAAAGACTGGGGAAGTCTACCGATGATTTTGAGTGGTGACTTTAATGTCGACTCCGCAAAACCTCAAGCTCAGCCCTTATTCGATTTTTTAGAAGAAGAATTCTCTTAAGACTCACTAGTGATAAAAACATGTTAACTACAAAATTCGGTACCACGATTGACGCTGTTTTCAGTAGATTTTTAGAAAATATCAAGTCACAAACGTTCGTTTCATATTTTAGCTACCACAAACCTATAGTATCTGTTATCGAAATAGAGGATAATAATACTAATACATGAATTTTTAGTGGAATTAAAAATTGAAATGTATTGTAGAACAAATTTTAAACGTGTTTATAAAAAAATTTAATTTAGATTTGGTACTTTTTCATTTAATATTACCTTTGCAACCTTCAATGTTTTGTCTTTGTCCGTGTGGGGATGATGATTATTAATCTGATAATGCAATGAAATGACCATTATTAAAATTTTCAGAAGTTTCACTTCAGTTGCGTGTGGGATCCACGCGCTCTAATTTTTTACAAATATCTCGGAAAGTAAGGGAGATAGTGAATTTTTACTAAAAACTTGGGGGGGGGGGTAGAGAGAATTGCGTATTGGAAATCCACAACCAAAAAAATTTTGTCGGCGAGTTTTTCTAAAATATCTCCAAAACTGAGGGACATAGGGAATTTTTACTGAAAATTTGCAGGGATGGATTGTGCTTTGAAAATCTCAAACCAAAATAATTGAGTCAGTGAGTTTTTCAAAAATATCTCCTAAACTAAGATAGCGAATTTTCACTGAAAATTTGGGGGGGGGGTGGTAGGGGGTTGTGAATGCGCAATGAAAGGATTTAGTCTGTGAGTTTTTCAGAAATATCTAAACTAAGGGAAATGGCGAATTTTGGCTGAAAATTTGGCGGCGGCAAGTCGGGGTCATCAATGTAGGAATTGAAGTTGTTGAGGGATGTAACGATTCACTAACAAATGTAATTCAGAATATAAATTACAGTTTAATCAAGACGTTTAGAATATATACAAAAGAGAAAGAATAATCAAAGTGATCTGATCGGAGGTCAGTGTTAGACTCTACTGACTATCTTAAACCGCGTAAGATGAGAATTCGGATGCGAATACAATAGGTGCGAGCGATGATGTCACCGATGTCCAGTCGTCTCTCAGCGTGTCGTATCCGTGCGTGTGTTACGCGTTGGCGAGATGCTACACACACACCAACGCGTAACACACGCACGGATATGACACGCTGAGAGACGACTGGACATCGGTGACATCATCGCATCACGACCACTCGGGCCTACGAGGATGGAAACCTCGCCCGCCAGGCTCGTAGCGATTCCACGCATGAGGGAGAGAGAAAAGTAGCCGCATGCACGACTTCTCCGATGGCAGCGTCGAGAACACCGGGTCGACTCACTGAGCTCATCTCCGCCAAGCATCGTCGAGAACTTCACAACCTGGCATACGCGACGTCACAGCACATGGGGCCGCTAACAGACGTTTTCACCAGGACATCACCTCTCCGACACCCTTCGAGAGGCATCGCACGCACCTGCATGCACACACGCACATCATCGCAACCCAAGGCGAACACACACACATACACGCATCATCGCAGCTCACGGCGAAGACGCACACATCACTCCAAGCTCACGACCATCTCAGCACACCGACAACCTGGAGAACAGCCCATGCCTAGCAGCAGCTAGGGTGTCGCAACATTCTTCATTATCAACATTTTTTTGTTCGTTTTCATCTCTGTTTTTTGTTCCAGAAAAAAAACACGTTTTTTTACTAAAGCAGGGAGTCATGTAGCGTCTCGTTGCACACACACCAACGCGTAACACACGCACGGATACGACACGCTGAGAGACGACTGGACATCGGTGACATCATCACGTTCTGTCACGCGCCCAGTATCAAATACCTCTCGCTCGCACCTATTGTATTCGTATCCGAATTCTTACCTGACGCGGGTATAATAATTAGTCGTCTGGCTCATGCCATACGGTGGACATCTCTCCACCTCATCCTGTATATATTCATACTACCGACTCATCATCTGTACATACCGCATTCACGACAATAAACTAAATCTCTAGTTTTGCAAACTGTTGCCTCGCGTAATTGATTCGTTACCTTCCCGAACAACCACAACCTCGAATCCTAGGGGGGGGGGGGGTTCTGAATGCACAATGCAAAGATTGAGTCGGTGAATTTTTCAGAAATATCTCCTGGAGATTGTGTATTTATAACCCCCTCTTCCCCTCCCCAAGTTTTCATTACAAATTCGCCATCTCCCTTAGTTTAGGAGATATTTCTGAAAAACTCACCGACTCAATCTTTTCAATGTGTATTCACAACCCCCCCCCCCCCCC
>NW_021680369.1:382617-393334 GCF_001412515.2 Diachasma alloeum | reverse complement strand
CCCCCCCCCCTCTCCAAATTTTTACATTTTACGCTCATCTCCTCCCCCCCTTGAAAAAAATAGGGGCTTCATTTTACCCACACGGGTTATTTTAGCCCAACCCCTATATATTCAATCATTCCGATAAATGAGAGAATAAAATTATCGATCATGGATTGTTTCTTCTGCACATTACTCGCCTAATGCAAATGCAGCGAGCAACGAAATGAAAGAAAAACCCCCCCCCCCCCCTGTAGGAATTGAGGTAGTTGGGTGTAACAATTCACTGACAAATGTAATTAGTATTTAAATTACAGTTTAATCAAGACATTTAGAATATATATACAAAAGTAAAGAGAAGGAAAGGTTATAGACGTGAGAGGAGTAGGTGTTCACTCCCGACTATTCGGCGGTCAGTGCCGGACTCTACTGACTATAATAAATCCCGTAAGACGGGAATTTGGATACGCGAGATAATAGGTGCGAGCGAGAGGCATTTTATAATGGGCGCGTGACAGAGCGCGATGATGTCACCGATGTCCAGTCGTCTCTCAGGGTTGTCGTATCCGTGCGTATGGTATGCGATGGTGTCTGCAGCGAGACGCTACCCCCTCCCCACCCAAATTTTCAGTGAAAATTCGCTATCTCTCTTAGTTTAGGAGATATTTTTGAAAAACTCATCGACTCAATTTTTTCATTGCGCATTCACATCCCCCTGCCCCTCCCCGCCCCGCCCCAAATTTTCAGTAAATATTCGCTATCTCCCTTCCCATGCAGGGCCATGCAAAAAAGCCGAACATCGGGCCAAACTCGCCGCCGACTTTCCCGATAATCGGTTGCGATCATCGGCCGATGGTCAGCTGAACGTTGGGACGTTCCGTCAGGCGATCATAGACACCGATGGACAGCCAATATTGGCGTCGATTATCAGCCAACCATCGGTGGAACAAAATTTAAAAATCGTTCATAGATATTAGTTCCAATAGTTTATAATCGTTTTATAACCCTTCTTATCCATTTCAGTAAACAAAAAAAAAAGAAAATGGAATTTTAAAAAATTGCCCCCGGTGGGCTACGATCGCGGGTCCTTCTGATCTGTAGTTAAGTGCGCTGTCCACTGAGCCATCTGAAATTTCTTATGAAGACAGATTTTTTTTGGGCATATACATACCACATGGGGTGTTTGTTTGAATCCGCGAATGTGATTATCAATAATTGGTTAATGTAAGTGTAAGTCTGATGAGAAGAGTCAATTAATTAATTTACAATTAATTCTTATTATTCTTGAAATATTGAGGGTTTCATTCGGGGTATCGATATCTATTTGCTGTATATTAGGAAAGAGGATGAATGCATACTATCCATCTATTTATTCGAAAAATAGCCTACAAATATTAAGTCGGTTCCGATCATCGGCCGTGGAGCGGCCTTTCAACGGGGCCCCGATATTTGGTGCCCGGATATTGGATCAATGTTTGGCCTTTGATCAGAGCCCCGATGTTCGGCAAGCAGATATTGGGGTGATGTTTGGCCTTTCATCGGTCCCCGATATTCGGCGAGCGGATATTGGACCGATGTTTGGCCTTATTGTATATATCGGCAAATCCTGCATGGGTTAGTTTAGGAGATATTTCTGAAAAACTCGCCAACTCAATCTTTTCGTTGTGCATTTACAATCCCCCCCCCCACATTTTCAGTAAAAACTCGCTATCCCCCTTACTTTCGGAGATATCTTTGAAAAACTCACCGACTCAATCTTTTCATTGTGCATTCTCAACCCCCCCTGCCCGCCCAATTTTTCAGTGACGTGACGCTGAAACTAGCGGGAGACCGTAGCGGGAAATGTGGTTGGGGGACTGTACGGTCACCACTACCGCCACTCACTGTGCATTATCATCTCGTTAAATTACAAAAATTGATACAAAGTAAAGACGTGAAAAATTAAAAATATTGTCTATTTGTACCTGGATGGGGGAAGACTAATGGGGGGGGGGGGGGATATATCGGTGCACTCACAAGGAACATTACGCAGGTGTCCCCCTCCGATTCCGATGAAACTTGAATATGTTATAGGGGACCCAAGACTAAGGGACACGTATTTTTTTTAGCTGCCCATATTTGGTTTTAGGGGGTGAAAGTGCTCTCTGAAGTTGACCACCTCTCGGGGTCATTTTTCGATTGCACACATAAGGAACCTTTTAAACAACTCTTTCGTAGTGTATCATGAAGGTCACAAGGAACGATGAAAATGCGGATTAGAACCGTCTCCGGGAGGTGATATATGGAGGGTAAACTACCCTAGTGAAAATTCATTTTTCTCATAGAAAAAAAACTTTTGATGGAAATCCCATGGGATGAATTCCATTTGAAAAAGTGGAAAAAAATACAGAATACCTGTTTTGTTGTTTTTTTAATCGAAATTTAAAACTTAAAAAATGGATTGTTCGTGAATTGCGAAATTTCAAACTTTTTCCTGTACAAAACGAAGCTTACGGCTAATGATGAGAGAAACCATTGGGACAGGATCCAGGAGTGACGTCGGGGAGGTTATCTACCCTTTTTGGGGGGGGGGGATTTTTTTTAATAAGGGAGAAAAAATATCGATGAGAATTTTACGAAACAAATTTCGTTCGAAAGCATGAGATAATTAAAAGCACATCATGCGATTCTTTTCCCCAAATTAAAATTGAAAGTAAAGTACTTGTTTTTTTTTTTATCATATACAAATCTTCGATTTTTTGGTACATAAAAAAGATGAGTAATGATTCTCTGGAAGTAAGACTTGGAGGCTAAATAACCTCTCTGGGAGTTACTTTTAATTATATTAGTGAACAGAATTCATTTGAAAGAGTAAAGAATAGTAAGAAATATCAAAATTTGAACCCATGAAAATGTCCATTGCTAGTTATATATGAATGACAACCTTTTAATTATCCGTCTACTTGTATTACAGTACCATAGTCCGAACTAAATGGTAAGGTTTGAATGAAGATCCGATATGGAAAGGAAACAATGATGGTAGTAATCCCCAAATGATGGAATTCAGAATATACATTGATATTATTATAGAAGCTCAGACCATTTATTCCTTCTAGTATTATGTTCTCAATCAGCATACTTTCTGTTGGGATCAATCTAGAGTATAGATAGTATTAGAGGACGTAATGCGTAGAAAAATGATATTCTGAAAAAAAAGCAACAAACAAAGTGATTTTTTGCGCCATGAGCATCTGACTACTTCAATATTTGAACAACCTTCAATATCACAGTGAGGATGAGATGATTGCCCGAATGCCAAATCAACAGGATTTTCGAATTCATGTGGTTTTTTAGAAATGTAACCACTCTGAAACCAAGCATAACGAAATAAATTTTGATACCTTGGTGATGATAATTGATTATAGACTATAGACTATAACTTTATGATATTGTTCCGCAAATGTAAATTAATATCATAGTCCATTAGGACGACACTATCCGAAAAATGACGAACATAATTCTGCCATATCCTAAAACCATATACGTCAAAGGGTTGAATTTTTCCAGTAGTTCCCTTTGGTATCAACATAGTTAATAATTCTTTATGGGGAGGAGTAATTTCTTTCACCACTTGAGGACAGTGTCCGCTCCAGGAATCGATTAACAGTAGACTTCAAGGACCCACGTTTGGGAAAAAGACTTCCTTCAACCAGGTTTTGAAATGCTCCGAAAAATCAAGTACTAGATGATAATCCTAATTATTGTATAGAATATGTCATGTTTGTTAGGTCTTAAATATTGTCATACGTGAAGTGAGTTTTCCCGATTTTGAAGTGGTGATGAACACATTCGCAGGTTTGAAGAGATTTTGCTCCACTATTGGACCGAAAGTTCCAGAAGGATCATTCACCACCAGGAAAACAGGTGAAAGTAATTTTCCATCAGCAGAAATCAGAGGTTGTACTATATAACTATGTGTCGTTGAAGTTATCGATTGTACGACACACGCTACTTGTTTAGTACCTTCTTCAGCTAACGGTCGCCCTGAATGAATTTCCAATTGGAAACCACTTTGATCAGTATTATAAATGTTTTCTGGGCTATACGTATCCAAATAAGACCGGACTTTCAGGAGGAATTCGTCCGCTTCTTTTTGTAACTCTTTCGGAGTTTCTAATGTTTTTCTGGTGATGAATTTGTTAATCTTCTGGGATTTATGCGGTGTGCTCGTTTGAAATAATGCAAGCCCCTGGACGAAGCTGTAAAACGAACCTCTTCGAAGCCGATTTCCTTCCGGGCTTGCGGGGCCCACTTTCGGAGGTCAGTATCGTGGACGATCAAACCCGCATCGATAGCATTCTTCATATTCTTTAATGTGTACTCCGAAACTTCTGCATGTATGTCCCTCCTTTATTGATTTGATTTTCCCAGCGTCGTAACTGTCTACGCGATTTTACCTTCCTGAATTGATGGGAAACAGTTTCTACAGAGAGATTCTCCTTCTTTTTTCCACTTCTCCAGAAGTCAGCGGCATTCTTTTTATATTCGAAATCTACAGGTTCCTCATCCTGCGAACAACTGTCAGGTGATTCTTCTGTATGTGGTAGAAATTCTTTATCCTCGACAGCTATCATTTCGATATCTTTATAAGGCTCTTGAAAATCCAGAGATGTTTCTTCGATCATTTCAACTCCATTATATTCCTCCATTGATTGAATCAATATCCTTTCGAACGTGTCTGCTAATTCACGTCCCTCGTTGTTCACGGGTTTTTCAGCAAGATTGAGAACTTCAAATGTTACATGAGAAGTCGGATAACGTTGATCGGATTAACTTTCATGGTAGAACAAGTATAGATCACGACACTCACCGAAAAACTACTTTTCTCTTCGATGTATGTTAATAGACTGATTGTAATTCACAAGAGGGATGGAAACGAAAAACATTGATATCGTGTAAGTTATATTGATCAGAGTAATTTCATCCTCAGATAACAAATGAGCCATTTGCATCAATATGTTAACAACTCCCGAATATTCTACAGTTGTGGTTCTGCATTATCAAACAGAATGGTATTTTCATATGTCGCCTTTTACGTCTCATTGAAAACGATATCACATCGAAGCGATAAGAGCAACCGAAATACATTTTATCATCGATCCATTATTTATTATACAAAACCATCGGCTCTTCTTTGTACCACCCATCCACGTTCATGTACAGATGAAAATTTTGTTATGCCCCAAAAGTGGAGCATAATTATCCAACTTATTTCACAATATGCCAATATAAGTGGCACACATTGTGAAATACAAATATAATATTAAGCAATTACTAAACAATTGGGAATATACGTGCAATCATTTATCACGTATATTCGCAATTAGAAGTAAGCCAGTGGAACTCGCATCAGCAGTTTCCACTGGGCTCATTCGCATGGTGTTATCATTACACCATGCAGATATGAGGTAATGACCACGACGTTATGGGCTCTCGATCAAATAAATACTCGAGAGACCATTGTCTTGGGGGCAGTAACTCGATTCCTATTGCGGTTCACCTGATACCTTCCGTATCAGTCTGAACACTTGAATGGTATCTAAAAAGTAAGAAATTAAATAAAGAATATTATTATAGTATTCGTTCGCGAGTGTCTTAATCTTCCAAATTACCGAACCCAACCGCTCGGGACTCTAACATTTTGGTGACAGCGTTATTTTTTTTTGGAAGAGGACGGAGGCCTGATCAACCATCGTCTTATCGCGCAGCGACGAAGAAGAGGTAATATTCACAAATCTTTCCACCCGGGGGAAGACTGGCCGTTTCAACGCTTTCATCGAATTTCATTGGGAAATTGAGATGGCGACTTCAGGGAGGGATAATGGAAATCAGGAGGATTCTGAGTTCAACTTCCATACCATGTCAGCTCCCGGCGCAAGGAGGGCCTTGTTTGAGACCAGGGGTGAGGAGGGTAACGTTAGTAATGTTCACTTACGTCGGGAATTTGTTCAGTCTGAACATTCTAGCATGCTAGCTGGGAATCATCGGATGAATGTACAAGCTGAGATTCACCAGCAGCAAAATGAGGTACCACTGGGGGGAGAAGCTGTAGCTGGACAAGGCACGCAGACTGCGCCTGGCCCTGTCAACCCTTCGGTGGGTCACCGTCATCCTGTGCATGTTGAGCCACAGGTAGGCTTGAATGATATTGAGGATTATTCAGGGAGTGAATCAGGGAACCATGATGACTATTCTACACCATCGGGCGCCTTTGCCGGTGGGGGTGGATTCAAGGCAAGTTCAACGCATCATGGCGAAAATGTTCTCCAGGGGTCGATATTGCCGAATGGTCCAGCCTATGACCGCCTGGTAGGGAGAATTCAGAGTCTCGAGGAGGCAAGGCTCAGGCTGCCGAGGGAAATGGACATCAGGGAGCAAAGGGTCGCCGAGGAGAGACAACGTCGGCTTGAGGCCGAAAAACAGAGGGATGAGTATAGAGTACTCGTAGAAGATGCTTATGAGGAGCAGATGAATCTTCGCAACCGAAGTTCGCATTCGGATCTTTTGGATTTAAAGGGCGCACTATATTTAATAAAAGTCTTTACTGGGGATGGCCCAGATAAATTGGATTGTTTCCTGGATTCCATAGCCAGCGCTAGGAGATTAATTCGTCCAGGGTTGGAAAATCAGCTTTTGGATGGAATTATGGAGAGTAAATTGGAGGGTGCGGCGCATAAACAATTGAAGCATCGCACAGTGAAAACATTCGAGCAATTGAAAAGTGAGTTGGAATCACTTTTTGGGAAGACTCGGAATGTCGTCGGACTACAAGCTAAGTTCAGCAAACTTCAACAGCGCGAGAATGAGGACGTTGGGAAATTAGTCCAACGCACGGAGGTCACGATGGATTATTTAAATCGTCTATTGGATCCTCATCCGGAGCTCTCGCAGAGGAAAAAGGAAACAGCTACAAAAGTCTTGGAAACCATGGCAAAATTGGTGTTTGAACAAGGTTTGCGGGGTCAACTACAAATTTTGGTGAGAGCAAATCATTATAAAACGCTCCATGACTCTTGCACTGGCGCAGTAGATCTGGAAAAAACAATTTCTGGAAATACTAAGGGCAAGATTGGAGGAAATTTTGGTCAAAATCGAAATTCTACTGGAGGCAATAAGATGTCCATGGGTCGTCAAATCGTCGGAAACTGTTACTCTTGCGGTCAAACGGGTCATATGGCAAAAAATTGCAGAAATTCGCCGGAGGAGCAACGGAAATCATTGCCAGTCTCGACGGAACGACGGAGCATTAACGCATTTGGCTCTGTTTGCCACTATTGTAAATATGCAGGTCATGATTATGCTGACTGTCATAAATTGAAGAGGAAACTTGGGCTGCCGGAAACGTCAAAAGTGAGTTTTGGGGCAATGAAACAAGCTACTTCTGGTTTTAATAAATTTACGCCCGCAAATAAACAAAGTAATGCACAAAATAATAATGGTGCAAAGGATAAGAATAGTGCGGAGGGGGGAAATAAAACTCTTCCTCTACCAGTTGGCGCTATTCAGATTATGATGGTGCAGACTGGGATAACCGGAGAAGGTGTCACCGATAAGCGGATGATAGCTCCAGTGCAACCGTCGGAGATTAAAACGCATTTATTGCATGCAGAGGAATTAAAACAACCGACGTTGTTTTTGGCAGATTCAGGGGCGAAGGCATCCCTGATTAAAATCAATAAATTGGCAGAGAAAGCGGAGATAACACCAGGGCAGCGGCTTTTGAGAGGAATTTCCAATCAAGATGTTGCCACATTGGGAGAAGCAATTCTTTATCTCGAAATAGGTGAAGAAATTTTGGGACACAGATTCCAGGTGGTTCAAGAGAATTTTCCATGTGATGGAGGAATTTTAGGGGAAGATTTCTGGGTTCTTCAAGTTTGAAGGTGGAAACAGTTCACGGAGAATCTCTAAAAATTAATGGTCATCGATTTGATTTGTTCGATGACAAAGAGCCTTCAAAATTGGGGGCTAGAATGGAGACGTTGGTTCGAGTACCGACGTGCAGTAAAGGGACAGGGATTGTCTCCAAAATGGAATTAAAAAAAGGCATTTTTATCGGAGAATGCTTGACTGAGGCTATCGATGGTTACGTAACGGTGTGTGTAATCAACACCAACGATACGGACGAGTTCGTCGACTTGCCATCGGTCGTGTTGCAAGAGCTAGCGACTGAGGTGGATATCATGACGTTGCAGAATTCGTATAAATACCAAGATAAGGATAGAATAAAATTATTGCATGAAAATTTACGCTTCGAACATCTCAACCTAGAAGAACGGGACAGCCTCGTGGGAATTTGGGAGAAATTCAATTCCATTGTGCAGTTGCCGGGGGATGCTCTAGGGGTGACTGATCACCTGGAACACGAAATTCCTTTACAGCCCGGGACTGCTCCAATTAATGTTCGGCCTCACCGATTTCCTCAAGCACAGCAGGGAGAGGTCGATAGGCAGATGAAAAAAATGCTGCGAAATCAAGTGATCCGGCCAAGCAGAAGTCAATGGACTGCGCCATTATTGGTCGTTCCGAAGAAAATGGATGCTTCAGGAAAAATTAAATTTCGAGTCGTTGTCGATTTTAGACGGCTGAATGACGTCGCTTCNAACCCCCACGTTTAACATACTGCTATGATGATTTTGCACAAGAGCTTCGGGAAAGATTACGAGCAGCACACCAGGAAGCGAAGGAGAAACTCGACGCAGGCAAAGAAAAATCGAAAATTCAGTATGACAAAGATGCTGACGAAGTGGAATTCTGCGTTGGAGACAAAGTACTGCTGAAAAATGATGTTCTGCGACGGGGACGATCGAAGAAATTATCGCAACCATGGATTGGACCTTACGAAGTGGTCGAGAAAAATTCCGACGTGAACTATACCATCAGATATGGTAATAAAAAGAAAACGCAAAGGGTTCACATCAATCGGCTGCGTCCATTTATAGTTGCATGACTATATGGATNTGCCTAATATTGCCGATATTTTGGATAGATTGGGCAATGCAAAATATTTTAAAACGTTGGACTTAGCATCAGGGTTCCACCAAATTCCTGTGAAGGAGGAGAATAAATGCAAGACTGCATTTTCTACACCGTACTTGGATGACATTATCATTTTTGGTCCAAGTCTGAACAAACATAATAAGAGGTNAAATTCCGACGTGAACTATACCATCAGATATGGTAATAAAAAGAAAACGCAAAGGGTTCACATCAATCGGCTGCGTCCATTTATAGTTGCATGACTATATGGATCCCAGCCTCGGAATAAAATTGAATTTGGACAAATCTCAGAAGGAATGAGGGTTTTTATTTTTGTGGGAAAAATAAACTTACAATTTATTTTCATTGAAATAATAAACTCATTATTCGAAGTCGTCGCCCAGGGGTTGTCCAAAAGTGAGATCGAGGTAGCGGCAAAGCCAGTCCCACCCCAAGTAAAANGTTAAACATTTTCGGCCTTATCTTTACGGTCGGAAATTCATCGTTGTGACCGACCACAGACCCTTGAGATGGATCTTTAAAGTAAAGGATTTGGAATCGAAATTAATGCGTTGGAGAATAAAATTGGAGGAGTACGACTATGAGGTCATTTACAAGGCCGGAAAATTAAATACCAACGCCGATGCACTTAGTCGTATCAACGTGGTAACCCAAGCCCAGGCGCAATCAGAGACGAGCNTGTACGTATCCATGGCGATATGGATAGGAGTTCACCTGCAACAAACAGGAAATTTGGAGTTAAAACACCAGAATTTAGGAGGAATTTTCCAGGGAATTTTTGGAAGTGGAAATAGTCTTACCAAAAAAGAAAACANATCTTCAACGTAAAGGATTTGGAATCGAAATTAATGCGTTGGAGAATAAAATTGGAGGAGTACGACTATGAGGTCATTTACAAGGCCGGAAAATTAAATACCAACGCCGATGCACTTAGTCGTATCAACGTGGTAACCCAAGCCCAGGCGCAATCNAAGTGTTCTCCAATAACACCACAGTGGAAACAGGCCAATGGGCAGTTACGAGCAAAATGTCCGAACTTGTTGCACTTGAAACACCTCTTGAAATCCATTTTTGGAGTTTTCTTGTTGACTTCTTTAATCAAAGTCGCGGAGAGAACTGTGAGAACTTTGAGGCACAACGTACTTTTATTATCGATGGTGCATCGTCGGCAAAGATGGCTGCCATCGGGTGATCGAGAAAGTCCACGTCGTTTGATTCCAACGTGTCGACCAGGTTCAAAAACTNGCCGATTGCTGGACATTCCGGGGCAAAACGGATGTATGCGAAATTACGTCAGAGGTACCAATGGAAAGGGATGAAAACAGATGTCGAGAAATTCGTAGCCACGTGTGAGGAATGCCAGTTGAACAAAGTGGGAAAAGCAACAAAGGTGCCAATGGTTATTGGAGAGAGTCCAGAGGAGGCCTTTGAAAAATGTGCAATGGACATTGTTGGTCCATTACCGGTCACGGAAGCTGGGAATAAATATATTCTGACTTTTCAAGATGCTTTGACGAAATTTAGCAGGGCAATTCCAATTCCAGACCAAGAAGCCAATACAATTGGTCGTGCTTTTATAGAAAAAATTGTGTGTGAGTATGGCACACCACGAAAACTGCTTACCGACAAAGGCCCAACCTTTGTTGGGGAAATTTTTAAAAATGTGTGCAAATTACTGAGAATAAAGAAAATTCAGACT
>NW_021680369.1:380729-381489 GCF_001412515.2 Diachasma alloeum | reverse complement strand
GCTCTTCCAGTTGGGTCACACGGAGGAGGTCATCAGGAAGAATGAGGAGATTTTGCTGAAGTCAATGCGGCTAATAGAAAGAGAAAATTCACAGGTGGCTCATAGACAGAATATAGATGAGCATCTGTTAGTCCTAGAAGCAATTTACAGAGGAATTAGGGAAGACGCTGAGAAGATAAAGAAACTTTTAACGGGTTCCAAAGGGATATTATTCGATACCGGAGTTTTCACGGAATCTAGCCTAGTTGCTTATCTCCGTACTGCCAAACTACCGAAGGGATTGAGTTTTCCCTTCGAGATAGTAATTGGAGGAATGTACAGATTGCAACAGGTTTCAACCACCAGTGTTTCCGCCTTCGGTACGGAAATTCTCACGTTGACGGAGGTACCACTGGTCGACTCTCAAGTGTTCGACGTTATGCTGACGCATGGGATTCCAGTACGGTCATCGAACGAGTCTCACTCATACGTAGAGACAACGAGTGAACTTCTGGTAATGCATGGGCCGACGCAACAATATGTGCCAATGACCTCGGAGCAACTGAAAAACTGTAAGGAGATTCAAGAGCAATATTTGTACACTGAATCATTACCGTTACAGTTGACAAGGGACTCAAGCCCTTGGGAAGTCCAAATATATTCGAACCCACAGAAAATGCCGGACGTATGCATGATTAGGCATTTACAGCTAAATCGTTTGCTGCTGATAAAAATGAGGAAAAGCAACGCGTGGTTCTACGTGGCTCCCGAGGCTGAGGGT
>NW_021680369.1:376584-380642 GCF_001412515.2 Diachasma alloeum | reverse complement strand
CCGGATGTATGCATGATTAGGCATTTACAGCTAAATCGTTTGCTGCTGATAAAAATGAGGAAAAGCAACGCGTGGTTCTACGTGGCTCCCGAGGCTGAGGGTGTTACGATAACTTGTGGAGATAAGGAAACTCGAGACGTTCTCCAGGACTCGGGTGTAGTACAGATACCGGACTTCTGCGGAGTGGTTGCAAAGGACTTCACTATTAGAGGCCGGAAATCAATCGGAGTGGAACTGAATTCCCACATCCAGCCAAAGCTGAATTTGACACTGGATGATGACGTCACGGAAAAACTCGTTCAAGTGAAAAAGAACTTGAGCGATGTCCAGCTGACCAATGTGATTGGGAATGTAAAGGAGCTGAAGGGCCTGGAGGTGCAGTTGGAGACCTTGAAGGAGGACCTGACCGGGCAAGAGGAGAAGTTCAGCACGGGCCTGAACATGCGTAACTACCGCAGGTACCTAACGCATTCGTCATCAATTTTCACTGTAGTAGTGGTGATTGCATTCATCACTGCAGGATGCCTAATTCGCTGGTGGTATAAAAAATCAAGGAGACCGTGGCTGACGCCTAAGAGAGAATCATCGCTTGAAGCAACGGGCATCGAATAGGTGAAAAGAAAATTGTAAAAATGAAATGTATCGTACCAGTAATAATATCTCAATCATGTAGACTTGGAGGAGAAAATTATCAAACTGATAATTTTCTTACCCCTAGAAGGGAGGGATGTTATGCCCCAAAAGTGGAGCATAATTATCCAACTTATTTCACAATATGCCAATATAAGTGGCACACATTGTGAAATACAAATATAATATTAAGCAATTACTAAACAATTGGGAATATACGTGCAATCATGTATCACGTATATTCGCAATTAAAAGTAAGCCAGTGGAACTCGCATCAGCAGTTTCCACTGGGCTCATTCGCATGGTGTTATCATTACACCATGCAGATATGAGGTAATCACCACGACGTCATGGGCTCTCGATCAAATAAATACTCGAAAGACCATTGTCTCGGGGCCAGTAACTCGATTCCTATTGCGGTTCACCTGGCTGGGTGAATCGGAATTTTTTCTCTCTAAATTTTAATTCTATTTGAATTTATTTAATGCCTAAAGGTGGTTAGGCGGCGTGCTGAGTTGAATTTGGAGTGAGAATTTCCGTGGTTCCCGGTAGCTTAGTCGGTAAGAGTGCCCGGCGCGTAACTGGGAGACCCGGGTTCGAATCCCGGCTGGGTGAATCGGAATTTTTTCTCTCTAAATTTTAATTCTATTTGAATTTTTTTTTTTTTTTTTTTTTTTTTTTTGGATACCTTCCGTATCAGTCTGAACACTTGAATCGTATCTGAAAAGTAAGAAATTAAATAAAGAATATTATTATAGTACTCGTTCGCGAGTGTCTTAATCGTCCAAATTACCGAACCCAACCGCTCGGGACTCTAACAATTTGAATTCCTCAAAATATTTCATCGTAACTCATTCTTTCAAATTGGAAATGGAAGCTATTTAAGGGAATTTCAATTTTTTAGATTCATGGTCATTACTGATTTCTTTTGAAAATGAATGAGGTTGGTCCGATCGATTCAATAAAATACCATGAGGATTGTTAAGCCCCCAAGTTTCACTCCCGAAGACTGTTTCAATTGTTTCACTTATCATTCCGTGAAAGATCAGTCTATTATAACAAACAATTTAACACCCATAATTTTTCAAAGAATCGATGTTTCTTACTTTAAAATTCTAATTTGCGGAAAGAATCCTAAATATGTGCTTTATATTGTCTCAGGCTTTCGAACGAAATGTGTTTCGTAAAATTCTCATCCATATTTTTTCTCCCTTATTAAAAAAAATTGCCCCCCCCCTCCCAAGGGTAGTTAACCTCCCCAACACCACTCCTGGATCCTCTCCCAATGGTTTTCCTCATCATTAGCCGTAAGCTTCGTTTTGTACAGGAAAAAGTTTGAAATTTCGTACTTCACGAAAAATCTAGTTTTTTAAGTTTTAAATTTCGATGAAAAAAAAAATGAAAACAGGTATTCTGTATTTTTTTCTACTTTTTCAAATGGAATTTACCCCATGGGATTTTCATCAAAAGTTTTTTTTCTATGAGAAAAATGAATTTTCACAAGGGTAGTTTACCCTCCATATTTCACCCCCCGGAGACGGTTCTACTTCGCATTTTCATCATTCCTTGTGACCTTCATGATACACTGCGAAAGAGTTATTTAAAAAGCTTCCTTATGTGTGCAATCGAAAAATGACCCCGAGAGGTGGTCAACTTCAGAGAGCACTTTCACCCCCTAAAACCCAATATGGGCAGCTAAAGAAAAATACGTGTCCCTTAGTTTTGGGTCCCCTATAATATATTTAAGTTTCGTCGAAATCGGAAGGGGACACCTGCGTAGTGTTCCTTGTCAGTAGGGGATTTTTAATTGATTTTTACAAATCCGAGTAAAAAAAAAAGAATTATAATCAAACGCAAACACTTGGGGTCAATTTTTTTTTAATACACCGGGGGGGTTGGGGGTTGATGCCTATTAAAAATTTTCCCGGTGCCTTCATTAGAGAATTTTTAATTAATTTTTAAATATCAATTTCACCAAGTCTTCGGGGAAAAAAAGGGTAATAATCCAACGCAAACACGACTTGGGGTCGAATTTTTTGGAAAATACACCGGGAGGGTTGGGGGTTGATTCCCATTAAGAATTTTCACGGTGTCCTAATTAGGAAATTTTTCATTAATTTTTGAATATCAATTCCACCAAGTCTTCGGGATAAATAAAGGGTAATTATCCAACGCAAAAACTTGGGGTCAAAATTTTCTGTGGAAAATATACCGGTGGGGTTGGGGGTTATTCTCGATTGAGAATTTTCCGGGTGCCCTAATCAGGGAATTTTTAATTATTTTTTTCTGAATTCCGAATTGTGTGGACGGCCAAAGGATTTTCATGACCCCCCCGGTGCATTTTCCAAAAAAAATTTTGATCCGAAGTGTGTAACGAGATTTTCTCGTTACGGGTTGAAATCCCCTCAAAAAGATAAGTGAACTCTCAAAATTGTTGAAGAGAGATAAGTAGCGACACCTAGAAGCGGCTGAAGAAAGCCGGGACTAGGTGAGGTAAACCACAAACCAATGAAAGACCTAAGGCATAGCGGTTATGGGTGAAACCGCGACCCCTGGAGGTCTGGAGGGCGTNTGTGCCGCGAGGCATAATTCACGGCTTGCAAAGGTCGTGGAATGTGACGGTAATACTCCTGGTGGACCTCGCCCACTCTACCATATCACGCTGATGTTAGCTGGGCAACCCATTGTCCAGCCAAAAAGTCCTCTGAGTGGACGAGTTTGCCTCAGAGGCCGGTTTTCGTCGAACCTCCCGTGAAGGTTCGGCTGGCGCCCGACTATTGAGCGATAGAGACGGCTAAAAAGTAGTTTGGATTTTTCCTGGGTGAACAACCCGGGAAAATATCCTTACAAGTGTTTGCGTGGGATTATTTTTTTTTCCCGAGGCCTTGGTGAAAGTGATTTTCAAAAATTGATGAAAAATTCTCTAATTGAGGCGCCGATAAAATTGCAAATGAGGATCAACCTCCAGCCCCCTCGGTGCATTTCCCAAAAAAAAATTTGACCCCAAGTGTTGGCGTTGGATAATTACCCTTCATGCCCCCTTAAGGCTTTCTGAAATTGAAGAAATTGATGTTTAAAAATTAATGAAAAATCGCCCAATTAGGAAACCGGGAAAATTCCAAATGGGGATCAACCCCCAACCCCCTCGGTGTATTTTCCAAAACAACATTTGATCCCAAGTGTTTGCGTTGCATAATTACCCGTTATTTACTCCGAAGACTAGGTGGAATTGATTTTCATAAATTAATGAAACATTCCCTAATTAGGGCACCGGTAAAATTGCAAATGGAAATCAAGCCCCAAGCACCCCGGTGCAAAATCAAAAAAAAATTTGATCCGAAGTGTTTGCGTTTGATTATAATTCTTTTTTTTTCACTCGGATTTGTAAACATCAATTAAAAATTCCCTACTGATTGCACCGATATATC
>NW_021680369.1:376184-376547 GCF_001412515.2 Diachasma alloeum | reverse complement strand
CCCCAATTAGTCTTCCCCCATCCCTTGGGTACAAATAGACAATATTTTTCATTTTTCAGGGCTTTCTTTGTATTAATATTTGTAACTTAATGAGATGGGAGTGTACAGTGAGTGGCAGTAGTGGTGGCCGTACAGTCCCCCACCACATCTCCCGCTACAGTCTCCTGCTAGTTTCAGCGTCATTTCAGTCACAATTCACTATCTGCCTTAGTTTCAGACATATCTTCGAAAAAGTCAACGACTCAATTTTTGGGTTGTTAATTCTCAATGCCCCCCCCCCCCCCCCCCCCCCCCCCCCCCCCCCCCCCCCCCCCCCCCCCCCCCCCCCCCCCCCCCCCCCCCCCCCCCCCCCCCCCCCCCCCC
>NW_021680369.1:368821-376162 GCF_001412515.2 Diachasma alloeum | reverse complement strand
CCCGACGCTAATTTTCTATACACAATGCCCCCCTCACCTCCAATTTTTCCAGTGAATAATATATATGACCCCTGATATAAATTCACCCATTTCATGCCCCGCACCTAGACCCTCTTATGTAAACCCCTCTACCCATTGATAAAAGCCCCATTCAATAAAAATCCGTCGACTATAAGACCCCCCCAGATATCATTACCTCCATAAATAATCCTCCCTTACATGAAGCCTTCTCTTTGTACAATCCCTCAAAAATTAAAAAAATTTTCTTGCTTTTAGAAAATATTTTTTCTAAAATTAAGTGTATTTTGGTGTAAAATTAATCGTCGGTTTGATTAATTTTGACCGATTTTTTTCTAAAATTTAGAAATAAATAATTTGAACATCCAATTACAAAATGAATAGATAATCAAAAAATCAAACATTTTGAATAATCATTCGGTGAGCAATTGAGTGATTGAAAGTTGAAGTTGACCATTGATTGAGTAATCGAATTCTTTCAAACCCGATTGACGAATAATTCTGTAAGTGAATAACTCTATCTTCGAATGAAAAAATTATTGAATAATGGTTTGATATTAATTCCCTGGAAGATAGTCGGAATAATCGATAAATTCCTCATTCAAATTGATGAATAATAAAAAATTGAACAATTCTTATTCACAATTTTTCATTATTTAGTGATTGATGAATCTCTCATCGTCATTAATGATTAATGGAAAATTGAATAATATGCCAATTCATATTGATGATTGATGAAGTAGTGGAAATTTTTGGGTTTCTGATTACTGGTTACCTAATCAGTGGTAATTCGTTTCATTGCAATTGACGATTATTTGGTTATCACTAAATTTTTAATTTCAATTACAGATTAATGAAGTAATCAAATATGAAGAATCTCAATTAAAAAATTGATCGTGTAATTGTAATTAGAGGTAAAAATATTACAAAAGTAATGATTACTCCCGAACCCTGTGTGTGTATGTATGTACGTAAACAAAATTTTGCCCCACGATCTCTCTCGAACAAACGATGCGATTCAATTTTTTTTTTGTAATGAATGCATTTTCATGGAGCTTGGAACTGATTAGATTCTGAAGAACATCGCCTCAGCGGTTCTTTAGATATTGAAGTAAAACTAGTAAATCAACGTCGAAAAATGACATTTCTTTACAAATTTTTTTTTTCAATCGATGCATCTTTATGTAACTTAGAACTGATTAGATTGTGAAGACCATCACCTCAGCGGTTGTTCAGTTATTCGCTAAATATATGTGAAAAAACGTTGAAAATGAGTTTTTTTTCACAATTTTTTCATTTCGGATTTGACGTGTAATTGGCCTGGAGTGAGAAATAATTCCAATGCTTCAAAATACGTTGGAAAAGCACGAAGAATCAGATATTTTCGTTCAAGATCACTTATTTCTGAGATAATCGGGTAATCAATAGGAAACTCGTGTTATGAAATAGATTTATCTCTAATAGCCAAGTAAATAATTTGTGAAAACTCTTGAATTGATTATACACAACTTAATGATTCAATTTAGTTTCAATAATTAATGATATAATAAATTTAATAAATCAACCAAATGAAATAGAAATACTTGCTAGGCACTTTCGGTTTTTTACGACGATGAGGACGATTATCACCACCTGAATCAACGAGTGAGGTGACAGCGTCGTCGCATGTTTTTTCGTAGAGTCTCTGACGTTTCAGGTGAAGTTTAGCCATGGGTTTCATGTCCCCACCAAGGGAATTGTAGAAGGGCGATCGAGTGTCATTCGGCCAGCCGGACGTGATTCGCCTTATTGGTTCATGCGGATCTGTCGGCGAATCTGGCGACTGAAGATATTATGGTTCATATCAATAACAGTGAGGGTTCAAAAATATAGTTATGCTATGCGAAGGAATGCTAAATATAAAATAAGTAAGGCCCATATGGAGGGTTTTTATACGTCTGAAATAAATTCCCTATAAATACCTATGAAAATAGTTTTTTTGTGATACCTGCCTGAAAAGTTCACTTTTCGAAACGGGTTAGTCTGCGGAAAGACTTTGTTACGGCGTGCGTAACGTTCAGAGATCCTACGTATAGGAAATTCTCGTGCGTAAAGCTGCGCTGTACGCACTCGAAATTTACATTACGTACGACCTTGAACTTTAGGCACGTCGTTCACAAAAATAACCACTTCATACCTACTACCTTTCCGAAAAGTGAACTTGGCTAGTATCACGAACAATGGGATGTGGTACGCGTGCGTGCGAAAAAGGGATACTTCACGAAATGGTAAAAAAATACACTATTACGGGGTACTAAATTACAACTTTATAATGTCATGAAAAAATTCAAATTATGGCTCCAAAAATGAATGATCAATAGCGCCAAGGTGGTCATTAGGTATATATATTTCTTTATTTGGTTTCCCTAGGGGACACAAAGAACTTCCCCCCCGTACATATACCTTATAATTTCTTTTCTGAAACAATTACTAATAATATAACCTACTATTTACATTTCTTAATCCTATCAACTTATAACTACTATCTACAACTTAACCTACTAGACTGAAAATGAGTGTTGATTGAGAGAGCAAGTGCGACAGTGAGCCTGAGCGTGAGAGGGCGAGTACAAGTGCGAGTATCCCCCGCTTCCGGTCTCCAATGTTCCTCTGATTCTTCCAGAGCCATATTTTCTTTTCATCCTCCCCTATCCCACCCTGAGACCCTTCCCACAGCACCCCCCTCCCCCACACACACCCACGCAACCACACATCCCCCCTCACTCATTCACTGCCATTACCCCCTCCTTCTCCCATTCTATTATCCACCTTTCACCATCTCCCTTTTCGTCCAGAATCTCCCGTACTCTGTCCCACACACTCCTTTCTTCTCCCTTCTCATTTCTACACACCTGCAAAACGTGCGTCCATGTTTCCTTCCTCGCATGACATCTCCCACATCTTTTCCTTTCCTCCTTCTCCCATTCTCTCTCCCCTCTCATTCCATCACCTAACCTATATCTAGCCAGTCTGTTCCACCTTTCCTCCCCCCATTCTTTCTCCAGATATTCCGGGATCCCTTCTGATCCTACACTCTTATACCACCTATTCGAGGTTGACTTCACTATCCTTCCCCATCTTTCTTTTCTCTGCCTCTCCCTATCCGTCTTCTCCACTTCTTCAAAACATACCCTCCAACACCCCCCTTCCCCCCTTCTCGCCATTAAACCGAACAGCCCCCTTCCTCCCTGAACCTCCTCCTCTCCTCCTCCCATTTTGAGACTCCCTTCTTGCTCTCCCTTCTCTCTATTCCGCTCAGACAGATCCGCGCGATGCTATTTCCCTTCCCCCGTCACAACTTCTCCTCAAAAATCCACGCCCTCTTCGCCGCTCTTGTCCTCAGTTTATCCCTCTTCAATTCCTCCCTAACTAGGTATCCCGACGTCCCCTTTCCTAGACCTAGTACCCATCTCATGTACCTCTCCTGCATCCTCTCTGCCCCATCCCTTTCCTTCCACCCCCAAATCTCCGCCTCGTATCACATGACCGACCACACCAGCGTATCAAATAGCCAAATCCTCTTCTTCCAATATCTCTTGAGTCTTCTTTTCCCTATCCCCCACACCGGCCCCATAACCTTCCCCGCCTTTTCAATCCTACTCTTCACCTGCCTTTCCTGTCTCCCATTCCTCTGAAACCAATACCCCAGGTAACAGAATTCCCTTACCTCCTCCACTTCTCTCCCCGCCATCGCCCATTTCCCTTTTTTCCCCTTTCCACGCCCGAACACCATTACTTTTGATTTCTCCGCATTAATAATCAACTTCTTCCTCCTCATATATTTTCCCATAAATCCCATCATCATCCTCATCCCCGCTTCATCCTCCGCTAACACGACCATATAGTCGGCACACACCAGCGAAAAGATTATCGTCGCTCCCAACGGTACTTCTCCCTTCCACCTCTTCCTCAGTTCCTCCTCCAGATTCGCCAGCAACACTTTGAATAAGATCGGGCTCAGCGGACACCGTCGCCTAACCCCCATCGCTGTCCAAAACTTCCCAGATACCCTATCCCCAACCCTAACCTTGCTCGCCGTCGCCCTGTAAATCTCGTTCACCCTCTCCATTAACCCTTCCGAGATCCCGCTGTCCCTCATCACCTCTCATAACACTTTCCTGCTCACCGAGTCAAAAGCCGCCTTCAAATCAATGAAACACGCTACCAACTTTCTCCTCTTCTCCACCACCTGCCTATTCACCAGATAGTTGAGCACGAAGATATTATCTATCGTGCCCATCCCTCTCTTGAACCCCGTTTGGTTATTCGGCACCATCTCCTTTTCCTCCACTTCCCTCTCTAATCTCTTTGTCAACACTGACGCATACACCTTGTACAGTGTTTGCATCAGTGTGACCCCCCTGTACTCCTCCACCCTCTTAACCCCCCCTTTCTTTACTATTGGGGCCAACAGCCCATCTTTCCACTCTGCCGGCCAACCTCCAACCTTCCAGACACCATTACATATCCTCCACGCTACTCTTTTCATCCCGTCTTCCCCTTCTTTCCAGATCTCATTCTCTATCTCAACCTCTCCTGTCACCTTTCCACTTTTCAGCTTATTTATCACCACTTCCACCTCCTCGTATGACAAACCGTCCTCTCCCTCATCCCATCCACCCCTTCTACCCTCCCCTAACACTTTCCACGCTACTCCTTCTAACAGTCTCATAAAATAGTCCTTCCATTCCTCCAACCCGATCGTTTCGTTTATCTTCTTCTTGGTTTTCCTCTCCGTATTCACAACCTCCCACACTCTCCCCTCCTCAACTGCCCTCCACACCTCCGCTTCAAACTTTGCCCACTCGTCCTCCTTCTTCCTCAGACATAGCTTATTATAATCCCGTTTCCAAACCCTATACTCATCCCTCGACACTTTCCCTTTCCTCGCCTGCCTCAGAGTCCTTCACACCTCTTTCTTATTCTCCTGGCACTCCATGTCCCACCAGTCCCCACAACGCTTCCCTTTCCTTTTCATCTCGTTCTCTATCCTACTTTTGATCTCCTTCACCCTTTCCCTTACTTCCTTCACCATCTCATCCACCGAACCCTCCCCGCATTCCACCTTCTCTAATTCTCTTCTCAGTTTTTCTCTCTCCTCTCTCTCCCAGAAAGATACCTTGGGTGACTTCCTACTTCCCTTCGTTCTGGGTCCCCCTCCCCTCCTAGACTTCTCTCCTGTCACCGTTACCACCAGTGAGAAGTGATCCGAATCACATTCCTCTCCCACCACATACTTTCCACTATTCTCCTCCCCCTATCATGCGTCAGTACGTAGTCTATGACCGTCCTATTTACTCCTTCCTCTCTTGTGAACTCTCCCTCCTCATCCCCCTTGTGGTTTCCATTCAAAATCGTCCATCCCGTTTCGTCCAGCGCTTTCACCAGCATTTTTCCCTCTTTATCCACCTCCCTCTTATCCTTAGCCCTTCTTGACTCTCTTCCCCCCCTCCCCTTCATCATCCTCCACCAGTCCCCCTTCCGTCCCCGTCGCTGCATTAAAGTGCCCCCCTATCATTACTATCTCCTCTCGCTTTCTCTCCATTTCTTTCTTGACCCTCTCCATTTTCCTATCCATATCCCTATTTACATATACGCCTATTATTCTGCATGTTTCCTTCCTCAGTCGTATCTTCCCCTCTATCCACCCCTCTGTCTCTTTTCCTTCCTCCTCCACTCCTTCCCACTCTTCTCCGTCGCTCAACTCCTTCCTTATTCCCATCAACATTCCTCCCTTCGCCCTCCCTTTCTTATAATCCCTTGCGGCTAGTTGTACTTTCCACCAGTACCCTTCAGGCAGTCTCTTCTTCAGCCTCTCCCAGTCTGCCTTTTCAGTCCCAGTCTCCATTAACACCAAAACGTACCTCTCCTCATCCTCTCCCAAAAGTTTTTGTCTCTCCTTTCTAATCCGCTCACATTCCAAAAAACTATTCTCACTCCCACCTTACTTTCCGTTTTTTATCCTGCCCCCCCCCTTCCCTTCTGACTATTTGATCTTCCCCCCCCCCCTGGCTGATCGATCAGCTCTGTCACCATCTCTCCATTATCTACCTCCTCTGTCCTGTTACCCACCCTTCTCTGACCCTCCCTTCTCACATCCTGCCATTCCTCGCCCCTCTCATTCCATAGTTTCTCCGTTCTTTCATCGATAATCCACCTCTCTCCATCAATCCACATTATTCCCTTTCCCACCCTTACTCTCCTCCCTTACGTGCTTTCTATTCCATCTACGCGCTCCAGCCTCCACTGCATCCTCCTTTCCATCCACGTCAGGTCATTATCCAGCCTCTCTGGCCTACCCCTCAGTTTCGCCCTACCTTCCATCACCTTCCTTTTCTGACTGGGGTCCTCCAGCTCCACCACTACTGTCCCCCTCCCTTGTGACCCTTTCCCCCCAGTTTTCTTATTCCCTTCACCCCCACCTCGACCTCCAACACCCCTGTCAGCAGTTCTACAAACTCCTGTCTTCCGTCCCATTCTCCCAGTTCAATCTTTCTCACCACCAAACTCTTATTTCTCCGCTTCCTTTCCATTTTTTCCTCCTGCCATTTCAGTTCCCATACTTTTTCCTTCAGTTTCTCATTTTCTCTGCACACCTGCCCCCCTGTAGTGTCTCGCTATACACACACCAACGCGTAACACACGCAAGGATACGACAACGCTGAGAGACGACTAGACATCGGTGACATCATCGCGCTCTGTCACGCGCCCAATATAAAATACCTCGCGCTCGCACCTATTGTCACGCGTATCCAAATTCCCGTCTCACGCGATTTATTATAGTGAGGAGAGTCTAACACTGACCTCTGATCAGATCACTTTTATTATTCTTTCTCTTTTGTATACAGGGTGTTTCAGAAGTACATGTACATCTGAACACCCTAGGATCAGTGGGTGATTCTGAGCAGAAAAGTCCTCTTGCACTTTTTGATCAGACTGACCCCTAAAAAGTTATTGGCAATTAAGGGTGGGCCAATGNCAAAGAGGATAGACCTGAGTAGAGGCCCGGATCGCGGGGTTTGACTGACTCCAAAAATTTTAGTTGGTACCCCACGGGAAAGGCGGTGTCCCGGTGGAATTATCGGTAAATGTGAGTCGGGTGCGTGAGTAACTCGATAGTAGCAGTCCCGCTGTGACAGGGACAGGTTCGGAGGGGGACTTTTGTCCGCCTTGTACTCAATGTTTCTTTTATGTTTTTCATTTGATTTATTCGCCGACTAATTAATATTAAGGGATGAAACAAAGACTGTTGAATGGAGAATTAAATTCCCTATCCATCAACCC
>NW_021680369.1:368265-368664 GCF_001412515.2 Diachasma alloeum | reverse complement strand
ATGGAGAATTAAATTCCCCATCCTTCAACCCCCGTTTCATTCCTTAATGTCTGTAATAAAAAAATAAAAACTGCGACGAAATTCGCAGCGCTATGAGAAACTCAATGGTTTCTCGGCGCAGAGCGCTTCCCCATTAATTCGCCCGCTAATTAAAAAATCGTCTCTTTTCTCCTAATTAATATTAAGGAATGAAACCAATGCTGTTCGATGGAGAAGTAAATTCCCCACCCAACAACTCCCGTTTCATCCCTTAATTTCTCTAATGAAAAAATTATAACTGCGACGAAAGTCGCGGCGCTATGAAAAACTCAATGGTTTCTCGGTGCAGTGACTCCCGACAACTCGGCCGCTAATTAAAAAATCGTATCTCTGCTCCTAATTAACATTAAGGAATGAAAC
>NW_021680369.1:336032-366291 GCF_001412515.2 Diachasma alloeum | reverse complement strand
CAATATCGTTGCGCTCTTTTGTCTCGTAGAATGGTGGGGCGGGCACACACACATATGCTACATATCACATGGATGTGCGCCCGCTTAAAAATCACTCCCCATTGGCCCACCCTTAATTGCCAATAACTTTTTAGGGGTGAGTCTGATCAAAAAGTGCAAGAGGACTTTTCTGCTCAGAATCACCCCCTGATCCTAGGGTGTTCAGATGTACATGTACTTCTGAAACACCCTGTATATATTCTAAACGTCTTGATTAAACTGTAATTTAAATACTAATTACATTTGTTAGTGAATTATTACATCCCGCAGCAACCTCAATTCCTACATTGGTGACCCCGACGTGATATAATTAGGAAAATTCGACGTTTCAAACGACAAAAGTGAAAACCCTCGCGTATCGCGCGGGTGCAGTGCAACTGAAAAATTAATTCTCTCGTCCACGCATTCTCATCCGTTTTTCCGGACAACACGCGCGACTCAGTTTTTCGCGTGCTGCAATGAATCCCGCGAGTACATTCTAGCTAAGTGGCGTGCTTCTGAAAATAATTTCGTTGTGTGACCCACGTTTCGGTTTTCAAACGACGGCGTCTCGAGATTTCTGGAACATTCCAACAGTCCGAGCGTCAAGACCTTGGTTTCCCATTGTTCTCGCGGAACCAACACAAACCGAATAAAAGTGATATCCGAGTGAATATTTGTGACCTCGCGCCGACATATTGCCGAACACCCATAGAGGTTGTGTTGTGTTGGTGACAAATAGAGACTACAACAGCCTTTATTTTTCTCCCCAATTTATTCCTTAAGCTTAATCGCGCTGTGAAGTAAAATTCATCGATTTTATTTCTCTCTGAAATAAAATAAAATGAAATCAACATGGTAACAACAGCAGCTGACATCCAAACGACTCCCACCNATTTCATCCCTTAGTCGCAGTTAGGGTCGGAGGAATGAATTTTTGAATGGAAAAAAAAATTTCTTTTTCAATCTCCGCAGTTTGGAGAATTCATTTGAGNGAATATTTGTGACCTCGCGCCGACATATTGCCGAACACCCATAGAGGTTGTGTTGTGTTGGTGACAAATAGAGACTACAACAGCCTTTATTTTTCTCACCAATTTATTCCTTAAGCTTAATCGCGCTGTGAAGTAAAATTCATCGATTTTATTTCTCTCTGAAATAAAATAAAATGAAATCAACATGGTAACAACAGCAGCTGACATCCAAACGACTCCCACCGTAACGACAGCAACGGCTACAATGAGGCCCAAGCTCATCGCAAGGCCGTTCGACGCGGACAAACCCACGCTATGGTTCGCGCAGCTGGAGACACAGTTCGCTGACCTGGGATAGNAAGGATAAAATTTGTGTCACTTATTGAGTATTAAATGCTCAACACGTTGGCACAAAGTTCAGCCCTTAGTCGCAATTAGGGTCGGAGGAATGAATTTTTGGATTGAAAAGAAATTTTTTTTTTCAATTTCTTTGCGCTTTCAAAAATTCACTCCTCCCTCCCTATTAAGCGCTAAGGGATGAAATTTATGTCACTCATTGAGTATTANTACAATGAGGCCCAAGCTCATCGCAAGGCCGTTCGACGCGGACAAACCCGCGCTATGGTTCGCGCAGCTGGAGACACAGTTCGCTGACCTGGGATACGTCACCGAGTCAGATAAGTACAACAAAACGGTACCGCTGATCGACACTGCTTGCGCCGCAGAAGTCGAACATTTAATTGTCTCCAGACCTGTAACAAATCGATACCAAACTTTGAAAAATGAACTACTCAGATGTTTCACAAAATCCAGGACTGCGAACATCATTCAATTGCTCGACAGGGAGAGCATTGGGGATCGAACTCCGTCGAAGCACCTGAGACATTTAAAAAGTCTTGTTCCAGGCATTGACGACGAGGTCCTGAAAACGCGCTGGTTGTCTCATCTCCCCGAGCAGACGCGAGCTACAGTCGCCACCCAGGAGAACGCTTCTATTGATGATCTCGCGAAGCTAGCAGATAGCGTGCACGAGGTATTTAACCCGAACAGCGTCGCAGCAATCACCAGCTCGCCAGCCAACGCAGTCAACACGGTACTCCTCGAGCGAATTGAGCAGCTGACTGCGGCCGTTGCCGCCATGCAAACGCGCGACCCACGGTCTCATTCACGAACACGTCGAGACGGCTCGCAGGGTCAGCGCAGCCACTCCCGCCGACCTTCCAGCTCGAGGAAAGTATCAAAGGATTTTGACACCTGCTGGTATCACTACAAGTATGGTGATAATGCGCGTAACTGTCGACCTGGTTGTAAGTTTCACGGAAACGCCGGAGAGAGACAATAGTGGCGGAAGTCGTCTCTCAATCACAATCCCGCCGGCTATTTATCACCGACAGGACGACTGGGACCCAATACCTAGTGGGCACAGGCTCAGACGTCTCTGTCATGCCTTGCAGGCGGCCACCAAGCAAAAGGGAGACCGGTGGCTATAAACTTTTCGCGGCCAATGGCACCCTCATTGACACGTACGGCTACGTGTCCATCGCGCCAGATCTCGGTCTCCGCAGAGATTTCACATGGCGATTCATGTGAAGCAGTCGTCAGTAAACCCATCATCGGTGCCGACTTCCTGCATCACTTCAGTCTGCTACCGGACTTGAGAAACGGAGCAATCATCGACAGCGCGACAGGCCTCCAATCGAATGGCCAGTTCGCGCGATTCCGCGCGATGTCTGTCAAGCTCCTCGGGATCAACGAGGATTCACCGTACGCGTCGATCCTCAAAGAGTTCCCAGCAATAACAAAACCGGGAGGATTGCTCAGAAAAGCGGAGCACTCTACCGTTCATCACATAAGGACAACACCAGGACCACCAATCTCCTGCAGAGCTCACCGCCTAGGGCCGGATAAACTGCAAACCGCTCAAGCGGAGTTCTCCAGCATGCTGACGCTCGGAACCGCGAGGAGATCTGAACGTCCCTGGGCATCCGCGCTCCACCTAGCCCCTAAGGGCAACAACGGATGGAGGCCATGCGGTGATTACCGCGCACTCAACGACAGAACAATACCAGATAATTATCCTGTTCATTATCTACAAGATTTTGCTGCCAACCTTCATGGCAAAACAATCTTTTCCACCATAGATGTGGTTAAATCCTTCAACCAAATTCCAGTGGCACGCGACGACATCCAGAAAATGGCAATAATCACGCCATTTGGACTCTTCGAATTCACATACATGACATTTGGCCTCAGAAACGCAGCTCAGACATTCCAACGTCTGATCGACGAGGTCACACGCGATCTACCATTTTTGATCCCGTACATAGACGACATCTTGGTAGCATCGGAAAACGCGGAGCAACATCGCGAGCGCATGAGGATCCTCTTCCAACGGCTCCAGGACTACGGACTGATAATCAACGTCGCCAAATCAGTCCTCGGACAGCCAGAGGTACTTTTCCTCGGACACGTGATCAACGCTCAAGGAATCAAACCCCCCAAGGATCGAGTGAACGCGATCGTGGAGTTCACAAGGCCAACAACGGTTAAATCGCTACGCAGATACCTCGGAACTCTAAATTTCAAGGGAGCAGCAGAAATCCTAGCTCCGCTGACCGCCGCGACTCAGGGGACGAACGTGAAGGGAAAACAACCAGTAGCCTGGTCTCCAGCCCTTAAAGAAGCATTCACGTGCAGCAAGCAAGCGCTAGAAGCCACTCTGTTGTCTCATACAAATATCGAGGCAGAGTGGGGTATCTTCACAGACGCGTCGGATCACGCGATCGGTGCCGTTCTCCAGCAGGAACACCACGGTTCCTGGCAGCCGTTAGCCTTCTTTTATATTCTCTCAATATTTTCAACAATTGAGATATATTCATAGACGCGATTCTTGAAGTGGAGTAGTTTCCAATTTTTCTATTTGCTCAAGAGATAGATTATCAACTTTATCAACCCTTTCACTTTTAGAGCTGGAATCGTAATCCACAACGTTTCGTAGTTTCTGTAGATCGTGTCGAGAAATTTTATTGCATGTGAATGAATCAAAATTGACTTTCTTCTTTTTCCCTCTGTCTTCAAGTATCCAGGCTTTTAGTTTATAAACGTTCTCCAGAGCACACCTAAATAATTCGCAGATAACGAGGCCGCGAAAGAGACACCGTTGGGGTGGTCCTTACAAAAGTTCCAATGGAGGACAGTATATTTCCAAATTCACAACTGGTGCCGATATAATCTTGATAGGCGCATTTCTCCTCCCCTCTCACGTAGATAACAGATGCATTAGCTGTAGCATGACTCAATAGCAAAGGGGCACTGCATGCAGGCACCTCTCCGTCTTCCCAACTTAGGCGATGATGATGACGAGATAACCAATTATTTTGCCTTCTGATTACACAACTCAATTCAGAAAAGTGGCAAGGTGGCCCAACCACCCATGAATCACCATACGGATAAACAACAGACAATATGGATATTTCTTTAGGTAAAAACTCTTCGTGAGCGCCAATGAAGGTCTGGATACTGATAACTATTTCTTCAGTCATGACTGACTGTGAGATGAAAAATGATCACCCTTCTGTTTTTCACTCATCCCCCTATGGCGCTCTCGCCCTGCAATTTTCTTTTAAGTGCTATAGTCTACTAGTCCAGTCAAATTAGATTTTGTACATCGAAATTAACCAAAAAGCACCAAATGACACCGATCGATAGCTAAAAGTGTAATTATTAATGTTTTAAAAAGTATATGCTCAAATTTGCCGGGGTGATTCACAATGTATTATAAATAATTGGGAATTGGCGACAGGCCGTCTTCAATCCTATATATCTTTAGTTAACCTCATCAGATGGGAAAAAAAAATATTTCTTTGCAACTGACAAAATTTCCTATCGGGGGGAGTTAGGAACTTATAGCCCAAAATGTACCGTTGATTTATTATAAATTATAATAGCAATTTCGGAGCTCTCGGTGCAACGCATCAGCTGCCCCCCTCCCTGAGCCAGTGCCATGAGTCACGTGATTGGCGCCATGCGCAACTTATTCAAACCTCCTGCTGCGCTCAACGCAATAGCCCTCAGCTGGGTTTTTGATGAATATCTCCGAATCTGTGGGTGGTAGCCAAATTTTCATTATAAACTTTTTTGTAGATCTTTATTTGCTTTATAAATATGTATTTGACAAAAATTTTGCTATTCTCCGAAGTTTCCGAGATATTCAATGAAAAATTAACAATATTCAAAATATTCAATAAAGTTTAATTTTGTCATCCTTGAATTTATTCAGACCTCTGAAATTCCGAGATTATATTGCAACTTTGAATTTTTTCTGGTTTCATGAGCCTTTCAATTACAGCAAAATATTTTTGTGTGTGAATAATTATTTTTCATCGATGAGAATAATTTACTGAATAAATTAGAGACATTTCTAGAAATTGCAAAATAATCGTTCAAATTTCTAGTAATTCCGACAGAATTGAAGAACACAATAGAAAAACGCAATTCTCACAATTTCCAGGAATTTCAGAACAATTTGAAGATTTCTAAAAGTTGTGGAGAAATCGAAGAAACTTCGAGAAAATTCTAGAAGCTTCTCAAAATTTCCAAGAAATTGAAGAAATTTGTAATTTCAGAAGAAATCTTGCGAGTTTCTAGAAACTTTGAGAAGAGAAATTTTAGAAATAATTCTAGAAATATTGAAAAAAAATTTCAAGTCTCTAGAACTCTAGAAGGGATTCGATAAACCTAGAATTTTTGGAAGAATTGCTTCCGTTTATGGAAATTCCGAGGAAATTTTGAAAATTTCCAGATTTCCATGAATTCCGAGGGAATTGAAGCAAACGCTAGAAAGTAGAGAATTGTCAAAACTTCCAGAAATTTCGAAACAATTCAAGGATTTCTATACGGAGAGAATTTTCCAAGAGACATTCTAGTAATAGTACTGGAAAAGAGGGTTAAAGTGACGGCCAAGGAAAAATTCTAGTACTGGCAATGGACATTCTAGTGCTGGCAATGGACATTGGTGTTCCTGTGAAAATTTCACCTAAGTAAACGAAAAATTCGTAGAAATACCAATAAAATTTCCAGTGCCAGCACTGGAACTTTTCCCTGGCTGCCACTTGCCCCTTTTTTCCAGTGCTAGCACTCCAATTTTTCTTGAAAATTTTCTTAAAAATTTTTCTTGAATGTTTCAGAGGAATCGAAGAGACTTCTGGAGAATTCCAAAGAATTATGCAGATTTCACGAATTTTTGGAGGAATTCAATAAATTTCTAGAAAATTCTTCGAGCTTCTTGAAATTTTTAAGAAATTCAACTAAATTTAGAATTTCTGACGGAATTTCTCAAGTTTCTAGATTTTTGAGAGGTTGAAGCAGTTCTGTGAATTTGGAAAAAAATGAAAACTTCAGGGAAATTTGGAAAGAATTTATGCATTTGTGGAATTTGTGGGGGAATTCAAGAAATTTCTAAAACTTCTAGAAATTTCGAAAGAATTGAAACGTTTCTGAAATCATTGAACAAATTCAAGACACTTCCAAAAGTTTCAAGATAATCCTTTAACTGTCTAGGAATTCCGAAAGAATTCCTAGAAATTCGGCATACAATGAAATACAATGAAAGCAATGAACAATGAAAGCAGAAATGCATAGAACATTCAATGAATATATTTTTGAGAAGAACTATTTAGTTTCACAGAATATAACAAATTCAAAATATATGAAAAGAGAAAATCATAATGTGATAAAATAATAATATTTGAAGTTCTCAACATTTCTTCAACAACAATGCCACTGNGAAGATTTCTAAAAGTTGTGGAGAAATCGAAGAAACTTCGAGAAAATTCTAGAAGCTTCTCAAAATTTCCAAGAAATTGAAGAAATTTGTAATTTCAGAAGAAATCTTGCGAGTTTCTAGAAACTTTGAGAAGAGAAATTTTAGAAATAATTCTAGAAATATTGAAAAAAAATTTCAAGTCTCTAGAACTCTAGAAGGGATTCGATAAACCTAGAATTTTTGGAAGAATTGCTTCCGTTTATGGAAATTCCGAGGAAATTTTGAAAATTTCCAGATTTCCATGAATTCCGAGGGAATTGAAGCAAACGCTAGAAAGTAGAGAATTGTCAAAACTTCCAGAAATTTCGAAACAATTCAAGGATTTCTATACGGAGAGAATTTTCCAAGAGACATTCTAGTAATAGTACTGGAAAAGAGGGTTAAAGTGACGGCCAAGGAAAAATTCTAGTACTGGCAATGGACATTCTAGTGCTGGCAATGGACATTGGTGTTCCTGTGAAAATTTCACCTAAGTAAACGAAAAATTCGTAGAAATACCAATAAAATTTCCAGTGCCAGCACTGGAACTTTTCCCTGGCTGCCACTTGCCCCTTTTTTCCAGTGCTAGCACTCCAATTTTTCTTGAAAATTTTCTTAAAAATTTTTCTTGAATGTTTCAGAGGAATCGAAGAGACTTCTGGAGAATTCCAAAGAATTATGCAGATTTCACGAATTTTTGGAGGAATTCAATAAATTTCTAGAAAATTCTTCGAGCTTCTTGAAATTTTTAAGAAATTCAACTAAATTTAGAATTTCTGACGGAATTTCTCAAGTTTCTAGATTTTTGAGAGGTTGAAGCAGTTCTGTGAATTTGGAAAAAAATGAAAACTTCAGGGAAATTTGGAAAGAATTTATGCATTTGTGGAATTTGTGGGGGAATTCAAGAAATTTCTAAAACTTCTAGAAATTTCGAAAGAATTGAAACGTTTCTGAAATCATTGAACAAATTCAAGACACTTCCAAAAGTTTCAAGATAATCCTTTAACTGTCTAGGAATTCCGAAAGAATTCCTAGAAATTCGGCATACAATGAAATACAATGAAAGCAATGAACAATGAAAGCAGAAATGCATAGAACATTCAATGAATATATTTTTGAGAAGAACTATTTAGTTTCACAGAATATAACAAATTCAAAATATATGAAAAGAGAAAATCATAATGTGATAAAATAATAATATTTGAAGTTCTCAACATTTCTTCAACAACAATGCCACTGTTTGATCTATCAAACAACTATTATAATTTGAATATTCATAAATTTCGCAAATTTATGGTAAATTTCGCGCGTATTCGGATTTTTAATTATAAGAAAACCATACGAAAACTCTCATCAAAATTAAAATTTTGAAGGTACAAAACAAAAAATTGAAAAGTGTTCCCCTGGACTTGTCAATTTGCATCAGAGGAATTATAAAATTAGTAAAATTTCAGATATAAAAAAAGGGATCCTGAACAATAATAAGTGAAATTGTCCGTCAACAATTCAGTAGAAAATTTTTCAATTTTATTTTGACTATTTTTTAATTTTCATTGAATATGTCGAAGATATTGGAGAATAGCAAAATTTTTGTTGAGACCATTTTTATAGAGCAAATAAAGATTTACAAAAAAGTTTTGTTTGGTGAATGTCTAGGGTTAGGGTGGATGTGGGATGAAAATGTGGAAGGAGATGTTGGGAAAATTACGTTTAGCCGGATTTAAAAAATGACACTTTATTTTGTGGGATCGAACCACTTGTCAAATCTATTTACACTCTTTGGTAATTTCACTGGTGAATGTCTAATTGCACTGATAATTGTATTTTCACTTTTAATTCGTTGAGTCACTGAATTTAGACTGAATTTAATCAACAAGGTGATGTATTGAACAAAGATATTAAATTTGGAATACTAATTGACTGACTCTACTATATCATTATCGTGACGATACTGAAACACAACTGAAGCGACTGACTCTTCCGGGTGCCGCGCTAACCTGTGTCCGTTGACCCGAGGGGTCACAAAGATTTTCGGACATGGCCGAGTTAGTTGACCGTGACCAATATGGAGATTTAAGCTGCATTTCGAACACCCCGGGGGCAATTCATAATCAGGGATGATAAATTAACCCATTGCGCCACCATCGTCTGTCCCCACTCTATAGCTCCGCGCGGATCGACAGAGGTGGGGATGGCGCGCCCAGGCACGTATGTGCGGTACCGTTCAAAAATCATAGGCGCTAGCGTTGAGAGAGAGAAAAACGGGAAAACGTAATTTTATAATTTTTTTATTGCATGTATTTTGTAGCTTCTTTTTTTTCTTCCATCATTTCTTATTCTTTTTTCCATAATTTGAAATTATGATAATTTAATAATTGTGAGAAATAAACAACCGTACAAGAGAAAAAAACCACGTCAACATTTTCAGCGTTTAGACTATCTCCAAATGGACAAAAATATGCAATATTCAATAATCAGATGAAGAATGATTGGGAATCAATTTGATAATAATAACAGGGAAGAGATGAACTGAGCGAGAGAAAGAATATAGTATCAATGTTTCCACCGTTTTCCATGTCTCGGAATGATAAAAAAAATACAATATCCAATCCATATACAATTTGAGAGTTTGACTATGATATTTGGTTGATTTGTAGTTCAATTTTCTATTTGGAAGGAGCAAACGAAAGACAGAACCATATCAACAGACTTGCCTAACGTAACCTTAGAACTAGATTTCCAACTTGCTGGTTTGTTCACATAACTCTTGATCACGAATCAATTCACAAAAGAAATAAATAATAGAGTAGAAATGAGTTTTGAAGGAAAAACAATTATGGAACACAAAAAACAGCCATACGCCCGTCGCAGTGAAAACGTGGATACGGGCCTGACACTCGGTGTGGTGAGGAACTCATCAACGCACCAACACTCGGCCGCAGTCGCACACAGCCATGTTGCGCGTACTCGTTGGTTAGTCCCCCACCACCATCACACCGATACTTTTCGTGAGCTTGGTGGCGCAATGGGTTAATGGTGATTCCACTCCTGTTGAGCTTCTTCTGCATCATCGTCTGGACGTTGCTCTGGAGGTGGTGGATCTGATGGCAGTAGGCAAAGCTTGGTGATAGGTCTGTCAAACTCTATGTAGATTGTTCTGATGTTTTGTATGATTGGTGATCCATCTGCCTGCCTTGGTACTTCTGCTTTTGCGGTTCTTATATTTGCGACTCTCGTTAGTTCATCTGCTCCTGGGCGTGTCGCAATGACTCGTCCGATTGGCCATTGTGCTGGTGGATAATTTTCGTCGATCATCAGTACCATGTCGCCCACCTTGATGTCCTCTTCTCGATGTGTCCACTTATAGATTGCTTGATAACGTTGAAGACACTCTTTGGCCCACCTGGACCAGAATTGTTGAGTTAGCTGCGTTACCAGGTTCCATCTCTGCAGTTTGCTGGGGTTCTTGTCGATGATTGATGGCTCTGGAATCAGTTGAAGAGGCTCACTTATCAGGAAGTCTCCTGGGGTGAATACTTGGAGGTCGTCTGGGTCATCTGACATTGGCCTGGAATTTAGGCAGGCCTCTATCTGGATCACGACACTGTTGAGTTCCTTAAATGTGAGTGTTGTTGTCCCCAAGACTCTTCTAAGGTGATACTTTGTTGATTTCACGGCTGCTTCCCTCTCGCCACAAAAATGGGGTACTCGTGGTGGTGAAAAGCTCCATTGAGTCCCATTGGTGGCGAGAGCAGTCTAAAGCTGCTGATTTTCTCCGGATGCTCGGTGATAGATTTTCTCTAAAACCTCTGCTGCGCCCACGAAGGTAGTGGCATTGTCACTGTACATGACAGCTGGAATACCACGTCTTCCGGTGAATCTCTTCTAGGCTCCGATGAAGGCGTTAGTTGTCTGTCTGGTGACTAGCTGTAGGTGAACTGCTGATGTGGTGGAGCACACAAAAACTGCAATATGCACTGACCCTGGTTGTGCATTCGTTGATCTCCATTTGAGGATGGCAAACGGTCCTGCATAGTCCACCCCTGTGTGGAGAAATGCTCTTGCTGGTGAGATTCTCGTTGCTGGTAGTTGGCCCATCTGTTGCTGCGCCTGTCTTCCTCGGTGTCTGGTGCAGATGGCACAGCGTTGAATATACGCTCTAACTGGGCCTCTGCCACCGATTATCCAGTACCTTTGACGTGTGTAGGCCAAGGTGAGTTGAGTTCCTCCGTGGAGTGTTTGCAGTGAGCTTTGTGAGGATATTTTCCCGGGTTGTTCACCCAGGAAAAATCCAAACTACTTTTTAGCCGTCTCTATCGCTGAATAGTCGGGCGCCAGCCGAACCTTCACGGGAGGTTCGACAAAAACCGGCCTCTGAGGCAAACTCGTCCACTCAGAGGACTTTTGGGCTGGACAATGGGTTGCCCAGCTAACATCAGCGTGATACGGTAGAGTGGGCGAGGTCCACCAGGAGTATTACCGTCACATTCCACGGCCTTTGCAAGCCGCGGATTATGCCTCGCGGCACAAGCTCCCTACNATTCATCTTTCCTCCGGAGGGTCTCTCGACTCCTCCGGCATGCTTCCTCTCTCCAAGTATTTCTACTCGGGAGAGTTTCCGAGCTACTTGCGATTCAGCCGGGACTCCTCAGAGCCTGGGACGTGGAGAGGTTGATCCGACCAGGGTGGAACTACGTTACCCACGCTACGAGCACCCACTCTCTCCACCACCAGTTACCGCTTTGGTGATCGCGCGTCACTGCCTCCGGGTAGTACTAGATCGTCGGCGTTTGGTCGGACCGACAGGAGGATTTCTCGACTCCAGGCCCACGGGCCCATACGCCTCGAATCGTTCCGCCGAGACTAGATGANTACCGCTTTGGTCATCGCGCGTCACTGCCTCCGGGTAGTACTAGACCGTCGGCGTATGGTCGGACCGACAGGAGGATTTCTCGACTCCAGGCCCACGGGCCCATACGCCTCGAATCGTTCCGCCGAGACTAGATGACGCCGAACACGACGAAGTCGTCACCTCGCGTTCCGAAATAACTCAGATTTACGCGCGGGGGATGCATGGGCATCCCCCTATATTCACCGCCACAGTTATGCACCAGGCTACGCTGAGTAAACTCCTTACCATGGCTTCTTCAGCCATCCACCACTTCCAGCACACTGAGAGGTGATTTCAACCTCTCGGTTCAAGCGCTCGCGTGCGACTAACTCGGAATCTTACTAGGGCCTTGCCTCCTAGTCTGGATATCTCGGCGACGATAGGTCATTCCGTTACCCTATCCCCACCAATCAACCCGACGGGATCACGGAGGTACCAGTCCTTTCACCTGGCCGTTGGTCCCTAGCCTACTCCGACATAGCCTATAGAATCGCCCAGTTGGACGGCCTGTACGTCGGCCCCATTTCCCCTAGCACATGGTGGGCGAATTCTAATACGGCGATAGTCTAGTACGCCCTCCAGACCTCCAGGGGTCGCGGTTTCACCCATAACCGCTATGCCTTAGGTCTTTCATTGGTTTGTGGTTTATCTCACCTAGTCCCGGCTTTCTTCAGCCGCTTCTAGGTGTCGCTACTTATCTCTCTTCAACAACTTTGAGAGTTCACTTATCTTTTTGAGGGGATTTCAACCCGTAACGAGAAAATCTCGTTACAGCTTCTTCGATAACTAGTGTGGTGAGGCGTGACTGGCGAGGCAAGATTATTGGGTGAATTTCATCTGGATTTAGCTGCGCATTCTTGAGGCGTCCCCCAAGTCTCATGATCCTTTCGTTGTCTAGTGTGGGTGTTAGCTTAGCTAGTTGATGATGTCTCGGTAGTTGGTGATTTTTCTGGAGTACTCGAATGGCTGGCGCAAAGTATTGATGTTGGGTTATCTTTACCCAAAATAACCTCGCATCGTTGAGTTTTCTTATTGTCAAGACAGGTCCCGGGGGCGTTGGCTGCCTCCTGAATCTGTCGATAGCTCTGTTGACCATAGCTGTTACGGCTAGCTATTTAGCCATCGTCTGATACCTGTTGAGTAGCTCTCAATTTCGTTGATTTTAATTGCAACTGGATGGGCTGGTGCTGGTTTTGCTTCTCTGGCCACCTCTGGGATGTCCATGGCTGGAGCAGCGATTGATGATTGTGGCCATTCTTCAGGATCCTGATTGATCCATTCTGGTCCCGACCACCACAGTTGATGATCTGCTAGCTGGCTCGGTGATATGCCTGTGGAGGCACAATCAGCTAGATTCTCCTTTCCACTGACATGTCTCTAGGTAGCATTCGAAAGAGTTTCCTGGATCTTGACGACCCTGTTGTGGACGAAGTCCTTCCATCTTGATGCGTGGCTCCTGATCCGAGCTAGTGTTACTGAAGAGTCAGACCAGAGATAGGTGTCTACCGGGTCGAGTTGGAGCATTTGCTTCGTTGATGCCACTAGCTGAGTCAGTAGAAGAGCCGCTGTGAGCTCTAGACGAGGGATGGTCATGCGCTTGAGTGGTGCTACCTTCGTCTTCGCGCATGCCAACACTGTTGATGTTGAATCGTTGAGTGTTTTGGTGCGAATATAAACCACTGCACTCATGGCTACCGTTAAAGCGTCTCCAAATCCATGAATTTGGATGTTGAGTGTCTCTGTTGAAATTCTCAGCCATCTAGGTACAGTTACTTTGTCTAGGTCGTTGAGATTCTCTCGGAATGTCTTCCAGCGTTGAACATACTCGTCTGGAAGAGGATCATCGCATTTTAATTTCAATCTCCAAAGATCTTGTAGGAGAATCTTTCCCTGGATGACAACTGGTGCGATAAATCCCAGTGGATCAAAGATCTGGGCTATTTCAGAAGAGACTACTCTCTTGGTGATTGTCGTCGTATTGAAATCCTTTGATTTGTACTGGAATGTATCGGTGGATTGATGCCAACACAATCCAAATACCTTGGTTACTGACTCCTCGAACTGGATAATTTCTTCTTCAGTTGATAGGCCCAACTCATGCAGAGCCTCTGGATAATTGCTGCTGCACTTCTGTAGAGAGAAGCCTCCTGCATGGCAAAGCCCTTGTAGCTGCGTTGCGATTTCCTTGAGACCGTCTTCTGTCTCTGCACTGCTGTAAATGTCGTCAACGTAACGACCTCTGGTGAGTGTCTCTACTGCTGCTGGGAAGCGGTGCCCTTCATCTTCTCATATTTGTTGCAGAACTCGTAACGACAACCATGGAGAACAATTTAGTCCATAGGTGACTGTCGTTAACTGGTAGGTGACTGGTTGATTCTCGTCGATCCACAGGATTCTCTGAAAATCCCAGTCATCTTGGTGAACTCGTATCTGGCGGAACATCTTGACAATATCCGTGCCAAACACAAGCCTGTGCTTCCTCATCCATGTCAGGATAACCATGGCATCGTTCTGCAATTTTTCACCAGAATACAGTATATCGTTAAGTGACATACCTGATGAGCTGGGGTTGGAGCCATTGAATACGACTCTCAGCTTCGTTGTGATGGCCTCTTCTCTCAGTACCCCGTGATGTGGAAGATAGTAGGTTGGCACGGGTTCTGGAGTCTTTGGTGCTATTCTCCTGTGCCCCAGTGCTGCGTACTCGTTGATGAACTCTCTGTACAACTGGGAGTATGCTTGATCTGTGTTGATTCGACTCACGATCGATTTGAGTTGACGTGCTGCTTTAAATTTCGATTCTCTGAGCGCTGCTGCTGAAGTTTTAAGGGGCAGTCTCACGATGTATCGCCCGGTGTTCTCTCTGCTATGAGTTGCTCTAAAGTGCATCTCGCACTCGTACTCATCTGGTGAAAGCTCTGATGTTGATGATCTCTCGTTTGGCAGTTCTTCCTGGACCCAAAATTTCTGGAGAAGCTCTAGAAGTTGTTCATTTAAAGATTCTCGTACATCTGATAGAGATACCTTTATTGAACAATTTGTGCATTCGATTGGTTCGGATAGTGTCCAACCGAATACTGTGCGTTGGCCAACTACTCTTGATTGCTCTGACTTGACAACTTCATCCATGATGATCCGCCCATAGTTGTCAGGCCCTAGTATGATGTTGATTGGTCCAGGCCTTAGATAATGGGGATCGGTTAGCTGAAGATTCTGAACTGAGCCGATCCTCGCTGATGAGCATGAGAATGTGGGCGTTGAGTTACAGTTGATGAATCCCATGGCTCGCTTGTAGAATGACTGAAACTATTCCTCTGGTGTGTCCCGAATTAATTCCACCAATTCCCACTAGCTCCACTGTTGATGCTTTTCTCTGTAGATGCAGTTGATTAACTAATTGTTCGGAGATAAACGATACCTCTAAACCCTGGTCGACGAGTGCTCTGGCTTTTGTCGTGAATCCTCTCGGTGATATTAATTTTACTCGTGCTGTTGCCAACAGCACTGACTGTTGATCTGCTTCTCCTTGGTGAGTTTCCTGAAGTTCACTGCTACTGGTAGTGATGTACTGGATTCTAATGTTGAGGAATGATCAATGAGATGGTGAGTGTGCTATTGAGGTTGAATTCATTCACTCACTGTTCTCGTGATCTTCTTGCTGCCTGGACGTTCCGGCAGTCTGGATGGGCTCAGCTGGAGTGCGTCGGGCTGGAGGCGGGCTCGTCGTCCATGAGCTCCCTCCATAGATGAGAGAGTGGTGATACCTGCTGCATTTGTGGCACTTCTTGTCCGACGTGCACTTGGTCTTCGTGTGTGGCCCTAAGCAGTTGAAGCACAGCGCCTTGGTGATAACGACGTCGTTTCTCTTTGCTGGGGTGAGCTCAATGAACCTCTGGCAGGTGCGATGAAGTGGCCTTTCTGGCTCCTTATTTTTCTGCTGGTGAGTTGCTGCTATATAGGTGCTCCTTTTCTTTGGTGGAGCTGACTTCTTCGCGGCTGTGTTGATTTCCTTCGTTGATAACAGCTTTGCTCGCAAGTTGACCCTTCAGCCGAGCAATGACCATCAAGGCTTGTCGTCTTGTCCCGGTGGCTCGTTCATGTATCCTCTCGGTGACGTGTTCATGATCAGGGGGAAGATACTCGGCTAGAATGGCATAAATTTGCAAATAATCGTTCCATTCTGCCTCGATTATCCCTTTGTGCCCGTCTAACTCCTCTAGGGTGAGGTCCTCTTCGCTTTCAATGTCCTGCGGGAGGTGATGATAGATCTCCATTAGAGTCTCTACCTTGAATGTTAATAGTCTTAATTGACCTTCCTGCTGCATGGTGAGTGCTATTTTTGAAGCTGCAGGCGTTGACTTTTGTTCAGCGGGCTCTTTTGATCCTGACGATCCACTTGGACTGTTGATTTCCTCAGAAGTAGTGATCGGCTTAGTTATAACTGCCTCATTTTTTGCTGGCAGTCCCTCTTCTTGTGTGACTTGCGCAATTTCCTCATTATCGCTCTGTTATGCCCCAAATAATATTATGAAATTCCTCTGCTGATTCGCATAACATAAAGTGACGAAAGTGGCACGTGTTATCCGAAACAAAACAGTGGAATGACGTAATATAAAATAACGTCGAATACTCGTGAATTAAACTTCACGTATAAATGACGAATGTGGATAACTGGAGCGCAGCGTCAGCACTTTGCGCCCCGACGCCTGGCCTTCGCGCGCGCTGGGAGACGTCACCCGATGCCTCGCAAATGTGCGACGAAGAACAACGACCTGATGCAATCGAATTACACAGGTGCCTAAAAGACGAGTGAATTCGTTGCCTCGAGGCCAGTTACTCGACGAGTCTTGAATTACCTTTTTATACTTATACTCGCATGATACCGTCAGTATCAATCCGAGTACTTATTTGTTTAATAAATGGTAAACTAAACATATAGGTTCAATTTCCAATAAAGATAATTATTTCTACTGTCTAATCGCGTGTAATCAATCCCTACATCGAACCCAACCGCTCGGGTCCATAACAGCTCTCTGGTTGTTGAGTTTCTTCTTTGGGTTCGTTGACCTGAGTGTCGTCTGCCATGGTGATTGTCCGTGCTTAGTTGTCGGTTTAGGTGAGTTATCGGCTGTTGAGGGGCTACGGGTGACTGTTGCGTTACCGACTGCCGAGAGTTGGGTGAGTTACCGACTGCCGAGAGTTAGTGAGTTACCGACTGCCGAACTTTGATGAGTCGCCTGTTATGTGGCGCACGTGGCCAAGCGTTTGTGGGCTTCGGCGACACTCTTCACTCCCGAGATTTCCCGATCTTTGACACTGATACACTCACTATGTCCTTTGTTACCCCGCCGCCCTTGCGGGTGTAAACAAAGCGAATGTTCTAGAACTGTCCGTTGATTTGCCCGTGCAAACCCCGAAAGCTTATTCGACACGAGGCGTCCCTTGAATTTTCCACAGCACTTTCCACACACGTTTTCACCCACTATCCGGCTCGAAGGACCACTGTTTGGTGAATGTCTAGGGTTACGGTGGATGTGGGATGAACATATGGAGGGAGATGTTGCGAAAATTGCGTTTAGCCGGATTTAAAAAATGACACTTTATTTTGTGGGATCGAACCACTTGTCAAATCTATTTACACTCTTTGGTAATTTCACTGGTGAACGTCTAATTGTACTGATAATTGTCTTTTCACTTTTAATTCGTTAAGTCACTGAATTTAGACTGAATTTAATCAACAAGGTGATGCACTGAACAAAGATATTAAATTTGGAATAGTAATTTACTGACTCTACTATATCATTATCGTGACGATACTGAAACACAACTGAAGTGACTGACTCTTCCGGGTGCCGCGCTAACCTGTGTCCGTTGACTCGAGGGGTCACGGAGATGGCCGAGTTAGTTGACCGTGACCAATATGGAGATTTAAGCTGCATTTCGAACAAGTTTATAATGAAAATTTGGCTACCACCCACAGATTCGGAGATTTTCATCAAAAACCCAGCTGAGAGCTATTGCGTTGAGCGCAGCAGGAGGTTTGAATAAGTTGCGCATGGCGCCAATCACGTGACTCATGGCACTGGCGCAAGGAGGGGAACAGCTGACGCGTTGCGCCGACTGCTCCGAAATTGCGATTATAATTTATAATAAATTAACGGTACATTTTGGTCTATAAGTTCCTAACTCCCCCGATAGGAAATTTTCTCAGCTACAAAGAAATTTTTTTTTTTCCCATCTGGTGAGGTTAACTAAAGATATCTAGGATTGAAGACGGCCTGTCGCCAATTCCCAATTGTGTATAACAAATCGCGAATCACCCCGGCAAATTTGAGCATATACTTTTTAAAACATTAATAATTACACTTTTAGCTATCGATTGGTGTAATTTGGGGCCCTTTGGTTAATTTCGATATAAACGACATTTTCAGAGCTAGTTTGACTGGACTATACGATGACTTGTCTTGTAGAGTAAATTTCCAATATATTATCATACTCTGTATAAACAATACAGTTGACAGTACATGGTAAAGGTTCTTTGAATCTGACTTCAATTCGCAAACTCCCATTTTTCACCAGGTTCCAATGAGATGAACAATTGGCAGACAGATCCGGAATCAAGTCAAAAGCAAATAATGTATATCCAGAAGAAAAACCCGTGTAACACCATGGCCATGGTCGCTAAGATAAATTCCAGTTTCCGAGAATAATGTTTGATATGCTTCAGCATCGCATAAAGAGCTTCCAAAAGATGGTTGTAGTGGTTTTCCAGGTACTTGTTGCCCACCAACGTAAAGACATAAATAATTTATATTAAATATCTGAATGTTGAAAGGGTTATGTCCCGTTGACCCAGTGAAGCCTCTATTGTCCACGAATCCAAGAATCCCGCGTTCCGGCAGGGCCCCATGCACAACGTTATCAATAGTGTTGCTATGAATCCCACTGGTGAGGATAAAACTTCTAACATCCACCCGCGTCAAAGGATATTTAGCAGTAGTTTCGTAAGAGCCTTGGCATGGTCTAATAGAATACCAGGGCTTAGTTTTACTCGCCGTATAAATAAAGTAGCTTCCATTTTATGAATTTTATAATTTGCGTCTATTAATGAGTCCATCAAACAAAATGCATCTTTTGTGCGATTGAGTGTCAATTTCATCTCGACACCATTCAATCAAAAATTTTCTTGATTAAAGACATCGCAATGCACATATCCCATCAATGGCAAAGTTTGACCCTGGGCAATAACATTTGCTCTAGAATTAAGGAATTTATTTTTTCGTGAGACTGGAACCTCTTCCATCGTCCCCGGCTCATCACCGCAAAATAAAATCAATAAGAGATGCGTGTTTCTAGCTCCACTTCCATAATTAAACCGATTTTCCAAATATGCACGATATGGATAGGTATTATTTGATGAAGCTACAGGTTTTTGATTGAAAAGTACATCAATTTGACTGAATAATGAATGTAACAAATTATCCACTGGTCGAACAGGCGCGGCATCAGTAAAACTTTCATCAGGTTCAACAACTTTGAGTTTTATTTTCAACATGGTATGCGCAAGATCGATATATTCTTCGCCATATCCAGGTACTTGAAACTCAATAGGAGAATCATCTGTTAAAGTAGCCACAGGATTATAATAAGTCCAATGTGATTCCTTGATCGCGGTTTGAGTTGGTGGTATTTTGAACAGATCCAATTAAGACTTTGCACATTCGCACGAATAATTATGTAGGAGCGACATTATGATGAAGCGAAAATATCATAGACGTCACGTTTTTTAGATTTCGCTTTGGTTTTCCTCTTCTCCCTCACAGTCCCCTTCTGCTTTTTAACAATTTTAATTTTTCTCTTTTTCTTTTTAGCCTTTCCTCTCTTGGTGCGCACTCAGCGACGTCCGTTACCTTTCTGATTGTCTCGACGCCTGCGCTTCGTTTTATATTTTTCCGGATTATTCATCATATCCTCAATAGTATCCATTGCTTTTCTTTTGAGTCTATGCCCTGATTCCGTCAATCGATTTTCCAATGATTTTTTTAAATCAACATTCCTCGTGAGGACATCACCCAATATATTGACTCCAGCAGACAACATTTCTTTGCCAATCGGCCGAATAGATTTACCAATTAATGGAATATATTTCTCTATATAACCCACCAAGAAATGCTCCGACATCATAACCTCTTTGATGATTATGAGAAGTTCCCTGAACATAACCTCCACCATGGCTAACACTTCCAACTTGATTGTCATAATAAGTAATGAATTGAGCCATCTTCTCAAATTTATTCTACTCTCTTGAAATGAAGTGTCACGTGTAGTGGTCCGTACTTGAATGGTATCAATCGCATATACTTATCCCTTATATCTATTTCAATACTTTGAAATGAAGTATGCAACAGAGGATAATAAAAAGGGTCAAAGATTTTTGAAAAATTAGATCCATGAAGACAATTACTTGAATTAAATGGTACAATTCTCAACAGTGGTGATCTCACAGACCCAACTATATGGGCGTTGCATATGTCCGTGTAAATAAAAAGATTCTCGGGCAATACTCTTTCGAGACTAGCTGGTTACTTGCCTATTTTGAACGATAAATTGCGGAATTCAATTCCTGCCCACGTATAATCAAAGCCTAGCATTGATGATAATTTTTCATTGAGTACAAGTTTGTGTACATGATTCACGCATTGATCAGATTTACGTGCACGTTTAATCATAACAAAATTTGTCAATTTATCATAAGTAAACTGAAAATGTTTTACTAGCACTATATTTCTGTTAATACCACGAACAAAAGTGTCTAGATCAGGAAAAACACCGTAAGGTATGACACATTGAGATGATATACCATTATTATCCACAGAGTTTTGTATAAAAGTAATTGATGCCTCGTTTTCATTCAAATGAAGAAAACTGTTCGGGAAATTAATTTCACATAGTCCCACCCTCCATTCTCCTTGCAATATAATGTTTCTTGGCAAATGAACCGTAAAATGAGATACTGTATTCTCAGCATAATATTCTTCAGAACTATCACTTGATAATGTGATATAAAAATCTGATTCGTTGATGTTAAATTAACGACACTATCTGCTGGTTTCCAACTATTGAATGAATCGGGATAACCCTTCCACTTGATTAAAACTTTTTTATTTTTCCCTTTACCCCGACTACGAATTATACGTTCAATCTCAAATTATTCTTTTTCGATATTTTTATTCACCAAAGCCAATTAACGTTCGTAAAAGAATCCGTCAATATCCCCACCGGTCAAATCTTTCAATTCGTAAATAGGAATATGCTGACGTAGATGAGTTTTTTTATTTGAAAATCTCATCGGTCCAATTTCCTTCTTAACCTTTCTGGAAGGCTGCCTTAGCTTTACTGATCCTAACATAGTCTCCCACCTTATACATAAAGGGTCGTGTGCTGGGCTTGATATTTTTATAAGGTTTCTGGATTTTATCCCAAGCTTCTCCATAATTATTTCTAGACACAGATGCAGGCGTCATCTTAGTAGGAGAATGGATTGTGTGATTATATGCACCAACAATTTTTTGTAAAATATCTATATACTTATGTGTTTTTTTATGAGTAAAATATCTCCACATTCGTTCCTTCAACGTTCGATTGACACTCTACGCTGAATATTATTCTCAGATGAGAATTTCTGCACTACACTCCCCACAAATACTTTTTCACAATCAGTTGGGATATAAAGAGGTACACGATTATTGCTACGTTTGAATATACGTTTGAGACCTCCCAATACTTCATTAGCTGATTTATTTCGAATAGGCTCCACCCATGCATATTTGCTGAGTACATCGATAACAACAAGTAAATACAAAAAATTATCATTCTATGATTTTAACGATCGTAAATCAAGAAGATCAGCTTCCCATACTTGATCAATATGAGAAACATTATAATGCATTCGAGGGAATTTATATCTGATGGGGTTGTGAAGAGTATGAGTATTTTGAGCATTCAACCAATTTTTTATCTCTTTTTCTGGAAATTTCTTTTTATGTTTGGCTAAAATGTTACATGCAACAGAAAATGACACAGCATTTGATGGATCAAAATAACCTCCACTGAGTGTCTTAGTTGTAATTTTTCCCATTTTCGCTTCTGTGGAGTCGTAGAAGCCTTTCGTTTTAATTCTTTACGCTCTTCCAACCGGTGGGATTTAGCAGTACGATGACTGTCCTTAGGAGATTTGAACAACTGCTTTCGTACCCTTTTCACAGGTGCTGAACATGCTCTTGCTATGTGTGATGGATCGTAGAAAGGATTCCAATATAATCGATTTGTGACAAAATCACGAGAAGGATTCATGGATTGAAAAAATCGAATGAATTCAGCTCTTCCCACTGGCTGAAATTTTATTCGCTCCCTCAAAACATCATTCAAGAGACCAATAATGCTAGATCCTGATATTTTCTTGCCATCAACGGTTACTTCACCTTGCGAGTCGCAACTGAGGCTTTTGAAAACATCTGCCGTTTTTATACAGGGTGTCCCTAATCTGAAGGTCACCATTGTAAGGGTATATTCGGAGGGTGATTCCTAGGCGAAAAGTCCTGTGGCACTGTTCAATCAGACGCATCCCTGCCCAGATAGGGGTAGTTGAAAATTGGCCAATGAGAGGCGCCCGTTAGCAGAAGGTACATCCGTGTGGGCGATACGAATGTATTGGTACCCCTCTCCTCTACGCGCCACTCAATTCCCCCACCGAAAGACAAACGGAAGAGAGAGAAAGGTCGTTCTTTCTCTCTTTACTTTGGAAATTGGTAGACAGAGACCAGAAATTATTATTTTTTGCTTATTTGAATTGTTGGACAGAATAAATGCAATAATCACCACTGCGGTTTGAAATGTACCCGGGGGAAAAATTTGTGACGACGCAATTTTTTCAAAATGAAAATGAAATGATACACGCCCATTCTTTCGTGCCGAGGACGCCGGAAGGGGAGCGGTACAACTAAGCAGGCAGTTCGACTTTTCAAACAAATGTTAAAAAATTGAGGACGTTCGATGGTCACACTGAAGGATTCGAATTAGCGACAAAACAATGCTTTTAAACAAGGAATAATTGGTATCGCCTTTTTTAGTGTCATGGGTGCGGGGTAGGGGGGTGTATGCACGCAGCTAGCATTTTTAAACCAATTTTAAAAAATTGCACAGGTCCGAAAATTATCCCGAGGGGTTTAAATTAGTGATAAACAATAATTTTAAGCAAAGAGTAATCCGGATCTACTATTTTCTGGTGACACGTACGCAAGGGGGTGAGGGTTGGTAGCAGTACACATACGGGAGAATTTCCAAAGAATTAAAAAAAATCAGGAGATTCAAAAATCACCATGAGATGTTGCAATTAATGATAAAATAATTCGTCTAAACAAAGAATAAGTAGTATCACCTGTTCTCTGGTTTCGAAGGCACGGGAGTGAAGGGGGGGGGGGTGATACTAGTACGTATACCACTAGAATTTTCAAACAAATTTAAGAAAAATCTGACGATTCGAAAATCACCCTAAGCGGTCCAAGTAGCGATGAAACAATTCGTTTAAACAGAAAGAGTAATTAGTATCCCCTATTTTCTAATGGCATGGATGCGGGGGGTGGGGGTGATAAGGGTACGCATGCAGCTAGAATTTTCAAACAAATTTTAAAAAATTCAGCATTTTGAAAATCACTTCGAAGGTTCCCATTAGTGCTAAAACAATTCTTTTAAACAAAGAATAGATAGTATCCCTTATTTTCTGGTATCATGGCCGCGGGAGAGGGGGTTGATAGCAGTACGTATGCAGGTAGAATTTTCAAACAAATTTTCAAAAAATCAAGAGTTTCCAAAATCATCCTGAGGGTTTCCAATTGGTGATGGAACAATTCTTTCAAGCAAACAATAGTTAGTATCGCCTGTTTTCTGATACCCGGGGTCACAGGAGAAGGAGTTAATAGCAATACGCAGGTAGAATTTTCAAACAACTTTAAAAAAAAGGAGATTCAAAAATCACATTGAGGTGTTCCTATTAATGATAAAACAATTCGAGAAAAGAAAGACGAAGTAGTATCGCCTGCTTTCTGGTGTCGGGTTGGGGGGAAGGAAGAGGGGGGAGGGGTGATACCAGTACACATGCAATTCCAATTTTCAAAAAAATGTAAAAAAAAATCTGGAGATTCGAAAATTACCCTGAGCGGTCCAATTAGCGATAAAACAATTCTTTTAAATAGAAAAAGTAATTAGTATCGCCTGATTTTAAGTTTAACATTATTTATTGCAAGAAACATACATTCTTACAAATGGCCATTGCCCGAGGCTCTTCAGCCTAGAATACACATTCTTTTGTACAGTATCAGATTATGTAGTATCGTCTATTTTCTAGTGCCATGATCGCGGGGGAGGAGGGTGATATTGCTACGCATACAGCTTGAATTTTCAAACAACTTTTGAAAAATTTAGCAGAGTCGAAAAGCACCTCGAAGGGTTCCAATTAGTGCTAAAACAATTCTTCTAAACAAAGAATAATTAATGTCACCTGTTGTCTGGTGTTATGGACGCGTGATATGATTACGCATGCAGCTACAATTTTCAAAAAAAAAATTTAAAAAATCTGGAGATTCGAAAATGAACCTCAGAGGGTCTAATTCGCAATGAAACAATTCTTTTAAACAAAGAATAATTAGTAAACTCTATTTTCTGGTGTCATGGTCGCGTGGAGGGGGGGTGATACGGTTACGCATGCAGCTAGAATTTTTAAAATTTGTTTAAAATGTGTTTAAAAATTCTGCAGCTTCAAAAATCACCCTGGGGAATTCCTATATGTGCTAAAACAATATTTTTGAACAAAGGATGATCGGTATTCTCTATTTTCTGATGTCATGGATGCAGGGGAGAGGTGGTGCTACTAGTACCTATCCAGCCAGAATTTCCAAACAAATTTCAAAAAATTTCTGAGGTTCGAAAGGTAGCCTGAGGGGTTAGAATTATAAATCAAACAATTTTGTGAAACGAAGGAACATTATTTTTTCCAATTTAGGATGAGTAGTTGCTTAACCCTATCTCCTCGCGTAGAACTGCTGCCACCAGGCGCGTTCGTAGTAGAACTACAGTAGGACCCTGTAGTATCAGCCGGTTGAACGACTCGGGTTTTTCATGGTTTCTCGTGAAGTCCTAGTCCAAAAGCCATGTAGTCGTTAAGAGTAAGACGGCCCAAAGTGACGCGAATGTAAAAATTTGGAAAAATTCAATGACTAAAATACAACATGCAAAAGCGAAAATTGAGAGTAAAATTCGCCTGTTTAACAGAGGGAATTTAACAATCGTTTCCAATTTGGCGGCTCGATTCCCGTTTTATTTCCAATTAATTGTAAGCTATTATTGCTTGGCCACATTTTCTATTTTTAAAGTCATTTGGAAAAAAAAAGTAGATTTCTGGAAAATTTTCCATCTCTGAAATCTCAATAGTTACTACCAAAGGTGAAAAGCGAAGACAGACTTTTGGCTAGGCGTAAACAAAATTGTAAATTAGAATACTGGTGAGAAAACTCGCAAATCCCACGCATTTTAGAACAATCATGTATGGGAGAAATTTTGGACAATAGTCCGTTTTTTTTTTCTTGACATTCTCCAGTCTGAAATTTTCGAAATTTATTATACCCTTTTGCCCCTTTGCTGCTTCCCGAACGGCCCCTGTGTTCAACAGATAGGTGACACTCACGGCGTACCGAGAGCGCATCCTTCCTAGGTGCTTTTTTATGCACGTACTTTTCCTTATCCCTTTCCTTGACGAATTGCATTTGAGAAATTACAACTTTACGACTTTACGACTTTTACAACGAATGAGAGTTCGGTAAATCCTTGCCACCCTCGTTGGTCAGGAGCAAGTCAGTGTTTCGAAAAATCGTAAACTTTAGTCTACTCCCAACAATTCACGAATTCATTTCGGACTTCCAATTAAACCTTTAAATCGACCTAGCCAAGTCTTGTTTAAATAAAGTTAATTTAATTCTTTATTACAATACTCTCTTTAAGTTTTCAAGTATTATAAGAATAGTGTAATATAAAGTTTTCTAAGACAATTTTTAGTAGAATTATAGTGATAGTTCAAGTTACATTGTTAGTGATAGTTAGAGACAAGACAGTTATCTTAAAAATCTTAATGTTAATCTTTGAAAATGGTGTTTACTGCTGAAGAATACCGCGACATGCATTTTATTTATGGATTATGCGGTGGATGTGGGCCTCTAGCAGCTGAAATTTATGCAGAAGCTTATCCCAATCATGAGCATCCTAATCGTCGAGTCTTCCAGCAGTTGCATCGCCGTATGGCGGAGCAAAACCGTCTTGTTCCTCGAACGGGGGGTGGACGTCCAAACAATCCAGGCTGAGTGCAACTTGAAGAAGCCGTCCTACGAGCGATCGAAAATGATCCAACGGCAAGCACGAGGAAGATTGCGGGTCACCTTCGGTCCGATAAGACAACGGTGCATCGAATTTTAAAAAGTGAAAATCTTCATCCATATCACCTGACGCCAGTCCAAGAATTGGTGCCAGAAGATTAATGCCTAAAGGAGGTTAGGCGGTGTATGAGGTGAATTTGAGAGTGAATTTCTGTGTTTCCCGGTAGCTTAGTCGGTAAGAGTGCCCGGCGCGTATCTGGGAGACCCGGGTTCGATTCCCGGCTGGGTGAAGCGGAAATTTTTTCTCTCTAAATTCTAATTCTCTTAGAATTCTTTAATGCCTAAAGGAGGTTAGGCGGTGTATGAGGTGAATTTGAGAGTGAATTTCTGTGGTTCCCGGTAGCTTAGTCGGTAAGAGTGCCCGGCGCGTATCTGGGAGACCCGGGTTCGATTCCCGGCTGGGTGAAGCGGAAATTTTTTCTCTCTAAATTCTAATTCTCTTAGAATTTTTTAAAATTAGAAAATTTTCTCAAAAAAGAGAAATTTCTTAAAATTTCTGTTTAAAAAAAAAAAATTCTAAGAGAATCAGAATTTAGAGAGAAAAAATTTCCGCTTCACCCAGCCGGGAATCGAACCCGGGTCTCCCAGATATGCGCCGGGCACTCGTTCGAATTTTTGTCGATTCATCATTGAACAGAATGACCACAATCCTCATTTCCTTTCCAATGTGTGTTGGACAGATGAATCAATGTTCACGAGAGCAGGAATTTTTAACCAGCATAATTATCATCATTGGGCTGCTGAGAATCCTCGTCGTGAACGTCCTCATAATGTTCAGCATCACTGGCAAGATTTGAATGTGTGGGGTACAATTTTGGCGACCATTGTGGAGATATGACTTCTTCCCGTGCGACTCAATGTGTGTATTGAGAAAATAACCACCGGTGAAATATTTCAATTGAAGTTCAATTATTTTTACGTTCTAATATTCATTTATGGTATTATGAATGGCTGAGCACTATCTGGCCTTGTTGGAGGAAGTTCTGCCCACGTTGATTGAGGTTGGACCTGGAGGAAGAGGTGTCTGGTTTCAGCATGATGGTGCTCCTGCACACAGCTCCCGTGCAGTGACTGAATACTTGAATGCGTCTTTCCCAAACCAATGGATTGGACGATTTGGACACATTCGCTGGCCCCCACGGTAATAAAAAATTATTCCGCGTCCCTCGATAGCATTATGATGCTGAAACTGGTGAACGATTCTGGCGAAAGATAGGCACGACTTTTGACGCGGAATTAACCCAAGGCGCACTGAGTGCAGGGGCCCTTTTTTTAAATAAGATTTTAAATTATGTTCAAAAAACGATTGAAATATATTTTCTAAACAATTATCTTTTTTATGCATTGATTTTCGATCTGAAACATTAATTAATTCATTAAATAAATAGGTTTATTCACCCGCTCGGTTTTTTTATCTGCGGAAAATAGACGCATGTATCCGGAGGGATGAAAATTCAGAGGGGCGAGGGGGAGGGGTCTGAGATTAGATTTTTATAAAATTTACCCCTCCGGAAACATGCACTGATTTTTTATAATTTTTTAAACAATAAATTTCGGGGAAAATACATGAGTATGCGGGGTCTCCGGGGGGTTGAAGACAGCCGCATGTATCTGGAAGAATGAAAATTCAGGGGGGTAAGAGGAAGGCATCTGAGACTACATTGTTATAATTTTTTTTTTCATTTTTTTCTATTTTATTGGTTTTATCGAAGTAATTCTCGATTTGAAACCCCTCCTCTAGTCTGCCTCCGCTCCTTTCTTTCCACTCATTGTTATCTGCGGTATCATGGCCGTCTTACACTTAGCTGTGCCCCATTCGAGCTAGGACTGCACGGGAAAACATGTAAAACCCCAGTCGCACAGCCGGCCGATTGTGCAGTGCTCTAATATACCCATCTGTCACACTGACTAGAGGGAGACATTAGGCCGCTACACTGTACCTACCGCCCGCAATTTTTTTGTGCGAGCGAGGTGTTCCTAAGCGGTCACCCACTCAAGTACTAACCCAGCTCAACGCTGCTTAGCTTGGATGTCCGCCAGAGCAACACCTCACCCACCTAACCATTACAGTCGGCGACTACATTGTTATAAAATTAACCCCTCCGGAAACAGGCGCTGATTTTTTATAATTAAAAAAAAAATGAATTTTGGGGAAAATATATGATCATGCGGTTTCTCCGGGAGGTTGCAGACAGCCGCATGTATCCGGAGGGGTAAAAATTTAGGAGGGTGAGGGGGAGGGGTCTGAGACTACATTGTTATAAAATTTACCCCTCCGTAAACATGCGTTGATTTTTTATAATTTTTTAAACAATGGATGTCGGGGAAAATACATGAGTATGTTGTTTCTCCGGGGGGTTGCAAACAGCCGCATGTATCCGGAGGGGTGAAAATTTAGGGAGATGAGTGGGAGAGGTTTGAAACTACATTGTTATAAAATTTCCCCCTCCGGAAACATGCGCTGATTTTTTATAATTCTTTGAAAAATGAATTTCGGGGAAATGCATGAGTATGTTGTTTCTCCAAGAAGTTGAGAAATAAATCTTCTTGAGTTACTTTCATTCCCATCTCAAATCACTTTTGAGCCTGTCCAGGCTATGTCTCTGCACTATACATTTTTTTGCGAACTATTTCATTTGTTCGAAACTTAACTATGAACTGATAGTTGCATTAAATAGATGGAGACTTCCAGATATTCAATTACCCTTGATTAACGCTAAAAATTGTATGAAAAAATAATAAGCATAATACAGATTTCATCATGCGAGACGTAACATTTCTTTCTATACCATTTTCATGAATAAGTTGCAGGAAATGTCGGAAATGAATGAAATCGCATTCTTCTTGGCTTGAATTTATGAATACAGATAAACTACAATCTGCCCCCCTGTAATGTGTAATGATTTTTCTTTGGCCTCAACAAATACTCAATAAACCCTAACCCAGAAGTCTCGATTACCCAAACACGGCCAACTCATTACCTTCGTTCTCGTAATCCGACAAGTCTGAAACGCCAAAAACCATAACGCTAACACTGGACTTCGGGAACAATCAGCAGCTCATCCAATCCTTATTTCGTATATTTAGGGCGCCAGCCGATTTTTAGCAACGCGGAATCGACAAACCGCAAACGGAACCGTATTTTCTTAAAACTAAATACTGATCGTCCCCAAAAATCCAATAACGACAAGAAACATATCGCAAACCATACGCAGAAATGTGGATTACGAGGGTACGGGATTTACTCGGCTGCTCAGTGTGCGGGTCGTGGAGAGAGGGGTGGATTCGTGGACGAGAACATCAATTAACAAAACCAATCATCGATCGAGAAACCAATAAACCAATGTCTTAAATTCCAAACGGGATAGGTAAGGTCGACATTGAATAATAAACACAATTGTACTGACGTGTTTCGCTATTGCCGATATTAATACAAAATTGTAAATTCGTACAAACACAAAATTACGTGAATGTGACTCAAAATAATTTTAAATACTCTGAAATGATCCATTAAACTCCAAAAGGACTCGAAAGATGCGAATAATAATTTTAAGTATGAAAAAGAAAGCGATCCCAATCCAAAGCTGATAGAGAGAAGCAAAGGTATTGTCCACGAGGGGAACACGAATCCGAGAGAGAGAAACTATAGGAAGGTAGCGTACGTGCGAGAGAGAACGGAGGAGGTAGATAGGCGAAATAAAACAAAAGAGAGTTCACGAAAAGGTATTAATTTTTCTATTATTTTTCGACTGTAATTAATCGAATTCCCAATTCTAGAGCGGCTTTGTAATAGTTTCCCTAACTCTTGCGCCATTTGGAACGCATTAAAATCGGGAATCTCATTCACGGAAAAGGTAGCAAAAATGAGTTAGGGAGCCACGGGACTGATTTACCGGAAGGGAGTACTTCTAACCCGGAAATGGAGGTTTTCTCCAGGAAAATAGGTAGCTTACGGTCTCCAATAATTTCCAAAATAATAGGTAGCTTATTCATGAACGTAATAGAGCTTAGATAATTTTATTGTTCTGGATTCCAATCATAAAGTAAAGATAAGTAAAAAGATAGCGTCCCCATGCCCAACCGGAATCCAAAA
>NW_021680369.1:334329-335824 GCF_001412515.2 Diachasma alloeum | reverse complement strand
AATATTTTGATTTATTCAGGTAGCCTAATTATTAACTAGATAATTTCAGGTAGCTTCCAGGGAGCATTTGGGTTTGTTTGAAGAGTTTTCTGCCCCTCAAACCATGAGTATCGGTGTTGGCGTCATTCCGAAAGATAGCGACGCCATTTCGCGTGGTCCAACTGCTTTACCGAAAAACGCACTAATTCACTGTTAACCACCTCTAAATAAGTACACGAGTACTTACCATCGCCTGGAGCGTTGATTTCGACTGGATTTGGATCACGGGGCCTCGATAATTACCTCGAAAGAGAACTTGTTCAGGGAGCTAAATCGACTCGTACCTCACTCTTAGTCGTCCGGGTGGATACTGTAATGTACTGNCGCGTGGTCCAACTGCTTTACCGAAAAACGCACTAATTCACTGTTAACCACCTCTAAATAAGTACACGAGTACTTACCATGATCTGGAGTGTTGATTTCGACTGAAGTTTGATCACGGGGCCTCGATAATTACCTCGAAAGAGAACTTGTTCAGGGAGCTAAATCGACTCGTACCTCACTCTTAGTCGTCCGGGTGGATACTGTAATGGCGACTATCGCGTGTGTCCGCTCGGGCCTGTTGCATAGTGGTGGGGAGTCTGGGGGAGACTAGCCCCGTACGGTGCTGACTCGAGTGCCGGAGACGCGAACTATCGATTCCCGGGGTAATTGTGCGCGAAATATTTAAAGATTTAAATTTAAATTTTCCTAGAATTGATTCTGATTATTTTAACTGAACAAAACTGAAATTACTTGAACTCAACGTGAAACTGAGATGGCTGAGCGGATCTTCACTCCATCTACGATCGGAATAAGGTAGCTTATCTACAGAGGGCACTCTCCGGAGAGGAATTAGGACTTTACCAACGAAAACTCAAACGCAAACTTAACTAAACTAAAAGCCCAATGGCGATCCGTTTCGACGACTGGACAATCGTCTCCACGGCCTTCCAACTGAAAGCCCTAACACTGTCGCTCAAGGGAGTGCAGGCATTTCAACTCGACGTATGTACTCACTCTATCGACAAACCAAAAGGGTTACAGAAAACACTGGGTAGCACATTATCTTCGCCAAATATTCCACGGTGATATGCTGATGCTTGACCGAATTTACGTAGGGAAATCTCAAAATTACTAAACGTTAACTCAACAAAAATGACTCGAAAAAAAGAAATATCTGCAAAATATCTGGTTTATATAATGAAGTTATTTAATGAATATTGTTCTAAAATTTTAGGGAATCGATTCACACGATAGGTAACCAATTTAAGTAGTTTTCCAAACTAAAGGTAGCTCTGAAGTAGAGTTAAGGTAGCAGGTAGCTCTAATTCTCCGTATAGATTTGATTGCGATAAAAAGGTAACGGTTTAAAAAATTTTACTCTTTCTCTCTCTCTCTCTCTCTCTCTCTGTCTTTCTCTTTCTGTCTCTCTCTGTCTCTCTCTCTCTGTATCTGTCTCTCTGTCTCTCTCTCT
>NW_021680369.1:329662-333730 GCF_001412515.2 Diachasma alloeum | reverse complement strand
CAACCGGATTGATTTTTATTCAAAATCATCCATTTCCAATAGGTTATGGGTCCAGAAGAACATGGTGTATATATATTAGTATTCAATAGTGCAGAGTAAATTAGTTAATAGTTAGAGTGAAAGTGTTTGGATTTATTTTATAGTGACAGTTGCGTTTGATTTGAAACAATGGAAGACGTGAAAGTGAAGAAGCACTTTAAACCATTCAATGGTGAAAAATATAGTGTATGGAAGTTCAGAGTTCGTGAATTACTATCAGGACTCAATATGATCGATGTAATTGACTCTGAGACCCCAGATCCTGTGACACCGGAATGGTTAAAATCTCAACGTACTGCAAGAGCTGCAATTGTTCAACACCTGTCAGATTCATACCTCTGTTTCGCAAAAGATGGTCTGACAGCAAAACAGATTTTAGAGAAACTGGACAGTGTTTATGAGAGAAAGAGTCTGCCCAGTCAACACTCGGTATGCAAAACACTGATGACAATAAAATACAAAGAGGATAAACCATTGGTTCAACATTTCACAGCTTTTGATGATTTGGTAACAGAATTCCTGGGGGCAGGTGGTAGACTGGAAGAGGCCGACAAAGTGTCATATTTGCTGTTAACAATGCCAGACAGCTATGATGGAATAATCACTGCCATGGAAACAATAACTGAGGATAATTTAACTCTCGAGTACGCGAAGATAAGACTGTTAGATTATGAAGTTAAATTGAAGGCAAAAAGAAATGACACGAGTGCTACAGAATTGCATGGTGAAAAGGAAAAGGACAAGCGGAAGACTCATGACAACAAATGGCAGAAACCAAGGGGTTTTCGATTGAGTTTCAACAAGTTTAAAACTCAAAGATTTGGGTTCAAGGGAAAATGTTTTTATTGCGGTAAGAGAGGACATCGACAGAGTGAGCGCAGACATTACAAAAGGTCACAACTGACTGAAAATCTAAAAGACAGGCAGCGTGACAGAGATGGTGTAGTACGAGACAGACACCGACACCATGGGGTGGCTCAATACCTGGACTCCAGCGAGGGCACATCTGGTTTCTCATTTATGGTTGGAAACTATTCACATGGGAGAGAAGAAAATGGAAAGATAAAATTCATTTTGGATTCTGGTGCATCGGACCACATTATCAATCGAAATGATTTAATTGCTGAGTTTGTGGATCTCCCAACACCGATGAAGATCTCTATTGCGAAAAATGGAGCATACATTACTGCAATAAAGAAGGGTACACTGAGAGTCATCAGCAACACGGGAATTCAGGGAGTACTGAAAGATGTTCTCTATTGTCCTGAGGTTCCCCACAATCTGCTGTCGGTCACAAGATTACAAGAGGCTGGGATGACTATTGATTGTTGATCTTCAATCAACAGGGAGTACATATTAGTAAAAATGGTAAAACCATGATTGAAGGTAAGACTGGAAATAATTCAATCACAGTTGATTTCATGGTGGGGATAAATTCAGCAGATGTCGTAGCACTTGCTAGTAAAAAGGAAAATTATGCATTGTGGCACCAGCGGTTAGGTCACATGGGCAAAACTAAATTTCTTGGAATAAAGTCAAAAGGGTTCCATGACTAATCGTCACAAAAACATTTCATCACGACGATTCATCACACAACAATTCATCACAAAAGAAAATCATCACAAAACAATTCATCACAAAACAAATTCAACACAAAAGAAATTCATCACAAAACAAATTCAACACGAATAAATAAAAACGCACGATATCAAAATATTTTATCATCTCATCAAATTTATTTAAACCAATTTATAAGACACTACATTATGAAATTGGTTCATTTCCATTAATAACATCATCAACCTAATCATCATCACTAATTGGTTTATCGAAACCACAGAATACAACAATACCTTACAATTTGATATTGTGGGCGATTCCACGCAGATAATCAAGAATATTAGTGTGAAAACAAGAGAGAGCAACTGTCCTCCAGTAAACAGTAGCTACTTTACAATAAATATCGAAGGGTTAAACGAAATTAGTGCTCAATCGGTACTGTGTTGAATTTATAAAATAAATATCGAAGTGTTAAACGAAGCTAATGTTCAATCGGTCCTGTGTTGAATTTCCATGTGATGAATTGTTTGTTGTGATGAATTTCCATGTGATGAAATGCCAATGTGAAATTTAATCCTGTTACGAGTCAAAAGGTATGATTAGTGATTTAGGACAGATAGAGAAAGTTAAACTAGATGATTGCCTTTGGGAAGCGTGTATATACGGGAAACAGGGCCGATTACCGTTTAATAAAGAAAAAGATAAAGAGCATGTGAAAAGACCACTTTTTATGGTACACTCAGATGTAGCAGGGTCTATTACACCTGCTACAGTAAATAACAAACATTATTTTGTTCTTTTTGTTGATGAATATACTCATTACTGTGTTACATATCTTCTTACTCACAAATCAGAAGTATTTTGTGTCTTTAAAGATTTTGTTGCAAAAGCAGAAAGCCATTTTAACATGAAATTAGTTAATTTGTACTGTGACAATGGAAGAGAATATTTATCCAATGAGATGAAAGAGTACTGTATTAAGAAAGGGATTACTTATCATTTAACAGTCCCGCGGACTCCCCAATTAAATGGCGTCGCTGAGCGTATGGTTAAAACAATAACTGAAAGAGCTAGATCGATGGTAGCCGGTGCAAAATTAGACAAGATTTTTTGGGGTGACGCAGTATTGACTGCGACGTACCTGATTAACATAACCCCAACAAAGGCTCTTAAAGTAGACAAAACTCCATATGAACTCTGGCGAGACAAGAAACCTCAAGTTAAATATCTGAGAGTATTCGGTTCAACAGTTTATGTTCACGACAAAACTAGAAAAGGGAAATTCGATGAAAAGTCATGGAAAGCTATTTTAGTAGGGTATGAACCGAATGGTTACAGAGTATGGGATGTAGAATCTGAGAAATACGTTGTTGCGAGGGACGTCATTGTGGACGAGACGAATTTTCTTCAGTCAAGGCCACATGTGAAACCTGAGAATAAGGCTGAAGAAAACCGAAGTAGTGGTACTCGGAATGAAACTGATGTATTGGACTGTGTGTCGAAATCAGTAAAGTCTCGGTCATCTGATAATATGAAAACAGATGAAATTGAAGTAATTGAAAAATTGGACACTGATGGTGGGCCAAGTAAAATTGTTAAAATTCAAAACAATGAGCGTGAAGCAACAACAGGTGAAAATGAAGGTATAGAGAAATCTTCATCAAGTAATGATGAAACCAATGAAAATCTCAGGAGAAGTGAAAGAATCAAAGGGCTTCCTTCTGTATCGTATAGAGAAGAAAATATTACGAATGATATTTTGTGTGCTCAGGCGGTTATTGGGCAAATTCCTAAGACTTATGGGGAAATAAAAGATAGAGAAGACAGAGCTCAGTGGGAGCGAGCTATAAATGATGAATTAAACTCTCTTCAGGTAAATGAAACGTGGACGCTGGTACAAAGACCTGAGAACAAGAATATCGTAGACTGTAAATGGGTATTCACCATGCAAAATGATTAATTTGAAAACCCAGTAAAATGCAAAGCTCGTTTAGTTGCTAGAGGATACAGTCAAGAATATATGGTAGATTATGAAGAGATATTTGCTCCAGTCGCGAGAATTGCAAGTTTTAGGTTCTTATTAGCTTTCGCAAATGAGAATAATTTATTAATACATCATATGGATGTGAAAACTGCATTTTTAAATGGGAAACTGAAAGAAGAAATTTATATGAGAGTACCTGAAGGAATTACATGCGAAGATAATCAAGTGTGCAAACTTAATAAGGCTCTTTATGGATTAAAACAGGCAGCTAGATGTTGGTTCCAAGTTTTTGATGAAACTCTCCAAGAAAAAGGGTTTCAAAGTTCATTAGTAGACAGATGCATTTATATTTTAGACAAGAGAGATGTCTCAAAGAATATTTACGTTGTTTTATATGTTAATGACTTGGTGATTGTTACAGCCAGTATTGATACTATGAATGACTTTAAAGAATATTTAATGAACAAATTTTTGATGGTGGATTT
>NW_021680369.1:253259-329637 GCF_001412515.2 Diachasma alloeum | reverse complement strand
TTTATGGTTAAACTCATTGGCTGATATCATTAAAATAAATATCAAAAGACCAATCGTGATTAATGAAGATAATATGGGTTGTATTAGCATTGGGAATAATCCAACTAACCACAAAAAATGAAACACATTGATTATAAATTATGTTCCAACAGGTAAACAGTTAGCAGATGCCCTTACGAAGCCACTCCCAACTACAAAATTTGTGGACCTGAGAACACAAATGGGCTTGGAATAATTATTGGCACATTTTTATTCATTGTGAAGGGATGTAAAAAGTGTAAATAATTAGTGTGTAATTAGTAGTGGCCTGATTAGGTTTTTCTGGGTTTTCCCTAATCCTGCGCAACAAATGTTGGGCCATAGTAAGACTCCCAGGAAATGCAAGGAAGACACATTAGTTTTAAGGTATATGTGGAATTATGAATATTATTATTTTATGATGTGAATGATATAATTATGATATGAGAGATGTACCGAATTAATTTTTGAGGGGGCGTGTTGGAGTTCACATTCCATGATTACAAAAATTAATTCTATATTTCACAGTATGTTTATATTATTATAAGAGAACATTTTTCTGATCCAAAACTCTGAGAAGAGCGTGGACGAATGTTTGGGCATTTGTAATTCGCTAAATTTCACAGACTCTTGTTGATGCGAGGGCAGTCAATGAAAACCGTTACTGTGCTAACACCAACGAAATTGTCCAGCTATGTTTGACATCTCTCCCTGGAATCTCGAGAGCAGATCATGTAATTTATCCAGACAATAACAAAATTATTGAAGTAACATTTCCAAAACAGTATGCAGACACGAAGTCCACTACCTCTCATGCTAAAAACCAGGGAGAGGCGGTGATGATGAAACAAGAAGACCGAGCAAAATTCTCAGTTACTTTTACAATTGAATCATAGCAACATGGCGCAGGTTATTGATATCGAGGGTTTCAAAGATTTTGACCAGTTTGTCTTGAAAGAATTTGCAGTATCAGCATTGGAGCTTTGGATGATGAAAAATTTCTTCATGAGTCAGTTTTGGTGGATCCACCCCACAAATAGGAGGATTTATTGCTTAAATATCGGGAAATGAATCAGTGGTTGTCCCGTCATTATCATGGGCTACATTGGGATACTCCTGGAGAAATTGAATATGATAGAGTGAGTGAGTTTATCAATGCTATGGTGAAGGATGTTAAACACATCTACGTTCAAGGTCTGGAGAAGAAAAATTGGCTAGAGAAGATTCTCAAGAATGCAATACCTATCACTGATTTGGATGATTTTGGTTGTCCGGTATTGGAGAATATGGAGGTGGAAATAAAGTGTGTCTATCATCATAGTCTTTTTGATGGAGGTCCTATTAATTTTCATTGTGCAGTGGTCAATGTGCAACGTTTGAAGAAGTGGTTTACCAAGTACGATGCTGGGTGCTTGGAGAAATGATTGAAAAAGTATTGTCAGATTGGACATTCAAATTCTTTGACGAGTGAGGACATTTCTTTTCTTCCAAAATGTTTTATAAAAACTGTTGCCAAAGCCACTGTGGATGCAGCTTGGGAGAAGTTATCAGAGAGCATGAAGAAGGATCCAAGCATTGCACGTCTACGTTATTGTCGCACTCATTGGCCCGCTTTGGCAGCGTCTTCAAGCAGTTCAATTCCTCCACCAATAGTAGAGTGCCCTCTGTGTCAATATAAACGTTGGTAGTGTATACAGAGTCTTCATGGTACCACGAGTTCTCCGAAAGAACAATCCCCTCCTCCAGTGAGATCACTGCTCAGAGTCTCCAATATAAAACCTCACCAGTACTCTCTTGAATTTCAATAATACCACTCGATAATTATCATCATTCATTTTCCCCAAATTGACGACTACAATTAAAAATTTTTTTGAATCAACATTTTGAAGATGTCAGAACCAATATCTTTTTTTTATGTGGGACCAGACTTATCAATCGTTTGATGATGCAGCAGGAGCAGCTGATGCAGACACCTCCTATTATTGTCTCCTACACAATGTCTACATCCCCTTGGAATGGTTCATGCAACTTCCAGTGCCTACGCTGATCTATCATACTGAAAAAGCGGTGCAAGCAACGGATGGTATTACCGATGTTCATCTCTCACTAGTTGGTGTCCGCACGATCCTCATGAAAAACAATGATTGTTTCATCTTCATTAAAGGGGCTTTAGCAGAAAAGTGTGCTGACAAAGATAGCAGTTCATCGGAGGATGAAGACAACCCAATATGTCAGTCATCCAATGGGCTGGAGGGCAGTGCAGATATAGAAACGTTGGAGGAGATGAAAGAGATGGAGCAAGCCAGTGGTGGGAAGGGGCAGCCAGTGAGGGGCTTGGAGAACGGTAGAGCAGACGATGATGTGGTGACTGTCTTGAGTGAGCACGGCACTGATACCGCTTTGGAAGGAGCTTACATGCTGCTTGACTTTATTGAGTCTTTTAGAAATTTATAAGTAAAAGTAGTGATATCATGGAATTGATCATTGATCTACAAGGGTTCCGCAGAAACGGGAATTTTGTTTTGAAAGAGTTGGGTATTGTGGCAGTGCAATCATCATCGGATATTGAGGCGAGTTTCACTCAACACATTGTATTTCGCCCACCGTGCGCTTGGACTGATCTCGAGGCTATGGATGTTCGAACTAACAGATGGCTCACACATAATTATCATGGAATATTGTGGGAAATTGGTGAATGTGATTATGATGACATTGAAAAAGTTTTTCAAAGTTTTCTGAATAAAAGTGTGATGAAAATTTACGTTAAAGGATTAGAAAAAGTGAAATACCTACAACAATTATCAGTGGGGGATTTTTACAAAATCATCAATTTGGATGACTACAATTGTCCAAACATTGCCAATTTTTACATCAAGGACTGCCCACATTCCAAAGTGCATCAGAACATCAAAACACCTGATGAGTCCGTCTGTTGTGCCCTCGCGCATGCGTATGGATTGTCTGAATGGTTCAAATGTTATTATCATCGTATCGGGACTGATCAAAGTGATTTCAATGATATTTTTGAGTGAAAACTGGACTGTCACGAATGAACTCTTGTCAAATTATTATTTTTTTGTATTATCATGTTTTATCATTTTTCCTCCCCCTAAATTTTCACCCCTCCGGATACATGCGGCTGTGTTTAACCCCCCCGGAGAAACCGCATACTCATGTATTTTCCATGAAATTCATTTTTTTTTATTTATGAAAAATCAGCGCGTGTTTCCGGAGAGGTAAATTTTATAAAAATATATTCTTAGATGCCTTCCCCTTATCCCCTAAATTTTCACCCCTGCGGATACATGCGGTCGTCTTCAACCCCCCCGAGAAACCTCATGATAATGTATTTTTCCCGAAATTCATTTTTTTTTAATTTTAAAAAATCAGTGCCTGTTTCCGGATGGGTAAATTCTACAACTATGTATCGTCAGACCCCTCCCCCTCACTCCCCTAAATTTTTAACTCTCCGGATATATGCGGGTGTCTTCAACCCTCCAAAAAAACCTCAGTCTCATGTATTTTCCCCGAAATTCATGTTTCAAAAAATTATAAAAAATCAGCGCACGTTTCCGGAGGGGTAAATTTTATAACAATGTAGTCTCAGACCCCTCCCCCTCTCTCCCCCTAAATTTTCACTTCTGCAGATACATGCGGCAGTCTTCAACCCCCCGGAGAAACCGCATACTCATGTATTTTCCCCGAAATTCATTGTTTAAAAAATTATAAAAAATCTGTGCATGTTTCCAGAGGGGTAAATAAAAAAAATGTAATCTCACACCCCTCCCCCTCCCTCCCCTAAATTTTCATCCTACCGGATACATGCGTCTATTTTCCACAGATAAAAAAACCGAGCGGGTGAATAAATTAATTAATTTATTCAATTAATAATTTTTTTATTTCGAAAAGCAATGCATAAAAAAGATAATTGTTTAGAAAATAAATTTCAATTTTTTTTTCAAGAAAATTTAAAATATTATTTAAAAAAAAGGCCCCTGCACTCAGTGCGCCTAGAGTACAGTCCGCGCCAAAACTCGTGCCTATCTTTCGCCAGAATCGTTCGCCAGTTTCAGCGTCATGATAGCAGTATCACTTCCGCTGTTATTCACGTGCAAAAAAAAGCTTCATTTTGAAACTTACGATCTAAAATTAAGACTTTGATAAGTTTCCAATCGTACTTTTCAAATGTCCCAATCAAGAATTTCAAAAGTCTTAAGTACAGACTTTCAAAATCTCCAAGCTTTCGCTTTGTGAAGTAGGGACCTGCAAAAGTTTTAAGGAGAAACTCCGGTAAAATTTCAAAGTAGCGAGATAGTTTAACGAAACTTTTCATGCGTTGAAGGTCAATTAGATCTGTATAAAAATGAAGACACCGTGCAAAAATGTTAATTTTTAATAGCCCGTTTGCTCTCCAGACGCCTGAAATCGAAACAATATGCAATTTTTTTTTAAATCTTCCAAAAAAATTTGTTAGTACACAATGATGACGTTTTTTTTAAATTCGAACTCTAAGTCTGCAGTTTTTTTTTCGTCCACATAAAAAATTGCAGGAGATGTATTCTCAAGAAATTCTTCATGAAAAATATTCATCGACAAAAAAAAACAAAAGCTCAGAGAATACTTTTTTTGACTGTCCGGCGAGAACAATGCAATTTTTTATTCGAATCATTAGTGTTCTACTCATTTTTTGAAGAATTTTTTGAAAAAGAAAATTGTCACAGACATTCAAGTGCACTGGACAATTTTTTCAATTTCCAACGCCGGGAGGGAAAAAAATTATAAATAATTGATTTTTATGCACTTATTTTTTCGTTTTTATACATGTCTAATCATTCTTTAATGTATGAAAAATCACATTGCAATATCGCGCTATCTTGAGATTTCATCGGAGGCTCCCCTCAGATCGAGAATTTTAAAAGTATCATATTGAACCGACGACGGTGGTCGAAGTGGTTAAATCCCTGGACCGGATNGGGGGGGGGGGGGGGGGGGGTTCTCATGCGGCTTGGGGCAATTTAGGATTTTTTAACTTTCGGAAACCGTCCAACGGGAATCTAAACACCGGAAATCATCGAGATTGAATGTTTGGGGAGCATTCTCGATCGATCGATGGTATCCGATCGATGGACGTCCATGTCCCCCAAGGTTTTCCATGGTTTCCCTGGGTCACCAGGACAGTCTGCATATGGAGTACAGCTCCTGTGGTACAATGCGACATGGTGGGGGAGGAAATCGGCCCATGACACCGCAAAAAGGGGCGGGGTGGGGTGTTACCATAAAAAGCCTAATCGGCTATGTGGGAATAGAAAAAAAAGTATTATATTGACACTGTCAATAATCTCAAGTTGAGATTTTCAGAACTCAACTTGAAGAAAAGTTTCAAATTGAGTTCCCGAATTCTGAACTTGAGGCATTCAAAAGTCTCAACTTGAGTCAACGAAAGTCACAAATTGAGACTTTTGAAAGCTTCAAATTGAAACCTCCCAACGTCTAAACTTGCGACTTTGGGAGTCTCAAATGGAAACTGTCCAAAATGTCAATTTGAGAATTTTAGGAGGTTTGAATTAAGACTTTCGAAACTCTCAGCGGAAGAATTTCAAGTTACAAATTAAGACCTTTGAAAATACTTTTTTTAAGACCTTCGAAATCTTGAAATAAGGAATTATTGTTTCATGTGCATAGATCTCCTGATTTGACCCCAATGGATTATTTCCTTTGGGGGGATATGAAAGAAAAGATTTACGCGGTGGAGCTCCAAAATCTTGAGGAGCACGTTGCCAGAATACACGGTTCTGTCGCCACCATCACAGAAAGGCAGTTACAGGATGATCACCAGAATTTACTTCGAGGTGCTCATCTCTGCTTGGATGCAGGAGGAGGCCCTTTCCAAAGTCGCCTGTAATCATTTTAAAAGGAATCGACCCTTCGCAATGACCCGGAACGCAGAAAAACATTCTTATTCACAGAAAATCATTCGTATTGAATTAAATTAATATGAACATACACCAGTTAAGTTGTTGTGTGCAAGGAAAAATGAACATTTACATTAAAATAAACTGAATTTGTCTGTCAATTTTTCATTGTTTTAAAAAATTGTGTTATCACTAATTTTAACCCCTCGGGATAATTTTCGGACCTGTGCAATTTTTAAAAATTTGCTTAAAAATTCTAGCTGCGTGTATACACCCCCCTACCCCGCATCCATGACACCAAAAAAGGCGATACCAATTATTCTTTGTTTAAAAGAATTGTTTTATCACCAGTTCGAACCCTTTAGGAGGATTTTCCAATTTTTTTATTTTTTACAATTTGTTTGAAATTTCTAGCTGCATGCGTATCATTCCCCTCCCCCGTTTCCTTAGTACCCAGAAAATACGGGATATTAATTTTTATTTGTTTGAAAGAATTTTGTCGCTAATTCGAACCCTTTAGTGTGACCATCGAACGTCCTCAATTTTTTAAAATTTGTTTTGAAAATTCGAACTGCATGCATAGTTGTATCGCCCCCCTTCCCGCGTCCTCGGCACAAAAGAATGGGCGTATATCATTTCATTTTCATTTTGAAAAAATTGCGTCGTCACCAATTTTTCTCCGGATACATTTCAAACCGCGGTGGTGATTATTGCATTTATTCTGTCCAACAATTGAAATAAGAAAAAAAAATTTCTGGTCTCTGTCTCCCAATTTCCTAAGTAAAGAGAGAAAAGACGACCTTTCTCTCTCTTTCGTTCGTCTTTCGGTGGGGGAATTGAGTGGCGCCTAGAGGAGAGGGGTACCAATACACCCGTATCGCCCACACAGACGTACCTTCTGCTAACGGACGCCTCTCATTGGCCCATTTTCAACTACCACTATCTCGGCAGGGGTGCGTCTGATTGAAAAGTGCCACAGGAATTTTCGCCTAGGAATCACCATCCGAACATACCCTTACAATGGTGACCTCCAGTTTAGGGATATCCCATTATATTTCAATAACCGGGTAGCTTTATAACAGAATGTCTTGGATATTGAGCTGATAATAGCTTCTTCAGAGTAACCAACCGATTCCGGTATTTCGACAGAGGGTATTTTCTTTCCTACCTCTGGGACGTTTGGTTCAGAGGGTGATTTCGCTTCCTCTCAATCATTATTAATATGAAATAAAAATCTTGTCAAAATTTCATGAAATTTATTCCATCTTGCCCAATCATCCTTCGGACTCTTACTGTTTAAAATATAGAATAATTCGCTATCGAGTCTGTGCACAGGATCACCAGAGGTTTGAGCAGAGGGTAATACAGAGTTTGCACCATTCACAGGTTTCGGAAAATCGGCACTAGGTGTCGCTGAGGCATACCGATTAACGGTGTCTTCAGGAAATAATCCCATTTTTCTAGCATGTTCCATATTGAGATGATTGTTGAAACAAGATCTGTAATAACGTATCCAAGCAGAAGGGGTAATAACGAGCCACCGCATTTATAAATAATTTGGTTCTTTTTTGCCAAACTCTTGTGTTTCTTGTCAACCAATTGTATCAATATCGCTTTATATTTTTCCAATGATTTCTTCTCCGCCTTCTTTAAAGGAATATTACCCTTTAGAATATTCAAAGAACATTCACAAATAGTCCGTACAAGTACTTTATCGGCGTGTTGGATTATCGCCTTCCGTTGTTTCGGTGAGGCGTGGATAAGTGCTTGTAATAATGCTGAATTTTTTGCACTAAAGGGATGTCGAGCCTGATTGCTCACGGCACGTCTTTCTTTCGCCATTAGACTCGCACAATTGGCACATTCGTCGTGAAACTGCCATTATTTATATCACTCTGCTTCGGTGGGATGTAAACGTAATGATGTGGATTACTGGGGAATACGCAGGTACGGAAACGGCAGTTTTCGGGTGTCAACTGCTTTAGGTCAATGAGCAGGTAGCCGTGGAGTCGTGACGTAGCGTCAAAATAGGCTTCTTGTACAAACCGGAGATTCTCTCGGACGACTTGTCTAGCGAGGTGAGAAACTTGAGCACGATCTCGAGGGATTTTGAAAGCCACGAAGTACCCAGTGTTCAAAGATTAAAGAAATGATATATCCCTTTGACCTTTTCCTTGATGAACCCAAGTCATCCAAGTCATTCAGGAGGAAATTCAAGCTGCGCTACAGAGCATGAAGGACCATGCCGTTCCGGGTCCCGATGGCATCAACGCCTTTCGGTGGAAGAGGTTTACCCCTGTTCATACCCATTTGGCTCGGATATTCACGTCGTTCATCGATGGTAGTGCGTCGCTTCCTGGGTGGTTTGTGGAAGGGAGAACAATGTTGCTTCCGAAAAAGGGAGACTTGTCTGACCCAGCGAATTATCGGCCAATCACTTGCCTCAATACGGTCTACAAGCCCTTCACGGGGGTCTTGACTGAGCGTATGTTGCACGACATAGAACCAGTGTGGCAGCAGATTTCTGAGCAACATGGGGCGAAGCGGTCACCGTCCGGTTGCAAGGAGACTTTACTCGTCGATTGCTGCGTATTGCGGGATTCGCCGCAGTATCTTCGTCACCTGTCAGTGGCCTGGGTCGACTATCATAAGGCATTTCATAGCACGAGTTATCAGCTCATCTTTCTGCTGTTGGAGTGTCTTGCGGTAGAAGAAAATATAGTGTGATGGGTTAGTGATCTTGCACCGCTTTGGAGGACGCGCTTCACCATAACATCTGGTGAGGGTCGGCTTATTTCAGGGTTGGTGCAATTAAAGAGAGGAGTATTTTAAGGTCAAACGCTTAGTACTCTCTTGTTCTGCATATCCCTGATGCTCCTGTCTGCTGAATTACGTGAACTTATTATGAGACCTGGCGACAGGAGGCATCAGGTTAGCGATATATTTTATATGGATCACCTGAAGTTCTTTGCCTCAGGAGAGCGGCAACTCAAGCTTCAACTTGATGTTGTTGTGGTGTACTCACGAGCGGTCGGGATGAGTTTTGAGTTTGACAAGTGCGCAGTTTTCCACATGAAGAGGTGGAAGGTTGGGGATCGGCGGGAAGAGTTACAGCTGGTGAATGGAAGCGTCATTGAAAATCTTGGCGCCGAGGAGTCGTAAAGCTATCTTGGCTTTAATCAGCGATCCGTAGTGGACGCTGAAGCGGTCAAAGCGACTCTTCGTGAAGAGTATTTTCGGCGGCTTCGGAAAGTCTAGAAGTCAGAGCTTTCCGGCAAGAACAAAGTGGCCGCGACAAATATGTTCGCTGTTCCAGTTCTTCTGTACTCTTTTGTGGTGCTCAAATGGAGGAGGAATGAGCTGAAACAATTGGACCGAGATACTCGCAAGCTCATGAACATCCGCAGGAGCCGGCATCCCCGGTCTTCATGTTCGCGTTTGTACTTCCCGCGAGACAGTGAAAGACGTGGAATTCTCACTCTAGAGTCTTTACATGAGCCCTTGGATTGGCCTGTGACAAGATGAATAGCATGGATCCTCTCTTGGATTATGTTCATGACCATGAATTCTATGGGATTCAAGCCTTTCTGTATAAGGCAGCGGATACCGTGGCTGAAGGTCTTGGCTAGGAATTTCGTCGTGGCGGAGTAGTCCACCTTGCTTCGTCAGCACGTTGACAGACCCATGCATAGCGTATTTTTCCGTCATGTGAAAGAACAGCATCTGTCCGTCCAGCTGACTCTCTCTTTATTGAAATCAGCTTGCTTGGTGTGCGAGACTGATGATTTCATTTGTGTGTATCAGGATGGCCTGATAAACACTGTTGTCTATCAAAGTCGCGTTATGCGGTTGCAATTTCCAGACATTAGTTGTCGGGCTTACAAATAATCCCCGGAAACTCTAATGCCTCTTCTGTCGGCTTGTCCGACGTATGCAATGACGAGTTATATCTACCGTCATAATGCGGTATTGCGAGTGCTATATTATCACTTACGGCACTCTTACGGGATAGACAGGACGCCGGTGCTACCTTATGCTCCAGGAAATATTGAGTCCGTCATCATGAATGAGAGATGTAAAAGTTACTGGAACTTCTCATTTGCGACCACCAGGCCTTTCGCTGCGACGAAGCCTGACGTCGTAATCTTCACTTTCGATGACAAAATCATCTATGCCATCTATGGATATGAATCTTCGGTCCCTCCCTCTATTTAGGCAGCATGATTTTGGATCACAGTAGAGCTCACCCTCTGGTTGGAGGGAACACTGCTGGAGAGCGATTAGGAGGAGTATGTATCGCTTCTCTTAGTGGGCGATCTACGAGGTGATGTCGGAGCCCTTGAGGGCCGCTCAGTGATCCTTTTACCAAGGGAAAATAATAATAATAATAATAATAATAATAATAATAGGCGTAGGGAGTGTGGAAAGGCGTAGGGAGTGTGGAAAGGCGTAGGGAGTGTGGAAAGGCGTAGGGAGTGTGGAAAGGCGTAGGGAGTGTGGAAAGGCATAGGGAGTGTGGCGAACCCATCGCCCGGCATGTCCGCAATAGTCATGGTGGTATCGGGGTAACCACCCGGCGGCACCTATACCCGGTTCCGTCATCGAGCCGCGGCAGAGCCCCCCACAATCGGTCCCTATCGGATGGGGACCTCGGATCAGTTGGGAGGGGCGACAGATCTGGATCCAACAATGGTAGCAACTTGGATGTCCAGAGGATTAGGTGGTCGGAGGAGCTCAAGGAGGACCTCATGCAATGTTGGGTGCATAGTCAGCCGGCGCAGCGAGGATACAAAGCGCGGATGCGGGACTTGTGATGTGGTATCCGCCGCGAGTATGCACATCTTAGGGCACAGCATCTTCGAGATCAGGCCAGTCGCTTGCGTCGGCAGGGCTATGATTTGCTCGTCGTTCCACGACGGCTGTCGGGTGGTCGTTTCTCTCAGATTTCTGTGAAAAACGTCGAACCTCAGCCGGACCAATCTGCCCGTCATAGTGATGAGGTGCCGGGGAGAGTTTCGAGGGATATGGGATCAAGGGCGGAGAGGGTCACGGGGAAGTTCTGTATTCGGCCTGACGATCTGGCGTTAGACAATGAGGCACTGGCTGCTGTGCTCTCCCCGAACGTTAGCTTGCTCGACATCAACTGGGCTGTGTATGAAGCAGCGCGCCATCTAAAGCCGCGAACCCTTGCAAGGGGATCGTTTGAGCTGAAGATGAGGAGGCGAATTGCACAGCTTCAGGGGAAAATCGAGATGGCTCGGAAGCAGGCGTTGCAAATTCAGTGTGTGATTGATTTCATTGTGAGTGGTCGAGAGTTCACGTCCCGCATTCACAAAATATTTCAGACTTACGTTATCATCATCACCCACTGAATAAGTCAGTCCTTCTTGTTATCAAGGAGAGATTTGTGAAGAAATTGCGCGTTCTAGGGGCTACACAATAGTCCCTAGAGAAGCGGTTGCGTTGGGTGGTTGAAAATTCTGTCTTCCACACCTATCCCAATCGTTGGTTCGATACACCAGCGCCTGTGCCCGACAAGATCCTTTCAGTCAAGCAAGTTGAGGAATTCTGGCGGGGGGTCTATCGTCAAGCTCCTCATCTCATGATGGAGACTCCAGAGATTAAGGAGTTTCGCGCGTTCTGTCAAGCACATCGCCGGCAACGTGTGGAATTCACCCCAGACACTCAGGAGGAAATTCAAGTTGCACTACGCGGTATGAAGAACCATGCAAATGGTATCAATGCCAGTAGCATAGGTGCAACTATGGCGCCCCCCACTTACAGTCACTCCGACCCCACCACTCCACTAATCAGATTAGCACAGTTCCGATTCGAACGAATGGTGGGGTAGGAGTGACTGCTAGCGTTGGGATGCGACATAGTCATACCACTACAACGAAGCATAAATACACAAAGTTTACATTAATGTATATTCATTTCCCCAAAAATATTGACCCCATGTATTTCATATTCAATTTTCTTATTAACTTATTACATTTTTGGTTCCAGAAACAACAATCATGACCGCGTCCACTAAATAATTTTCCATTAGTGGTACGATTGCGTTTTTTGCATAAAAACATCATAATATTCTCGTACTAAGCGATTATTAGATACGAATCGATTGGTAAATAAAGAATAGAACTTCTCAGGAGTAGCAAACATAAACATACAATGCTGAAACAGGACACAGTATTGTCCGCATTCACTCGAGTCATGATGCTGGAGTTGTTGGACGTTGTACTTGAAAAATTTACAGTTTTTTCGGGGTCTTGAAGCATGCTGGGACACGATGGGGGGTAATCTAAACCTGTCGAAATTCCATCCTCTGCCATCTCGATCGACGTACATGGCGACCCAATGTTCTCCTGGTTTTGTGTGGTCTTGTGTGTTCGCTACTATTGCTGTTCGATTTCGTCCACACTGATGGGATCTTGTCCGCTGGGTATACACCCACTCTGAGTCGATATATACTGCAGCATTTTTAAAATCTGTACTGTGGTCATTAGTACCTGGAACCTCTTTGTGCACATGTTCCGATCTTCTTTCGCTCGTAGTCAACCACGCTTTGATTTGAAGTACCCGGCGCATAGCACATATAAACGTTAAGTGATTCAATGAACTATGTATGAAACACGATGTCACAAGTATTGATGTACACGCGAATAGCGGTAATCTGATGTGCGTCTTCAAATTGATAACATCTCGGGTGAGGAGTAGAGCGGTGAATTACGGTTGGCGGTGACCGTTGGTATACACATATCGCACACCTTTTGTTATGGAACGCAATACTGCATAGACGTATTTAAAAGACGCCTCTCCTTCATACCAATCGATACCATGACGTATAATTATAAGTTGATTGTTCATCCTCTGAATATTTACCGGAAACGCAGAAATTGATATTCAGAACAGATCACCCAATGGCCGATGATATTGAAGGATTTGGAAGTAACAGCTACTTCTTTTGGAAGGAGTGTACCATGAAGTTCGACGAAATTCTCGTAATGAATAATCACTGATGAATCTGAATCACTAGAGGCCATTGCTTTACTTTTCTTTTCGGAAACTTGTACACTCAATATTCACAACCAATTGAGCATTTGATTTCTTCTGCAAATCTTTAGTCTCTGGAAAAAATGGCTGATACTGTGACATAGCTGCCCATGCGTCGAACATGTCCACTGCCCCGAAACAAGGCCGGTAATATCTATATTCTGACCATGCAAGACGATCTCACGAAGTATTGCATGGCCGCCCCATTAGCCAAAGCTACTGCCGCCGAAGTCTCAACCGCTATATCTAAAGATCTCATCTCTTTATTCGGAACTCCACATACGATCCTAACAGATCAAGGAGCGCACTTCATGAGTAAATTAATGAAATCATTATCCAAATGTTTTAAGATAAAACAGTTGAGAACCACGGCCTATCACCCATAAACGAATGGGGCATTGGTACGGTCACACCGAGTTTTAGCAGACTATCTGCGACATTTTACAACGGTCGAAACCGAGTGGGATGATCTCTTGAATCTTGCAATGTTTTCTTACAATACGAGTGTGCATGAGGGCACTCCATTTACTCATTTTGAATTATTTTTGGGCGAACGGCTCGAACACCCTCCGCCTTTTCATATGATAAAATGAAAACATACCACAGTCATGTTGAAAAACTTATCATAAAATTACAAGTTATAAAATATTTAGCTCGTGAGCACTTGATAAAGGCCAAAGAAAGATCGAAGCAATATTATGATTAAAAACTTAATGTCCAAGAATTTAAATTTGGAGACTGGGTTTATTTGCTGAAGGAGAATAGAAAAGGAAAATTGGATGATTATTATGTAGGTCCATATCAAATCAAGCAAATAATGCATAATGGAAATGTAAGAATTAAAATTAAACCAAATTAAACCAAAGTAATCCATTCGAATCTGTTGAAATTAGCGTTTGTACCCCAAGGATACATAGGGTTTTAAGATATCTGAACAGTAAAAAAAAAACAATATTAATGTGCTCTTATGAATTCATACATCTTTCTTCTCTCACATCATTACAAACCCCTGAAAATAAGACAGACACAAGGGACCCCAACTATATAAAACGAAATTTCCCTTACAGACAGTATGAACCACGCACTATTACATAAGAGCATCGTCGCTGATGCCCAAGGCTTCGTGGGCGACTTCGGGAACCTAATCCCTAAGGAAATGTCGTGGAGTTACGTGCACAATAGTGTAGAAATACACTCAATACTTGATCCTCTTTGCGAATGGGACCGTTTAGCTGAACAAACCCGGGTTGCAAATAATCATTATTCCCGTAAGAGACATGGAATACCCTGGGAAATGAAAAGAATAAACCGAGAAGTTCTGTCAAAAGCCGCTTGGTAAATTCTCCCCGATGTGGAAATTATCTATGTTTACCACATAGAACATACCAAGGTGTTCAAGATCAGCCCTCATAAAATGTTCATAGTTCTAAATCGAGAAATTCCCCCATTAGATAATTTAGCAACTAAGAAAAACGGATTGTGTTATTTTCACCGAAGTCAGATGGGGTATTGTTGCCCAAAAAATAATATCTTGAAGATCAAACACTGGTTAATCACTTCGGGCATTAATTTGAGTTTCATCAAAAACATATACGAATCCTGGATCCCTCAAGAACGAAAGAGAAATGGCCCATTGTATCCCGAATTTTGGGGTGAAAAATCTCGCATTTTAACGTTTTCTATGTGGTGCAATGAAACACTAGAGCCACACATATTGGCCAAAAACGGGTTATTTTAGCACGGCAACCGTGGCGTTGCCCAATGTTATTTCTGTGGAACACACGTCAGGCAGGTTGGAGACGACCCCCTTGACCGACACGCAAAAGCGAACGGGAATTGTCGTCTTTGGGAGATTTTAGCCTCACCTCCATCCACGACAACCGAAAATCTTCACAAAGTAATTCAGCCTTTCAAACTCTTCCCAAAACTGGAACCCTCACAAGAGTTATCTCCATCACACCATTTCCCTGCCCCTGTATCGGCATTCTTTCCTATAAATCCAGCCCCTACGACTATTTCAGCAAATCCTGAAACGACCAACACTCTCTTATCAAGTCCTTACTTATCGTATCCTGAGTGTCCCTCTGATTTTTCATCCCCTGCAGAATTTTCATTAAATATCCCTCGACTCTCCAGATCATAAGATCAATGATCAATACACTTGAAATTAGTCCAGGGTTAAAAGAATTGTGAATGGATAGAAAAAGCGGGTCATCGGAAAAGAGTAGAAATTTAATAATCAAAACCATCCAGAATAAACGAGAAAGACCCAATTAAAAAATCAAGAGCAGGAGTACGTCTTCAAGAGAACCCCTTATTGTTCCTTGCTTCTTTGAATACTGGAAACCCAAGAGTTATCCATCATACATGCCGACCTCATCAAGCGTGGCATCCCAAACTATACGTTAGTGCTATACCAATAGAGTGTATACAGATGATCATTACCCTCTTATCCCCATTTTCACTTTCCGCTTTCCTTTCAATCCTCAATGGACGCAGAAACAAAAAATTACATGCGCAATTATTCCTCGGTTGCAGAGATTTAAAAAAATATGAGTCACAAACCGCAGGAATGCTCAGGTTGTACAATCCAGAAATCACACACCCACCCCTCCGGACGCCCTGCTGGAGACACTAATATTTTTGTTCCCTACGGACCAGAACCCATGTGGAAATTTTGCACCAATTGTGGCAACTACGTGAATACCAGAACGGAAAAGAGAAGTAACGGAAAGACCCATCTCGGTGCTGTCTTAGTCTCTCTTCTCGGTTGTTTCCTTTGCGCCCCTTGCATTTATTGTACCGACGCTTACCTTTCTACACGTTATTACTGCCTCAGCTGTAACCATTACTTGGGAGAACATAGAAATTAGAATACTACCTTCTATTCTGTGACTCTATTTCCATAATCACGACTTTTTCATAAGTTCTGGAGAAACGAGTCTTCATCATCAATATACAATTCTACAAATCATTTTTCAGAGAAAAAACAATCAAAGAAATAGCCATTTATTCTCTTGAGGAAAAACAATTATACTATTGGTTTGTACGACCCCCTCTGTTCATGAAATGCACACATACAACTGTCCGACGTATGTATCAACAACACAAAAATAATAATAAACGATTGAAAGATGATTTAACGTACAGGGATACCATTGACGAAATAAGGAGAATAACACTTTGTTCTGAGCTCCTTTTGTTGTGCCGTCCTTAGACTGGGTACCGAAAAGTGAGAAAAGGTTTCCCCTGCATAAACTTCCTCAGCACACCTCTTCCACCTGCGCCTTCAATGTTCTCGTACGTGTTTTAAAACCACTGAAACTGAAATTTCCAGAAATCTGAGCTACAGAAAGGGAATGATGGATTTCAGAACGGAACACTTAAGACTTCTCAGTTTCAAAAACTGGCCCTATTCAGTTTGGAGAAAAAATTCATCTCCAATGAACTTGGCCACGTGTAGATTTTATTTCGCTGAAAAACTGATCTTGTCCGAGGTTTCGAGTGTGATTTACACGTATAGAACTGGGAACCGGCAGCCGACCCTTGGCAAATAAACACATCCCTTGAGCCTCGGTGTAAGTTCATCATCCGCGAACCATGTGGGAATGTACTACTAAGCAGAGAACCTCTAGACAACTCTTTTAACCAAAACATAACGTACCCTCACTTTCCTGGACGATTAAATAACTGACACCCATGGCAGAGTGAAACGAACCGCTGGGCCGATCATCTTAATAACAGAGAGAGACCCATGCCAATCCCCAATTCGAGCGAGAATAACGACAACCACTCCACCGGCTCGCGTGACATTTCAGACAATAAATTTCACTCTAACGCCTATAATGACAGCGGCTGAGGTCCCCTAGTGCACCACCCAACTAACGGAGATAACGGAAAGGGTCGAGAATAGTGAGAATCCACTTTTATGTAAGGTCTGTCTTGAAGGAACCTTGTAAGTGGCATTTTTGCCTTGTGGACATATCATCGCCTATAACAAATGTGCAAAGCTTCTGAAAATATGATGTTTTTGCCGTAAAAAGGTTGCCGTAAACACTTAGAGGAGATAAACTTCAGTTTCGATACCTCCTTCGAGAAGATCCGTCACTGGATGGACGCAGTGGGTCTGAAACTGGCGGAGCACAAGACGGAGGCAGTGCTGATCACCAGCAGTAAAAAAACCGAAACCATAACGCTGCCGGTCGGGCCTTGTGAAATTACTTCTCAGCCGTTCATTCGATACTTGGGAGTGATTAGCGATGCCCGACTCAATTTCAAGCTGCAAACCGAGCACCTGGGAGTCAAGGCATCTGGAGTCAGATTCACCTTATCGCTACAGTAAGGATACCGATGTGGGCATCATGCCCAACATCGGGGGCCCAAAACAAAGAAGAAGAGCCTTGCTGTCGTCGGTGGTCATGTCAGTGCTCACCTACGGCATTTCCGTATGGCCTGATACTTTGAAAGTGCAGGAATCACGGCGGAAGGCGGCACCACTCTATCGACTGAGTGCTTTGCGAGTCACGAGCGCCTATCGTACGGTGTGCGAAGACGCATTGTGCGTCATAGCCGGGATGCTCCCCATAGAATTATTGGCCGAAGATCGAAGGTCATTGTATCAGCGGAGGAAATTTGAGACGCTGAGCGCAGCAGAACTCAGGGCTGAAGAGAGGCGAAAAAGTCTGCAGCAATGGCAGGAGAAGTGGGACAACTCGTCGAAGGGAAGATGGACTCACCGGCTGAACCCACAGGTGAGTGCTTGGCTGAAACGTACACATGGTGAGGTAAATTATTACCTGACGCAAATATTTTCCGGACATGGGTGCTTTCGGGCGTATCTTCATAAATTCAAACATGAGGATTCCCCGAAGTGTCCGGTCTGCACCGAAGTCGACGAAGACGCGGAGCATGTGTTTTTCAGATGCCCCGGCTTTAGCGAGATCAGGCGTATTTGGGAATCTAACCTAGGAAGAGAATTCTTGCCTGAAAACGTGGTGAAAGCTATGCTGTAATCAGAGGTCGCCTGGAACGCAATGGGAGACTTTGCGGCAGGAGTCGTGAAGCAGCTCAGAACGCGAGCGCAGAGCTGCAGGATAGACGGAGAACCTATTAGAACTTCCTATCCACGCACATCTTAGTAAGGCAGGGGGACATACATTAGGTGAAAATGAGGAAATGCAAATAGCTGAAACCTCTCTCGCGAAGTAATACTTAGCGGTGGTGCCGCGATGGAAATGGGAACAGATGATAAGAGGTGAAAAAAGGAAAAAAAGGTTTTTACTGGATAAGAATCCCAGGTCTGGTTTTTAACATCACTGTACCAAAATTTTTGAAGATTTTCCTAAACCTCTATAAAAAAAAACACACACACACACCGCCGAGCCGAGGCTTGTCCTTTTCAGGGCACCATGGTGGAGGAGCCCAACTTCTACGGCGGCGCACCCGCAAGGGGCGGATAGGGGAAGTCCTAAATGTGTCAGCTTGCTGATTCAGCAGACTGGAGTGAAATAAAATAGCTTCCGCGGAACAAAAGTGGCGTGCAGGTTGAGCTCCCTATTACAGCCTGAATAAATAGTATCGGGTGGGCTCCCTGTAACAGCCTACAGTAAATGATGATCAGTGATGACAAAATACAAAGTTTCCATGCGGGTATCTCTGAGAAGGTAAATCCCGCCATCAGTTCCGATCGAGTGAAGGCCTCGGTGGCTGATGACGGGTCCATGGATTGTGGGAGGACCCAATCATCACAATCGACTTCAAAGGTGGACTCCTTGGCCTCAGATGCTATAAGGACGGACGAGTCGCCGACTCAACAGGAGACAGAATGTCGTCATGCATGGGCACGACTTAAAAAATTAATCGCAGACTTTCATGAGTATGTCCAACCCAGGATAACTGTCCACAAGCAGATCAAATCCAAGGTGGCAACTATCGACAACCCATTCAAACGCCTCAAGAGTTTGGAGGAGACACGCACCAAAGTCCGATCATCCTTTACCAAACGCGTGGAGACTCCAGCAGCACCACCTATGTTGCGTTTACGGACGCACTCCGAAACAACGGCAAAGGACTCGGAAGTAGAGGATCCGAATATCTTGCAGTCGGCCCGAGATATCCGCAAAGCAGTACGGAGAAAGCACTTGAACGGCTCACCTGCGGCAGAAGCTCAAAAATTGAAGAAGCCGAAGCAACAGGTTCTGACCAGCACGGCCACCCCACAGGGGAAGCTAACTGCTAATGGGTCAGATTGGAAGCTAGTCGAGGCTAAGAAAGGAAGGAAAAAAACAAGGTGAGAAGTAGTTTCGGAAGCCACGCTCCGAAAAGAAAGAGGCTAAGAAGCAGGAGAGGAACTGTTGGAAATCAGCGCCAAGACCTGATGCCCTGATTGTCCGGCCCAAGGACAAGTAGAAATACTCGGAGATCCTACGTCGAGTAAAGAAGGATGTTCCTTCCCAGCAAGCTCTTATGCCAACAAGATCCGCCGGACAGCAACCGGGGATATGTTGATCATCCGGAGCAAGAAGACGACCAACGGAGCCCCCTAGCTGCGTACAGTCATCGCTAGTCTCCTTGGAGATGAAGTGCAGGTACTCATTAAGGGGCCACAAGAAGATCGTGAGATCAGGGACCCCGATGAGACTACGACGCAGGGAGAAGTTCTCAGAGCACTAGAAGAGGTCACTGGTGAGGGGCACGAAATAGCTCCTGGGGCCATCAAGTCACTACGCAAAGCATACGGAGGAACCCAGACGGCTTCAGTGACGTACGCAGCAACTACTGTGTACAAGATCCTGGAAGAATACGGTAAAATCTAAATAGGCTGGGTCAATTGCCGGATCAGGAGAGTGGAGAGAACATTTCAAGTGCTGGCACTACGGGCATGTTGTCACTGAATGCACGAGTGAAGTCGACCGGTCCAAGCTTTGCTTCAAGTGCTGAGCAACCGACCAAAAGGCCTCAAGCTGCAATAAGAAGCCCCAATGTGTCCTGTGCACCGAAAAAGAGAATACGCGAGAATTGTGACCATAGTGCTGGTAGGAGTAGATGCCCGCTGTTTAAAGAACTCCAGAAGTTCCTCAACAAACGAAGATGAAGGTTCTCCAAATAAATCTCAACCACTGTGAGGTCGCGCACGACCTATTGATGCAGACGACGCAAGAAATGAAACCTGACCTTGTCATAATATCAGAGCCATATCGTCACCTGGGCACTCAACCCTGGGTTACTGATGCCAGCAAGGCGGCTGTAATCTTGTCTTGCGGAAATCGGCCATTTTAGAGAACTATCAGAAATAACATTCACAGTAGCTTTGTAAAGGCAAAAGTTGATGGAATTTATATCAATAGCTGTTACGCCCCACAGAGCTTCTCCATCGATGAGTTCACAGACTTCCTAGACGCACTGACTGAAGATGCGCAGCAGCGCTTTCCCGTGGCAATAGCCGGGAACTTCAATGTTTCGGCAGTGGAGTGGGAAAGTATAGAAACAAAGCCCAAGGGACTAGCTGTACTGGAAGCCATGTCGTTGCTGGACGTGGTCTTGTTGAATACCGGCAACGAGCCTACTTGCATGAAAGGACAAGCGAACTCAATTGTGGATTTCACCTTCGTAAGCAGCAGCCTTGCAAAGGAAAACTGATTATGGAGAGTAACTGATACCTACACTGTAAGCGACCACCGTGTGATATATTGAGGAACACGTACTGACCTGAGCATCGGTCCAAAACCCAAAAAGACCAATTGTATTGGCTGGAGAGTGAGCACTTTTGATTGTAGCGCTTATACAATAGCCCTAGATGACCGACCTATAAGTGGTAGCAATGCCACCGAAAAGACGCGCAGTGTTATGAGGAGGGTAATAGAAACTTGCAATGCCACCATGATCAGGAAGTGGACAACAAATCTGCATCCACCGGTATACTGGTGGAATGATACCATGGCCAATCTGCGGAAGGAGTGCAATACAGCCAGGAGATTGTCTCAGCGGGGCCGCAAAGACCAAGCTGGGAAGAGCTACATCAGAGGTATAAGAGGGCATGCCGGAAGCTCACTAAAGCCATCAAAGGCAGCAGGAAGCAATCCTGGAGCGAGCTTCTTACGGAGATGGAGAGCGACCCGTGGGGGAGACCCTCCAAGGTGGTGATGACACGACTCAAAAGTCAAACAATGCCGTCGCCAACGTGTCCTGTACTCCGTAAAGAGATTGAGAAGGTGCTGTTCCCGCAACAACCAGAACTTCAACATACAGCCGAACGATGGAAGGAATTGATGGTCCTAGAAATCACCCAAAAAGAACTGATGGAAGCCTGCCAGAGAGTGGGGAACATGTGATGGTCTGGGGTGATGATCGATGCCCGGCTCAACTTTAAGCAGCAAGCGAAACACGTGAGTGCGCAGGTGGACGGCGTCAGATCCATTTCATCAAGCCTCATGCCCAACATCGGTCCCAAGCAAAGAAGACGAGCGCTGAGGTCTTCAGTGGTTAGGTCGGTCCTCAGGTATGGCATTCCTATCTGGGCTGACGTACTCCAGCTGTAAGAAACGCGGCGTAAGATTGCACCAGACTACCGACTGAGTGCCCTTAGAGTTGCCAGTGCATACCGGACGGTGTCTGAGGATGCAGTGTGTGTCATCGCAGGGATGCTACCCATAGAGGTACTAGCTGAGGAGCAAAGATCTCTGTACCAGCGGAAGAGATCGGAAACGCTGAGCTCCAAAGAACTGGAGACGGAGGAGAGACGAAACAGCTTGAGCCGATGGCAGCAGAAATGATCCGACTCGACCAAGGGAAGATGGACGCATCGTCTGATTCCACATGTGGCTGCCTGGGTGAGTCGAAATTATAGAGAAGTCAATTACTATCTGTGTCAAATGCTTTCAGGACACAGGTGCTTTCGGGAGTACATTCATAAATTTACACATGAAGATTTCCCGAAGTGCCCCACCTGCACAGGAGTGTAAGAGAACGTGGAGCATGTATTTTTCACATGCCACCGCTTCAGTGACATGCGGGATACATGGAAGTCCAACGTTGGATGGAAGGTTTCACCCGAAAATCTGGTGGAAACAATGCTGTCATCACAGGCAGCCTCAGACGCAATGAGCGACTTCGCGGCAGTAGTCATGAAGGAGCTAAGAATTGAGGAGCGCCAGTGGAAGGTCGCAGCATGTGTGAAAAACCTTTTGGAACCTTCTACCCACACTCAACATCCTAGGAGGGTAGGAGTATGTATTCTAGATGCTAAGGATATGGTAGAGCAAAGAGCTGAGATCTCCTTTGCGAAGGATATAAAGCTTAGTGAATTCGTCTGAAAGGAGTTTGGTGAGTATTAGTCCTCGTAACACGAGCCCACCATACGCCAGTTGTAGGAGAAAATTTCGATTCCTTCCATCAAGTGGGGATGCATAAATGCAAACTTTAAACATACGTAAAAAAAACAAACCACGCACACACAGACCAAAGTTAGTACTTGCTAGCCATAACAGCGCTTAGGAGCAACGTTGTTAGCCGAAGCGAACGGCTCAGGGGAAACATTCGGGCGTTACACGCGGCGGCGCAGGGTTCGAAATCCGCCCTCGTCGCATTTTTTTAATAGTGAAGCAAGGGGTTAGCGTGATTAGAACACCAGCCTTTTGGTCTCGTACTCACAAAAATTTCATCCTCGAAATCTTCGAGCATAGAATCAACTGTATGCTCGATAGAAATTTTTTTTTTTCTTTCATGGAATATTTGCATTAAAAAAAATTGGTCATAGACATTGCATCTTTAAATGTCTCTCACTTATGCACACAGCAGTAAGTGATAATCGGAATAGGAGAGTGGGGGTGAATGAATAGTGGAACCTCAGACAAACGACAATTATAACGTCGTACTTTCTCTCTCTCTCTCTGTCTCTCTCTCTCTCTCTCTGTCTCTCTGTCTCTGTCTCTCTGCCTCTCTGTCTCTCTGTCTCTCTGTCTCTGTCTCTGCCTCTCTGTCTTTCTGTCTCTGTTTCTCTGTCTTTGTCTCTCTGTCTCTCTGTCTTTGTCTCTCTGTCTCTATCTCTCTGTCTCTCTGTCTCTGTTTCTGTGTCTCTGTCTCTCTGTCTCTGTCTTTCTGTCTCTTTCTCTGTCTCTTTGTCTCTCTGTCTCCGGCTCTGTTTCTGTCTCTCTCTCTGTCTCTATCTCTCCCTCTCTCTGAATGAATGAATTTCACAATGGTAATAATCTGTTTTACCACGTGAGTGACTACTGCCACCAACATCGGAACCAATGTGAACTACATGCTGCGTAACATCATTTTAGGGGTCTCATCAGCAGCTGTTTAACCTCCTTCCCTCTATTCTCCATGACACTATACAACATAAGACACGGTTGACAGTTTCTAAATGCGAAAAATGAGAATTCGAATTGCGCTGCCAACTCAATGGCTCGAGTGTGACCGTTCTCATTAGAACATAACAAGAACGCGAAGAATGTGCATGATAGTTCGTTTCTATGTACATATCTTCGTCAATATTGAACGAATTAAATTGATAACTGCCTCAGTGGGAAGCGGATTGGTGATTTTATAGTGTAACTAAGGACACTTTTCGTCTTAGTGACAGCATTTTTTATTAGTTTATGGAAAATCAGTTGACGTTATTGGAAGCGGAAGTTGTGTTGTATGTAGAGACTTGGGCTCTCGTCGTTTTTGTGATGTTTTCAGATGCGGCTTGGCTTATACGCCATCGCGTATCTCGATTGTGAAGTTCAAAGTGGAAAAGATACATGATTGTAAAGACTTTGACAAAGTAATCTGATTGCGAAATTGATGTGAACTCGAGTTGTGGACTATTGAAGAATCAATTAAATACAGAGAACTATATTTGTTATATAAATCTGTGTTCAACTATTCATTTCTAATATCCCGTACTTGCAGAGCAGAGTGGTTTAGAACTCCACGGGCAACTTACCCACCCCCTTTCAGTGAAAATAAGTAGACGTAAAACTACCAGACAACAACCGCTGGAAAAAACAATTAGTCATGGCTCATTCTGTACGCCAAGCCGGACAGTAGTAGTTTACTATCCCCTTAACTATGTGGGGTTACGTCACTTACCTCACCAGCCGCCGAGTAGTAAAACGATTGGGATACTTACGTTTAATGACAAATAATGAAAATTAGTAATAACCGAAGTCATTAGATTGGTTTTGACAACAGTCTTTGTACGAAACAGTAAACTACTATATTTTTAAACATTCAATTTTGGAAAGGGACATTTATTCACGGGTTGGTATATACATTGCGGATGACCCTGGGCTTGATGCGTTAAAGTTAATCTACAGTTACAGTCACAAGGTCTTTGAGTAAACTAAATGAAAGGGTCATATAAAGACGACCAAGTGTTTAGGCGGATCGTTTCCAAAATCGCTATTTTCAAACTATTGTTTTCATTTGTGAATATTTTTGCCCATCCCTATTTCGATTCACCTTTACTATTTTTTGCTTTAAATATATACGCTGTTGCGTAACTTGATATTTTTTACTCACCATATAAGTAATTCCGTCATCAGTACCTGCATCCACCGGATACAAATTCAGCTCCTTGTGCTCTATCCATGAACAGTTTGATAGGCAGAGTTCGAGACCCGATACACCGACGATCCAATCTGGTGAGGGAACTGTCGAGTAATAACATTGATTATTGTAGGTGTCGTCCATTTGAGCGTACCAAGCAATTCTGTACGTGAAAAGTGGCCTCAAAATGTGAAAAGTTCTTCCTATTTCTCATCGGAAATTATAGACTAAATGAAGAAAGATGAGTGTAGACTTTAAAAGTCACAGTCTCCAAATCTCAGCAATGGCTGCATGAAATTTCTTCGTTCCAGCAATGGTTTGTGAAATGAAAGAGGGAGTTTATCGAATTTAGTTAGCTGAGAAAAAAAATTCTCTTTTAATTTGGATGAAACACCAACAATGTACCCATTTCGGAAAATAAATAAAATTCAAGAAAGCGATTTTCTTCTTTATGATTTATTGAGCATTGATCAGTAGACATTTCATTTCCTGAAGGTAATAACCTATGAGCAAGATTATGACATTTCCCTACAAGAAATGTTCTTACCAAGAAAACGATATTTACCATTTATCATGAGATATTGTGAAAAAACTTGTCAGCAACTGAATCTGGAGATGATTTTTCAATGACAATTTCTTCAATTCTGATTTTGACCAATCAGAGTGCAGTATTGGGAGTCACGTGACGCGTTTCACACTGATAATTTCCCTGTAGCCTGTCGATTGTTTTCTACGAATTTGACAGATATTCCTCACATTTTGGTGAGATGTGTCCCGTAACCCCGAACACTGCACCCTGATCGGCCAAAATCAGAATTGAAGAAATTGTCCTCCGAATACCCCTCGACCTTCAAAATTCATCGGATATTTTCTTCAAGTTTTCCTGCATATCAACGATCGGGATCAGCTTTGCAGTAAAATCCCTCTCGTTGCTATGGAACAAAACATTCGGGAAATATCCGATAATTTTGACGGTCTTGGGGTATTATAGCTGAATATCTATGAATCTATGGTAAGTGAAAAAAATTTCATACCTTTTTTGTAGATATCGATCTACAGTATAAAAACGATTTGAACAAAAATTTATTCATCTCTTCAAGGTTTCCGAAATACTTTCGGAAAATTAATTTATGAGGACTTCTGCGGAGATTCCTTAGGGACACCAAGATCCGCAGAATTAGGGATAAGTGATGCGTGAGTACGTAAGGAGATTCATCGTCGGGAGTTTAGGAACCTTATTTTATTGTCGAGTCAGTAGGACTTTTCTTTTGTTTTGCGTTTGTTGAGGAATTATATAGTCGGAGATACGACGAAAGTCGAGTTTATGGTCGAGAAAATTAATCTAGAGAGTGTACGCGTCGGGGATAAATGTCGAATGTGGGGGACCGAGAACTTTTCCATCTTTTAGGGCCGAGACATTACCGAGCTAAGCGTATTTTTTCGAGGGTGCATCCCTTCATTTAATCTCCGGAGATACGTGGAGGAGAAGCTGGAATGCTACCGCTCGGTGTAAAGGATCGTGGGAAGGAAATTTATTATCGTTTTGGTCTCGGGTGAAAGCCCTAAGGAAATTTTGCGGCCGTGGAAAGCCTTAGGATTGTCGTGGCTGTCTTTCGAAAATATTATCTTGTAGTTAGAAATTGGGTTTAGGCTTTTCTAATTATTATTTCTGCCCCGACAATCTTCGAGAAGACGACCTCGCAGTGGTAGTTGTATTCACAAGCATTTTATCGCGCCTAACATTCGCTCGTTTACACTAAAAAGCGTCTATTTAATCATTTCGTGGAAATTCGGAAGATTTTAAATTGAATTGGTGCGGGCCGCATGGCCGTCGCGTGGTGGAACCCCGTAGTAAAAAATGGGACGGCGCCATCGTGCCTGGCGAGAATCTCGCGGAGCAGTAGTATTCCGTCATTACTTATGTTGTGTGCGTCACAGACGAGTCAAAGGCCAGGAAAGAACATAATCCATGCATTTTGAGAGAGGTGTCGATTTCGGTGGCACATCTTGGGACAGCGAAGCATCCTGGAGGCCAAGATTGAGGAGTTCATTAGGTGGATCAAGGCGACCGGAGCGGTCGCCAGTTTTTGGTGGTGGATGCCGAGTCGTTCAACAGCACGTGGCATAAAAGCCACAGGTGAGTTTGTATTCGGTTTTTGGTGATGGGTTTTTCGGGTATTGTATGCGTGTTTGTTCCTTATATCTGGTTGTCGCGAGTGAATAAATTTTTGATTTTGTGTTTTCAGTAGAGTTACGCCGTATCTCTCTTGCGGAAACGGAGTTAAACGATTTTATTCATTTTCAATGTGATCACCACGTAGTGGCATAGCATACAACGTGGGTTTTTCGAATGTTCGGGCGGCGCGGGATGTGTTCGCCTATTTTCTGCTTCTCGGCGGTTTAAACCGTTCGTTTTCAGTGGAAAATAAGCCATTCTGCGTGTGCTGTGATCCCGAGAGTTCTACCACGAGCATTCCGGTCTCTCGAGACGATTTTGTGTGGTTTTTACGCCAAGAATGCCTCGCATCGTGGCACGAGCTGTATTAGGTGCCATTATCGGGCGTTTTAGGATTTTTATGCGGCATTGTCCGAGATACTAGTGGAACTTATTCGTTATGCGGGAATAAAAATCGGCGGTAGCGAGTAGAATGTGCGGGGTTATTTCGAGACTCAAATCGTTGGGCGAATGATAGGGAGGATTATTTTCGAAATTTCATTTTTATGTTATCATTATTATTCTTTTTGTCTGGACCTCTTCACGTATGATTTTGAGAAAATTTAAATGTTGCGAAATACTTGTAATATGCTTTTATTGATGTTTTTCATTCATTGCGAGAAAATTAATTTCTTTTTTTTTAGGTCGAGTATAAAATATTTTGTTGTTAATTAGAACATTATGGGCTTTATCATTTCGTTTCTGTTTTAATGTGAAATTCTATTTCGAGCGTCTAACTACTTTTTTATAGTAATTTTGAAGATGTTCTCGAAAGTTATGTTTTTGTGAATATTTTTATTGCGAATTAATTTTGAATATTAATCTTGTATTAGTATTGGATATTATTTCCGACCATTATTCTCTTCTGACAGTTCATTTGGAGCTCAGTGCTCCAGAAGGAGACTCATCATGTATAATTCTTTTTATTCATTTTCAAGAATATTGAAACGTGCATGGGTATTAAAAGAGAAACAAAAAAATGAAACCAAAATCTTTGGTTAGGTTGAAAATGAATTATGTTGGTTTTAGTATCGAATCTCGATTTCATTCGATCGCTCTGTCCTTTTTTTGTCCGGCCATAATGGAAACTCACTCTACATACAATAATAGAAAAACCGCATGTTTTTATCTTTAGTTTCTGTGATGATTAGGACTTTATTAGTGTCCTTACTACTTTCATGAAGGCTACTATGGGCTTTGACATGTGCAATATTTCCTGTCTCAACCCTTCAGTAATGGGTTGAATAATTAGAATAAATTTATGCTCTGATGAAGAGTACTTTGTGTACTCGAAACTTTGGCAATTAATGGATGAATTGGTTTATTTTTCTTTCATTCTATTCTTCAATTATTTTTTGATTAAATTGCTGTGATGACCGTTAATGGCTGAGAAGTTAGGAGTTTTTTAATGATGAATGAAAACGGTTGGAATACTCAAGGTAATATTTCAGAGGAGAGGTTAAGATGGAAAGAGCCGAAGTATTCCGAGGGAAAGATATAGTCAATCATAACACTACTCCTTCCTCTGAAAGAAGATTGTCGTCCCGACAATCAGGCAAACCTGTTAAGGGCAAAATAAATATCAGTTTTGAAAGGAAAAGTGATATTTAATTTATCCGGTATCCTTAACCCATATTCTCTTCGAAAACCCAGATGGAAAATACAAAAGAGAATAGGGATTGATTCGAAATAATTGATTCGTCAAAGTCGTGGTTTTGAGTGAAGTCAAAAATCGGGTCGCGCAACAGGTAAATCCAAGGATGACTCGATGAGGAGAGTATTTGAAAGAGAGAAAAGAAGCAGGGCAGAATCAAAGTATAAGGACGAAACAATGAATGGAAATGCAAATAATTATTCTTCAAAAAGAAGAAAAGGAAGATGGAGTAGCTTCCCGGCAGGAGAAAAATAAAGAAAATTATCCATCTGTCAATTATGGCCAGTAATCGATAGACAAAATAAAAGAAATAATAAATAAATGAACGGAAAGAAGGAGAAGAGGGTTAATCCTCGTATGGAGCAATCCGGTTAATGTGGATTACTTTGGGTCTCGAATGAGGAGATTTTTGAATGCGGTAAACTACGTCATTCAATTTATTCTTAATTACGTAAAGTCCTTACCAATCACACTGAAGTTTGGAAGATTTTCCTTTAACCCTTCGTGGATTGAAGAACAAAACTTTTTGGTTAGGTTGAAAATGAATTATGTTGGTTTTTATATCGAATCTCGATTTCATTCAATCGCTCTTGACTTGAAGCTTATTACGAATATCGGAATGAATTGAATCGAGTTGAATCTTGAAATTCTCCACGTATTCAGGAAGAGTTTGAGAAGAATCATTCGGGCGGAAACCTGTAATCAGATCTAAAGGAATTTTGAGTTCACGACCCATCATCAACTTGGCTAGACTATACTCAGTCGTTTGATGTTTCGAAGAACGGAAAGCGAGGAGAAAAAGTGGGATCCATTTGTCTCAATCTTTTTGCTTGAAATTAATCAACTTTGCTAAATAATTCGTTCTATTCAACCGTTCCACCGTTCCATTGGATTGGGGGTGAAGAGGGGTTCTCCTAGTTTTCTGGATTCCTAAGCGGTTTAAAATTTCTTTGAAGATCAAGGATTCAAAATTTCGACCTTGATCGGAATGAATTTCATGAGGAATTCCTAAACGAGAAATGATGTCCTTGATTAGGACTTCAGCTACAGTGGAAGCTTGTTGATTAGGAAGAGGTATGGCCTCTGGCCACCTGGAAAAATAATCAGTAACAACAAGAATGAAACGATTTCCAGAAGAAGAGTTAGGGAAAGGGTCTAGAAAATCGATGGCCAATCTTTCAAAGAGGAAACCAACATTGTAAATCTGGAGTTCACTCTTAGTTTTGACGTGAGGACCTTTTCCGGAAAAGCAAATTTTACACTTTTTGTAATAATTTTCTACATCGAACTTGGAAGTTGCCCAGTAGAAGTTTTGACGAATTCTGGAAAGAGTTTTATTGATGCCAAAATGTCCACTAGAGGGAGAATCATGGGCAGAAGGAACAATCTCAGCAATGAAATTTCTAGGAATAACGACCTGATAGATGAATTTTGTTCGGTCAGGAGATTCCCAACGACGGAATTTGTCGGACTCTCAATAAATTCAAGGAAAATACCTTTTATTGTAATTGCCGCCTATGCCGTGACTTTTTTCGGGTGTGAGGACTTAGTTTCAATAACGTGAGGTGACTCAGTTTCCCAAAAACGAAAATTTTGTTTATTTAGTAAGCCACCTAAGTAGAAATGTGCTTCGTCCGAGAAGATGATATTCTGTGCCTTCATTTCTTTGGATTCGAAAAAATTGTGAAGTTCTTGGCAAAATTACACACAGCGAGTCATTGCCTCCTCACTTAAAAATTGATGTACAGAAATTATGTAGGGATGGAAGTTTAAAAACACTTTCAAGATGCAGTGAAGTGAAGTTTTTGAGACTTTCAAGGTTTGAGAAGCCTTTCGAAGAGTATCATTTGGAAATTTTTGAAATGTTCTTCAGTTGTGCAGACAACTTCATCCGTGGTTCCAGTACGTGAAGGACCAGGATGCTCATGCCTTCTGTCGTCTAGTGTACCTTACTGATCAAATTTTTTAATTATCCTGAAAATACCCATAATTGTTCGAAAAAGGCGTCAATTTTCAACAAAAGAAGAAAACAAAATTTTTTGGTTAGTTAGTTCATTCACTTTTTTTTACCGTTTGAGACTCGAATCAGACACTCCAGTGTGTGTGTCATACTTAGAATGAAATGCTCTTATAGCTGCAGTAGCTGAATCTTCTTTTTGGTAATATGATTTTATGAGGAATGATTTCTGTTCGATGGTTAAATTTTCCATTTTAGTGCTGCAATTCCGGAGCGACTGAAGCATGAATGAAATTTGCGGAGAGTCTCCATTTCAACCATATATTAGACTTTAGACTGCACGGCCACCTTGCGGTATTCTACGCAATTTCTCTTTGGTCACATGCTATAGGACACCGTGGAGTGTCCCATAGTATATGACAAAAGTAAATTGCGAATAACTTGAATACGATTAAGTGTAAATAATTTATCTAGTTCATTCACTCTATCTACCGTCTCAGACTCGAATCAGATACTCCAGTGTGTGTGCCATACTTCGAATGAAATGCTCTCATTGCTGCAGTAGTTGAATCTCCTCTTCGGTAATATGATTTGATGAGGAACGTTTTTTGTTCAATGGTTAGGTTTTCCATTTTAGTGTTCTAATTCGTGAGGGACTGAAGTATGGATGGAATTTGCGGAGAGTCTCCACTTTAACCATATATTAGACTTTAGACTGCGCTGTCACCTTGCGGTATACAACGCAATTTACTTTTGTCACATACTATGAGACACCCTGTAATTACCGAGAATTTTACGGCTTTTATGTCCTCAAAATTTCGACGCAGTATTACTGAAATATTCGCTGAATTTCACGGCATAATAATATCCCATAGGCGCGAGAGGGACAGACGAACGATCCACCATCACGTGGGGGAGAAGTGCAATTGCGCACAAGGCGGTTATCGCAATTAACTGGCGTTGTGTAGGCTCTACCGCACACAGCAAACTTCCAAAGACCGATTAACTATCGTCCTAAAAGACCCGAGATGAGAAAACCTGCGAAATAATTCCCAAAAATACGCGAATTCCATCACCAAAAATACTCGTGAAACTCACCAGCGAAACGAGGCACTACTCCCCTATCGGCTCCTCGGCAAACTCTCCTCGTAAGAATCTCCATGGCCCTCAAATGTTTTGCTCTACCTATCGGCACTCTCCCGATTAAGCATAATTGTCTTCGTATTCACAAAAAACTCCTAACGATAGTCACAAACTGCTAGAACTAACCGCACTGCACTCGTTGGTGTACCACACGTGAGGTATGCCAATGGATACTGACGCTCGATGGGCTACGATGAGCTTGGCACCCGGAGACGAGACGTGGACGGAGCGCCACGTGCGCCAAGATTGCGCAATACTTAGCTGACGGTCGGTAATCGAAATCTCTATACGCGAAAAAATTTAAATCTAAACGAAACTTAATTAAGAAAACGATTTAAACGGATGCTAGAGCGGGTTTTTAACTCGGAAAAAATTCTATTCCACTATAATGTCCTCTTCGGAGCCGTATTCTCGGGATCCCGGAGTAAGGAAAAGTATAATGAACCCAATAAACGTGAAACTAATAATAACAACAACAAAATTGAAAACGTAGCGACCTTGGAAATTCATGCGAGAGCAACGGTCGAAATTGATCGCATAACCTTGAACCTAAAACTCAAAACGAACCTATCGTAATCCCCAAAAATCCTCTAATTGTGCGGTAGCATTTCAACTACTCCTACACTGTTCCCTGAAGATTTGAAAAGGAGGGAAAATTCCAGAAAAAAATAGTTGCGCAGCTCGGTAATATTTCGGCCTATATCACGAAAATCCTATCGGCCCTCCATAGTTAATTTTTCCTTCATCCAAATAACAAAATTAGAACACTTGAAAACGCAAACCGACCAACGACAATACTCGAAATTGAGATTATTCATGGCGATTACGCAATAGAAAATAAAACCTAACACTGCGAAACGTGTCGAAACTCAAATTTTCCAAAAGAACGAACACTAACAAAAAATCTGACTCGAAATTGACAATATCTGAATGGCTCGACTGGGTCATTTTCCCTGCCTACTTACAATTAGTTGACGTTTTTGAAGGTTCTGCGTTTAAACTGTGAACTACAAACTCAATAAACTCATGAAAATTCTAAGTAAAAATTAATGAAAACTAATTGCAGAGAGAAGCTCGAGCACTCTCGACCCCTCAGCATAGCGATACATTGAACAACGGAGTGTCCAAACACGTGTGGACCACATGAAACAAGGAACTTTCGAAATATTCCAGAACTGAGATTTCACAATTTTACGACCCTGACCGTTCAATTTATTTGCTCTCTGAGTTTTAAATTTTCAAGAAAAGCTTTTCTGTGACGAATTTTGGATAGCAATAAATTTACACATAAAATATCAAAATGTGATTTTTGTCAGACTATAGGTCATCGAGAAGAAGCCTGTATCACTAAAAAAAATTCTGGACAGTCAGGAAAAATTCAAAACAAAAAGAATACAGCTGCACACAAAGCTGAGGATAGCTCAGATTCCGACGCAAACACATTCGTACACGCATTCCATGATGCTGATAAGAAGGCACGTCATCCAAAGTATTCAATCCAGGTAAAATTAAACAATAAGGAAATAATTATGGAAGTAGATAATGGAGCTGATAAGTCCATTATCAATGAGCAAACCCTACTACAAAACATGGCCCAATGAGGAGCCAAAATGGCTGAATAGGGTTCCTAACCTGCGAGCATGGGGAAAAAGGAGCATAAACACCAGGGGCATCACAGTAGTGGATGTAGAATACAAAAGCTACATAAAAAAGCTTCCATTAATAGTTACAGCCGAAAAACAAGGATCAAACTTGTTTGGTGAAAACTGGTTTAAATATTTTAATATCTATGTTGCAGGCATAAAGAAAATTGAGGAATCTAGCAATTATTACGGGAAGGTACTAGGAATGTACCCTCGTTTGACTCAAAGGAAAATACCAGGACATGCAGGAAAGCAAATTCACATAAAACTGCAGGAAAATAGCTCGCCCAAATTTTTCAAGGCCAGACGCGTTTCATATGGGCTGGTGGAATCAACGAATGAGGCACTACAGGAAATGATTCATCAGGGAATGCTGACACCAACAGATCAAAGCGACTGGACTATTCCAGCGATCTTCGTTCGAAAACCGGATAGAAAAATTAGAATCGCTGGTGATTATAAGGTAACAGTATATCCTTAAATTAATAATTCAGAATACTTTATTCCAGCGGTACCTGAAGCAGTGGCCGCGCTGAACGGAGGGAAAATTTTCACTCAAGTGGACCTAAAAAATGCATACAAGCAGATCTGAGTAGATAAGGAAACGTCAAAAATTTTAACAATCAGTACTCCCAGAGGTTTATTTAATGTAAATATCCTACTGGATGGATTAAATATCGCACCCAGGATTTTTCAAAAATTCATGGAGTCATGCTTGCAAGGAATCCCAGGAGTATTGGTATATCTAGATAATGTTAAAATTCAAGGTAAAACTATAATTGAACATGATAACCGCCCACAAGAGATTTTAAGAAGATTAGCAGAGGCCAATTTAATAATAAATAAGGAAAAATGCAGTTTTGGAGCGAAGGAATTGCAATTTCCCGGATAGTTGATTTCTGAAAAAGGCATCAGACCTCTCAGGAAAGATTTTGAAGCAATATTCGACATGCCAGCTCCAAAATGTGTTACGGATCTCCAAGTTTTTTTGGGAGGAATCAACTTCTACGTATCGTCGATTCCAGATTGAGCGAAAATCGCCGAGCCCTTTTACAGATTACTGGATGAAGATGCTAAATGGGACTGGACATAAATTCACCAGGACTCATTAAAAGGAAAACTAGTGGCTGCTCCGATACTTAGGCACTACGACGAGAGCAAACCAATTGTCCTATCCACGGATGCATCTCCAACAGGAATTGGAGCATTGCTGGCAAATGTAGCTGAAGATGGAAAAGAATACCCAATCGCTTTCTTTTTAAGAACGATGAAAAAAGCACAACGAAATTATTCACAGCTGGACAAAGAGGCTCTGGCTATTGTGGAAGCTATTAAACATTTTCATTATTATTTGGCAGGAAGAAAAATCACAATTTATACCTATCACAAACCATTGTGCGGCATTTTCGATCCAAAACGCCAAATGCCAGAGATGATTTCTCCTAAAATTGTCAGGTATGCAGATAGACTCAGTGCGTACGACTTCGTTTTGGAACATCGAGCTGGGAAAAAAAACTCGAACGCTGATGTACTCTAAGGTTTTCATCTGGATGAAACCTTAGAAGAGGAGGAAGAAAACTACAAAGAGATACTTATGATCGAGAGCATGAAGAGGAACCCAGTCTTGGCAGAAGAAATTGCTGCGGCAACGAAAAAAGATGAGGCATTAAAACAGGTGGAAAAATGGATAAAGCAGGGCTGGCCTCCAAAGGCTCCAAGTAATGAATAAAATTACTGGTTAAAAAGGAATGAATTATCCATATACAAAGGCTGCATTCCTTGGGGAAGGAAGAGTAATTGTTCCGACAAAATTTCGAACAACAATCCTGGAATATTTACATGGAAATCATCCAGGAATATGTGGCACCAAAACAGAAGCAAGGTCATACGCTTAGTGGCCCAAAATTGATGCAGAAATAGAATATATGGTAAAAAATTGTAATGCATATGTGGAGGTTCAATCCGTACCACCAAAAGCACCATTACAATATTGGGATACTCCAGAAAGTCCTTGGAACCGGAACCGGAACATTTACTTCGCAGGACCAATCGGGGGACAAACGTACCTAATTGTGGTGGACGAATTCAAAGTGGACTGAGGTGAGGAAAATGTCTTCAGTTAATTCATCAGTGGTAATAACCTAATTGAGAGCACTATTTGCTATACATGGCATACCAGAGATTGTACCATACTACCCTCAAGCCATTGGACAAGCAGAGGGTATAGTTCAGATGGTAAAAAGATCACTAAAAAAGTTATCGGAAGAAAACTAGGAAAAGAAATGAGCAAGGCTTCTATCTAAACAACACATCACGCGCTCGACGACTACAGGAAAACCCCAGCCGAGGAAATGTTCGGAAGAAAATTGAGAACAGCGTTGAAATTATTGAAACCGAAAAACAGAGAGCAGAACAATAATAAGGTAGATGCAAGCGATGAAGCAACCAGTACTATTCCAATTGGAGCCGGAGTCAGGATGCAAAACTACAGGTAAGCAGGACCGAAATGGTTTATAGCAAAAATACTGGAGGAAACAGGATCAAGAACATACTCTGTACAGGAAGAAGTGACAGGGTTGATTCATAAGCATGATTTCGATCAACTGGTGCAACTGCCATCAGTAGGTGAAGTAAGAAGAGAGAAATCTTTATCAGTACGGAATTTTTCGACGATAAAATTCTCCAGAAATAAGAGGATGAGACCCAGGAACAGGACCAAACTCTTGAAGAACATCAGGAGGAAGAGGAAATCGAGATAGTCGAGCTGGAATCTGATGAGGACGCGGGGCCAATTCAGTCGAGGAGGATCAGAAAAAGGCGAAAGTGCGTGGAAAATAGCAAAAATCGCTATCGAGACAGCCTTCTGGAAGAGACCATGCTAGAGGGTCTTTCAAATTAAAATGTAAATATTATCAATCTACTTTTATGTTTCAGTACATATAATTTCCAGCCAATCGAGTGACGAGTGTCACCATCTAAGAGGGTAGAAATGTTGTGCGTGTGTTCGAGCTATTGAATTAAACTTCACTCGAAAGAATAAAACGACTAAAATTAGTTCGACTGAATTATTATTTGTTCACTTGATTAAAATAACGATAACACTGTAACACAGAGTCATTTCTCAATATTTCAAGTTAATCACAAATAATGTTTGTTTCTATTTTCCACAGTAATACAAAATCACTTCAGGTTTGGTATAGTTTTTTTTACACTTTGTCACGTAAAAAATTAATTTATATGTCTGGAAATTAATCTCGAGATTTCGATAGCTAGTTCTACAATTATTAAATATAAAATAACTCCGGGCAATTGAAAACAAATATAGAACACTTGGATCACAAGATTGAAGATAAGAGGACTCGAATATGCGCAGGAAGAAGCTTGGAAGTTTTCCTGGAAAATGGGAATTGGAACTGATTTGTAATCTTTCTCTCACTCAACCTTCGCCCTCTGAGAAAGTATCTTTGAGGTTCAAAAAATTTCAAGAAGAGGGAAATGCTCATTACTAATTGGTGAAAATTGTGAGGAAGGAGAGGTATGCCTTGACATTTGGAGAGAGGCCTCTCTCCTCTCCCCGGTAATTTGGGGAATTTTCAACGGTTTAAATGACTCACGAAAGGGAAAGAAATTTAGGAATGCAACTGATTAAGTCGTAAACTATAGGAAGAATTTTCAAGAAATTGTTTTTATTGCCGAGGCTGCAAAGGATTAAGTTGTAAAGTGAGGGACCAAAATTTCAGAAAATCATTTGTATTGTAGGACGTTGACCGAAAGGTATGTTTTATAAGAGTACGCGCTGTGAGACTATTTTCGAGGGAGAGAAAAACTCAAAATTCTAGACTATACCTCCTGTAATATTTCTCCTGGGGAAAGTTCCACGAACAAAGAGGATTAAGATTTCGGTTTTCCGGGGAATTCCTCAGACAAGAAAAAAAAATAAAAATATTATTCTACGTTTTGCGTTAAAACATTTACAAATAAAAATGCAATTATTGCCAATCCAAATATTGAAGTAAATATCCTTTACCTTTTTTTCCAAGAATTGCGGCATATCCGAGTCCCTTTCCGTACATACTTGAATAAAAGTGTTTTTTTATTTCTTTAAAATTCAAGTACGTAACAGATGTTGTATCCTATACGAGGCAATGTATACGCCACAACACACGGAGTACCTGTGGGTAGACTCACACAGACCCATGTCCTCATGTACACAGACACTGAGGCGCGCCTGACGAATAGACCGAGCATACACATGCGCCTAACCAATTCACTCACGTGCAATGTGGCTTTTGCCTCGAAAATACATGTCGGAATAATAGATGTATTTTAAGGCTAACTATACCAACATTATTCATTAACCGAGTGTACGTTCATTAACCAAAACTATAAGAACTACTTACATATTTCATGATGAAAATTATTTTGTTTTTTACATTGTTTTGTGTGGAACTATTGTTTTTTCTCAAAAAAGGGGAAAAATTAATTTTTACCTCCTTATACCTGTTATGGAATGCTTGGAATGAATGAATAACCCCTTCCCTCCCCTGAAGTGTGTATCGAGTGACAATTGCATGATATACCTTGGAAGAGGATTGTAGATAATTTGTAGTATGATTTTGACAAGTGCTTCGAATCACCCTAACGCCATTAACTCTTGTTTGAACAAATACTTGCGCTTCCGATTTCCTTTCTGTTTAGGATTAATTCCTCAGAAAATTATACTGAAATCGGTGAAGGAGAAACTGAATTCTTGAAGGATAAACCAGAAGCCCTATTTCCAGTTCCGGACGAATATCGCAAGCAGTTCAAGAAATTCAAGAGGAATTACGAAATTTCATTCTGAATTAGTTGTCGGGAAATAGCCATTCTAATTGTGTGATTGAGTATGTGGGAGATTGTTGAGAACATACTGGTATGAATGATTCTTAAACCTCTTCCAAATATAATTTTTCGTCAGGGTTTTTGTGTTGGAAGAGTTTACTAAGAACCCATGATAACTGAGAATTTTGGGGACAAAGAATTGCTCCAAACTCTGAGTTGCTTTAGTAAGATGTTTTCAAGGTGGCATCTTTTCTTTTAAAAAAAGGAAAGAGTGTTATGGAATGCTTGGAATGAATGAATAACCCCTTCCCCCCCTGAAGTGTGTATCGAGTGACAATTGAATGATCTATCTTGGAAGAGTTATTCTTTTGTCGGATTTTGATGAATTACTCTCTCTCTCTTTCCGTCATTAAAATAAAGCACCCCTTTCATTAATTAAAAGTTTCTTTTTTACTACATACCTACACTGATAGAAAAAATCTCTGACACGTAGAGTACAAGTTCTTGGCTCAAGAAACTACATCATTCGCGCCTTTTTAACCGAATGAATTCTTCATGACTTTGGATCAAAGAAATAGGGGAACCTGGCATAAAGTATTAACTATTGGACGGAAAGAGCAGGAAGTTTCGCGTGCATCATAATGCTTTCCATATTAGATCAGACTCGCTGGCAAGAATAGGGTGCATGTTCTACCTGTTCTACTATTCTCTCGAAAGAGGTGTTGGTATATTCGTGACAAAATTTTATCTTTGAGTGAAGGACGTTCGCTACCGCAACAAAATCTCATTACTTGAATCTAAGAACTTCGTTCAACTCTCCCCAAAAATCCATTCTTTTCAATCCAATAAAGGTAGAATTCGCGTAGAAAGTGATGAATTTTTATGACCCGTATGCAGCATACAACGAATGTTGTGCAACATGTAATTGCAAAATGATGTTTTTCAAGCAAAGTAACGGACGGACTTTATCGAAGTATGAACCTGACTTATCACAGATCAGGAATACTTGTCTCAAGAGAATGATCACTGGCACCAATGTCGAGATTGCTGAGCACAGTAAGTAGAAATTTTCTCATCAGAGTTCTTATATTTCGAAGGATACTTCACTGTGGGAAGTACAATGTGATATACAAACAAACACAAGTCAAATATTTTTATAGAGAACATTCCTGAATTTCATGCAATCGACAGCATGTTGAGTTCAGTATGTTTTCAGCCCTGTGATCGAAATCGTATTCTCTGGTATCAAGAACGCGACTATTCAGTTGTAATCCCAGTTCTTTTCATATATTCAAGAGAATGTTTGTACGGAAAAAATTGAATTTGGGGCGGGTTTTTCAAATTTTTATCATAAAATTGTTAATGATGAATCAAAAAACACGATTTTATGAGTTAATGGATATGATATCTAATTTTACATTGTACGGTATCAAGAACATATGTTGCTTGGTACAGTAGATGTCATAACATCATAGGACAGAAATATGAGTGACGGTAAGAATTAACGATAAATCAATGAAAAAATCACGGACTTGAGTTATAAATTATTGTCTATAAGATTAGAAAGCATTGACTCGTTGGATGCAGAAATTTCGGGGATTTTACAAATGCCATCGGTAATTATTCGATTCCCTGACAATTTTGGGAGAATATGTGGCTAGTTTTGTAGAATATTTTGTGACTTTATTCTAAGAGCCTAGGTTTTCGTGCCATACTCCAGCCAGTTTGGAGCGAGACTCGGAACTCTTGTTCTGGAATAGAGATAACTGTCAATCTCTTGTCCCAACAACATGTACTATTGATGTTTACCCCTAGGTTTTTCCATCAACCGTTTCTAGAACTAAGTTGGAGTCTTTTTTTCTTTGATACAACACATTATCATTCTTGATTTCTGCTATGCTAAATTGCAAGAATTTTTGAATGGATATATTGGCAGGAAACAAATATTTGAAAATCATCAACGGAACTATGAATTTCTCTTTTCAAGTAACTCGTCGTTAAGCGAATTTTCATTCCAAAAAATCTAATTAGAGATTATCTCTAAATAGATTAGCGAGATAGAGTAATGCCTGATGTTGAATCAGTGTAACTCTAGACTTCAAGGTGGGGACCTCGCGTAGGATACTTTGAATCACAAAATGATTCGATTAATTCATTTCACAAGGCCCTTTCTATGTTCTCTAAAGTAAATAATGACATGGAGAAAAAATGCGACACATAGTGACGTATTCGAGTACTAGTAATGTCTTATCATAAAATTAAAGTTTCATTCTCTCAAGTATTCAATGCGTGGGTTGGAAATGTTGATTCTCTTGTTTCAAGAGAATATGGCTCTGAAAGTCTCTTGTATTGTCGTCCAAACCCTGAGATAAAACGCGAAGATTCCCCAAGCTGTTTTTCTTTTCATGGATATAGAAGACGAACTTTTCCTATTTTTCGAACAAAAATTTCTCTCTGTAATGGAAACTCCAAATTGAAAAAAAATGGTCAACTCGGTCAGGAAATTGGGAAATTCTCAAAATGCAATTATCTCCATTCAATACAATCCGAATCCATCAACGTCGAAGAGATTTTTGTCGACATCTTCTCATTTTTCATCGAATATTTCTAGTGGGAAAGACGAGGATATTGCTTTCACTCGATTTTTAATGTAGGAATCGCCATCATAACAATAAAATTATTGATTGGATCTTTTTATTGAACGTGCTACTATTTTCCATTCCATTTTTTCACGAATGTTAATTTCACCTTCTAATTTTTAGAAATCAATATTTCAGGATGAACGAGTGTTCAATTCAGCATACTCAATAAGATTAGTCATCAAATAATCATATTTTTGGGCTATTTTGAATGTCATGCACAAATATTGAATTGTTCTAGCCCACGATTCATTACGACCAGTTGTCTGTAAAACAACTGAATATACACTCTAAAAAAACAGCACTTTTGTTCAGTACCAGGTACTCAGCCTGAGGGCAAGAAAAACTTCTACCAAGTATAAAGGTGTACTTGGGAAAATACATTTTTTTCACTTTCTTTGAGTCAGATATGAACTGGGTCCGAGTTTTCTGCTCTTAGTGTTCTAGAAACTTTTGAAAAGTACCAACTTCACTTCTATCAAGTAACGAAAATACTTGTACTGAGTACCAGATGAAACTTGGTTCAAGTGTGTTTGGTACTTTTCAAAAGTACCAAAAACACTTGGATCAAATGTTAACCGCACTCAAATCCAGTACTCTCTGATTATCTTCAAGAATTGATGTAGAATAAGGACAGATATTAAATCGGGTCACAAAATCACTAGACTTGAAGTACGATAGGACAAAACAGTCTGTTATCACTAATTAACTCATCCAAATCATTTCTGGCGCCAGTGGCATTTCCCATATTCATTAAAATTAGAATCTTCACGTGTGAGAAGTGCATGGCTCTTTGTTAATAGTAATTCCCTTTGTCAATCTGATTACTTGATTATTATTGATAAATTTTTTAGTATTTTATTTTCATTTAAAAAAAGAATGTCAAAATGATATCTAAAAGTGCATTAAAACGTAATAAATTCAGAGAAAAATGAAATACAAAATTGTAAATACTTTAAAAAATTAAAAATACATTTAACTCAATCTTAAGTTCACTTCTCCCCTCCAAATATTCAAAATACAGGATCTTTTTCCAAGGATCTTTTTACCGGTTACCTGATTTTAATTGTGACGCATTCAACTAATCTTGATGAATTTTAGACAAATGGAATTGGATATTCGTTAAAACAAAGGCATCAAGAAGGACAATTTCTTTTTGTATTAATTTTTTTATTAATACATTTAATTATTAAAGGTTATTACATTACAATGACTTGTTCACTTGGATCTGATTAAAATTGCCCATGTGATTGGGGGGAGATCTCAAAATGAAATTGATGTGAAAATAGTAGAGCCAACTCTGCTCTTTCATCAAAGCACTTAACGGTTAAATTATTTGAGTGCCATGACAATGAGCTCTTCTGCTGTTTTCGTTGGTAGATGAATATTTACAGCGTCTACTGATGATTCCTAGGAGCTGGACTCCATACCGTGATATTATCTGTGATGACGTATGATCTCTTTCCTAAATAATCCATCTAAGAATTCAACTCTTCTTTGTTATCCTCAGAGACACTCTTCAGATTCATTTGAAAGGAGCAGTGACGCGATGCTAGGCTCTCTAATTCAGTCGTTAGTATGCTGAGAGAGACAATATATATTATTAATGGTGTGAAATATTTCTTAATTGATACTTGAAGAAAAATTATAAAACTTACCAGTCATTAACAAAATGGGAGATATAAAATTCCGTTTGAGGATACGAATATACGCCGAGGTTCATAGTGGACGACAGTTTTTTGAAGAATGTATCCCCAATCTTCAGTTTCTGTCATTTCGAAACTCTGCATGTGATCCACCAATTTGATTGTTTCCATCTTTTTGTACATGAACAATACAGATCCATCAGTTTTTACGCTAATAAATTGGATCATGCCAAATTATCGATTATCCAAACTTTGCTGTTCTACAATAATGCAGAGCTCTGGAGCGTAGTGTGTTCCATAGACCTCCACCGATGATACCAAAACAGAGTCGCTTAATTCTGTCGGTGGAATTAGCAATTGAAGGTGCTCATATTCCGGAATCTGGTCAATGCCGATCGTTAATTGTGGGCCACATGATACTCGTCTCGAGAATCCTTCATTAACAGCAAGCCTCTGGTTTAATTCCAGCTGATGCTTGTGTGCCAGAGTGTGCATTGGATTTATTCGATTCGTTGTTGCTCTAGCAGCTGTTTTTAATGGCCTATGCTTAGCCTCATATTTAATAGTAGAGAAATAATGAAGAGGTCCTAGTAGTTCCACTAAAAGCGAATAGTGTAATAGAAAGTGAAATTTTGGTACCAATGACTCCCCGTATAGTTCGATCCACAGAGAGTTCAATTCAGAAATATCCTGTCTCATCCGGTCTATATCCTCAGGCGTATAGAATTTTTTTGAAAATACTACCATGACTTTACGTAACAACAAATACATTCTCCATTCTTTTATTGTTCCATTGGGTATCAATTCTCCAACGTAAAAAATCAAATTATAAATGAAAACTTTTATTTCTGACGCTGACATAGATATCGACTTTTTTGTCAGTGAACTCTCTTTTACAGGGGGAGGAATATTCGTTTTATTGTGAGGACCGTAATTGAAATATTTAATTTTCCAATTCAGAGCTTGTAATGAGAACAACTTGTGCTTTTTTACCAAGCTGTGCAAGACTCGCCCCATGACATAACGACAGATGACTTCCATTCAAATCGTGGGTAGGATCACACACCTGATTGCGTATGCAATGATACCACGGTATTTGATTGAATACACATTCTTCTTTTATCCCATTTGATAATTATTCGACATCTTGGGCATAATTCTCCACAGTTCGTAATAGTTCTGGATCCGCAACAATTTGCCTCCGCAATGTAGGTTTTTGGACTAAACAAATACGACAGATTGACATGGAATTGAAAGTTGGTGTGAATCCCAAAATTGTGTTAATACTCAGATTATCTCCAATTATAGACAGTAATGCAAAATAAATTTGGTGGTTTGTGGCCCTTCAATATTTATAGTTACTCCATTAGTCTGCAAATCCTTGATTTGTTCAATTAAATGAGCAAAAAGCATTCCATTGGTCAATTCCTTGCAATCTCTGTCCTTATATAATTGAGCTAAGAAAATATTCTCTAACATCCCCTTATACTGGTTTGGAATGCACCCCAAGAAAAGATATACTGCTCCCATTTTATTGACAAGTTGATGAGTACCAAGAGGATTATTGATTTCAAATTCATCCACATAGATTATCACTGGGAAAACTATTTTATCCATATAATGAGATGCAATTTCTCTCCATAATGGTGATTGTAGTGGTGAAATGAATAAGTCACTATTTTCACATTCTCTAATATGATCCATGACGACTGCGAAAACATTGGGTAATTCCAAGAATCTTTTCAGAACTTCACTCATACTACTTCTACTTTCACAGCTTGATCGATCAAGTCCACCTCATTATCATCGCGATTTGGACCCATTTTCAACGTGAAGGTGAGTGATGTTGATGGAATGAAGGTGCCAGACTTTTGAAACTTTTGCAGACTTCGATATTCTGACGAAAATTCTTTGAATGAGCAGTCGACGGTTTTTGTGATTGTCTGGAGGTCATAATTAGTTTGACATTGGGCATTTTCCTGTATTTTTTCTAGTATACCAGTGGTTAGGTAACGCACTTGAGAAATTATTGTTTGAGATAGAGATCGTGGCACATTGGTATTGCCATATGAACGAGTAGCAAAATTAGTGGCATCTTGGGAGACAGCTCTACTGAAACCATTGTAATCAAACGGAACGGTTTTCTCACGTTGTTGTGATGTACTAGACGCTGGGGTACGAATCATTCCCTTATTGTGAAACCCATTATCTGCCTGCTGAATAGTTTTTGCTCGTTTCATTGCAATATTTAAATCATCGAAAGATTGCTCATTCTCTCGCTTTTTTTCTCGCACATTTAGTTGACGTCCTTGCACATTCGATATATCTGTTTGATCCCTAGCTTCTGGTGCGGATGCAGAGCCTAGGACATCATCCTGATTCTTAGATGTTTCCTCTGATTGCATTGATATGGACGAACCGGATTCTGGTCGAATATTTTCATTTTTATGCTGCTTTTTGAAATGATCGATTAATCCATGTATGCGGGAGAAATATCTTCTACAATGAACACAGCTGAACCGTTCTTTTTTTTTGCCCCTTGTGCTTATCTTTGATGTGAGCCAGGAACAATTCAGAGATCACAAATTCCAGGCAAAAAGGACACGGGAAAGTCATGATGCTGATGAAGGTGTTGACGCTGGAAAAGACTGCAGATGAATTACTGTGATATTTCTTCTCTCACAGCGATAAAAGGAAGGGGAAATTTGGCATGGGGAATTTCGCTGATATTGCATGCAGAAAAAGCACTCAATTGCTTAATAAAACTGGGTGTAGGAGTATCAAATAAAGGGGAGGGAGATGGAATCGAGGAATCAACATGTATCAATTCTATAAGAATAATGAGTTAATGTAACCAAATGTGGGGATCTACAAACACAGATAATGGAGTAATCTAGACGACTCTCTTCCTTGCCTGAATACTTTTTATTCATAAAAATAATTCATTCAAATAATTATTCATTCATTCATTCATCACGAAACTGAAAGAGTGTGTGTCTCTGAAAATCAAGGAATATCCCTTTTAATTGGAATATTCTTTTGACACTAAAGCACCCGAAACATGCCATCGAATCCTAATAAATAAGCCTAGACTTCAAACGTCTTCTGATATGTTAGGTCTGCTTTCTCTTTGTTCACAAGTGATTATGGGCGACAATGTCAAATGATATTATTTTTGAAAATTTCTTCAATAACAAAAACCATCTCTTGCTGACGTTCTCATCTAAAATAACTCATTCATGTGATACACAAACGACAAATATATGAAATTGAAATAATGACTTCACTTGAAATAATGACTTTACTTTTCACCTCAAATCGAAGGAGAGAATGACTCTCCAAGTTTTTTCTTTCCAATTGCATTTCTTGGAGTATTTTGTTTGTTCTAATGACATTGAACTCGCTACTGATAGCTGGGTTCTAGGACTAATACCAATACCGATAATAATTTTTTCATACGAGTAGACCACTTTCTGTCGACATCTGTTTATGGATGGATATCAGGGCACAATTGATTGGAGTGTAATGTACACAAATTTTATACTAGGAATTTAAGACCAGAACAAATTTCTTGTAAGATTATAATTATAAGTTATATTATAATTTCAGGCAATTAAGAACCGAATCCACAATTGTAAATTAAACTGAGTGCATTTCATCACCTGGACTCAATTAAAAATTCCAAAGACACCAGAATCGAGTTCAAAAGTGATGAAATGACACACTCAGCATGCCCCAATTACTCAATACTAAGATTCGCGCGCGAAAGACCGATTGAAAACCGATTAATTAAGACCCCAAAAACCGAATGAACTACTTCTCCATGAAAATCAAAAGAGTGGGAAAAGTCATACGACATTTTCCACCAATTAAAAATGGACTCGTTGGAGCCCATGTGACAAGTGACCCCAAAATTCATATAAAAATGTCAGAAAAATCAAAATTAAACAGTCTTGAAGCAGCGACGGAGCAGTAACAACTCTGGTGGAAATAGTTCATTTAATCGGTCCGGTTTTTCAATCCTTCCTTCGATTACGTGGGCTAGTGCTGAATTAATAGTAAGTTACGAACAATTGAAATTATCCGGGAATAAAATTTCTTTAACCAAGAGTGGTGACGTTTCTTGCAAATAAGGAATTCGTTTATTGTGACGCGTTGTGGACAGTCTCAACCAAACTCTTAAAATCTTCAACTTCAACTGAGAAAAATTCATTAAAATATCAACGAGTAGGAGAAAGTGTTTCCGTGAAAGTATCCATAATAGCCTTTAGCGCGACTAATTGCTGGTGAGGAAATTACGGATTTACCCAGGGATCTACAAATACATCGAATAATTTATAAATAACAGACCGAATTGTGAGTAACAAAATTTGTAAACCCAAATTTGAATCCTTCAGATCATTCCAGGGATAGGAATTTTAGCTACCTAGATTTCTGTAAAATCACGCTCATGTTTTTGTAAACCGAGTAATAATACTAAATATATTTAAATTCAAATTTGATTCCCATTACAATTCCAAATGTCTTGATTAGAAATTCGTCTTGACTTAAGCCCTATCCCTAAATCAAGCCCTTTTTCCCTTGTATTTTAAAGAAAGGTAAGAGTATAAAACTTTGCGTCGTCCAATAATTATAAAATCTAATAATTTTAGCTTTGATTTTAATGTGACAATTAAAACATGTCCATTCGACGCTAAAATCCTTCTCTGGACATAACAGGAGGACAAACTGTCAAATTACCTGGGAAGTATGGTTAGTTTGTAATTTCCGATGGAGTGTAGCTGTGGATTCAGATTGATGCCTCGTAACTCGATGTCTTTGTCTCTGTCTGTAATCTTTTTCTCGAGATCGGGGCAGTTTAGTAAGGATACGTTTTACATTATCGATGATGATAACAGAGCAGAGAATAACTATGTCCCTCACGCTATGAGAATCAAAACAGTTTTGTGGATGTAATGGGGAGTATGTTGCCCATTTGTACCAAATGGATAATTATCATTCGAGTCTATGATATTATGACGAACATTAACTGTAGATCTCTATAGAGTAATGCAGGTCTTGATGTATGAGCAACTGTTGAAGGTAAAATGCTAAACCCCGGAAAATATGTGCCTATTCGTGTACTGTTTGTTACTAATGGCATATTCCGGCATTCGGGTTGCTAATTCTCTTATTTCTTCATTCCTTAACTCACTGTCACAGGTCATATTATTTCAGTTTTTCTCAATATAAATTACCCGTTGTGTTTCGTCAATAGCCACTTATGATTTTATCCCACAACTGGCTGACTACGGAGTCAGCACGACTGCGCAGGCAGCAGTGAGGCCCCGTGAAATGTATAGTCATTACTCTTTCCATCATATGATAGATTTTTTAATATTAATAACAAAAAAATCTTTTTTTGGGTGTATAAAACATTACACAAAAGAATTAAGGCTAATGTATTGATTTAAGTAAAGAGAATATTTGGTCCATCAGATAGAGGAATTACAAAAATTAAACATATTATATCGAAGGAAAAATGAAGAGAATCATGTGAAAAGGTGAAAAATAATCGATATCAAGGTCTTGTCATACTTGTTGGCCTTTGTCAGAGACTCTGTACATCCAACGGTTAATAATGTTATATTTTACACAGATAGAATTTGAAAATTCGTCACGAAGTCATCCGCAATATTACTGAATTATATCCTTGGACCCATCAGACCTATTATTGAGCTTCACACAATGATATTGCTATTGAAATTTTTCCCTTTTATTGTCACAGAATTAGTCTAAAAAGCAAATGAAATAATATAGAATTACTAATCCACGATTGAATTATTCTTCCTGATATCAGTTGGACATTATCAATTATCTCATCTGGAAGTAATGATTCAGTACTGGAAATTTAGTATTAAAATTCTGGAACATGAGAAGTAGATTTAGACATTTTTCTCAACTGTGCATTAAACTGGTAGATTAATGGTTTTAGGGTAGAATATAAACGGCCCTTTCTCGTTACTAAGAAATTACCTAGAATGTTTTTTTGAATATTTTGTTCCAAAATCTTTTTTTTTGTCAAAATTAATTCCTCGACAAATGTGCCAAATCAACTGGTTTTTCTCTATTATTTAAGTGCGGAATTGATCACCTGAAGAGTATTGGTTCCTTTTTATTGAAATTTATGTTTTCGAGTTAACTTCACACATTATGGATGTTGTCGAGAGGTAGATGAATCTATTGAAATATATGCAAACTTGTGAGAGTTCCATTACCATATTGGGGGGAAGTAGATAAGAATAATTATTAAATTTTAGCATTCGAAAAAAGGATCACGGAGATTTTGAAACTTCAATATACTGATAATCCAGTATTTATACTGCTTTGAATCCTCTCAAAGTCCAGCATCCTTCAGGTACTTCAACGTCTTTCTCATCCAGGGGAAGGCCTTGTCCTTAGGGTTCACCATGCCATACAAGCCCCATTGTATCAAATGCCAAATGCGGGAGCTTACTGGTGGATAATAAGTATCTAAGACATGGAACAGCTTGTAGCAGACATCAATAGCTTGCAAAGCAGTTGAGACTTTGAAGGAATGTTGGTCAATGCAAATGACGAAGCTCGTAGGGGTTGAGACATGTGGCCCGAAAGCGATAATGTGCGGCTGGACCGTTGATCTCCCTGCTGCTTTAATTATCTTTTCTTGAATGATCTTCAAGTCCCCAATATTCTGTAATCGAATAGTGATATGAAATATAAGACATAAGGGGAATCATTTCAGCGAAAACCCCAAAAAAATGGAATCAATAATTTTGAAACTCACATTGCTGTAGCGAATGAGTGAATCGATTGCCTCACTGGCTGATGCTCTCTTCGCTTTGCCACCATCATTCTTTGCCATTATTTTTGTATTACCTTTCGGAGGAAAGAGGTGTACGAGATACTAGAATTGTGCAAGTACAAGTCCATCTGTAACAGGAAAAGATGAAGTAATTTAATAGAGAAAAAGTAATTGAATAGTCTGGAGGTAATTTCTTATTTGCCCAACCTCCAGTAGTATCTTCTTGTTCGATAATGGGCTTGATTCCTCTCCCCTCGACATCATCATTGGCACACTCAACCTTGCTCGAGAGTATTCTCATAAACTCTGGCCAGCCTTCAATCCCCCTCCCTGTTACGAACCTCCTATAATTTTTATCAAAATCAATGAGGATCAGTTTTGGCATCTGCAGTCTCATCAATATCGGCCATTGATTTAAAATCGCCTGAACTGTAGGATTGTAGCAATCCATTTATTTCAAAACGCTGACGTGAGTTCCCACTTTTCTTCCAGAGCTTCTGGAGGTTCATCATGAGTCTCCAACCACTGCACACCCTCTGGGACTTCAGGAGATTCATCTACAGGATGGAACGGAATTAATTATTAATCCGATAATTATAAGTATGCCCCCATTTCTAATAATACCTTCAATTCTTGCCCTCTTTGTTGCAGTATCATCCTCTTCTGTGGTTCTTTTCGTTTTATGAGTGATCCTCATCAATTCATTCCAGAAGCTTTTCTTATTCCGAAATTTATCAAGCACCTTCCCACCAGATTTCTCAGAAATGCCATTTTTTGAGTCTTTTCTCTCAACAGGAGCCATGTAGTATGTCTCATCACTCTCGGTAGGGAAAATGGAAACAATTACACTAGCAATTTGTTTGTAATGATCATTGCACCAGCTATGCACAAACAAAAAAATTGACAAAATAACTGAGGAGTGAATTGATGAATCAGTACGATTAAAATTCATGTTATAAACAAATCTATTTACATGAGAGTGTCACTGAAATTACGTTCAAAATGAAGGCATTAGAGACGGAAACTCATACATGACATATTTTTATCAAATCAAAAGGATTTAATCATAAACAGAAGAATGTAATTTTCAACGACTTGTGCATAATCTCGAAATAGTTTTTTTCATTCTACTTCTATACTGACTAAGTGAAAATGAAAAAAAAAAACCTAAATGAGATACTGAGGAGATCGCAGGCAATGGCCTCAACAATCATGTTGCTGTGTGATTCTTTCAACATTTGGGTTCTGGCATAACTACGCAAAATTCCTCTGGTATCAAAGTGTCTCAAGAGAATTTCTTGCACTTGCGTTTCAGTGATCAAGGAGAATAGAGCATGGCTGAAGGTGAAGTGGTTATTCTGAAGATATCTTCGCCCATTCTGTGGAAAGTTTGATGATAATGACCAAGATAGCAATCAGTTAGAATATTGAAAAAGGAAAATTGCGAACTGATTGTCTCTTAATGTATAATGGACCGTTTGATTATTATCATGAACAGTATCTACACAGTGGTGAAACGATTTGAGTTAAGTCAGCTTTAGAGTCAATTTTTAGAGAAAATCTCGGAATCCAAGATAGCGAATTTGCTGTTGAGTAGTCTTTTGTACAGATGTAATTTGTCTCTACCAAATAAATTCTCTGCCAAAATTTTAGAGCTTGCCCTAGATTCCGAGATGCTGTAGAAAAACTGAAGGTGAGGTGAAATGTCATACGAAATTAGCCAATTAAAGGCTAGTGGGACCAATTTCATGGGATCCTTCATTACCTCTATTGCAAACGAGGGCCACTTATCCAAAAATTGTAGTCTTTTTGCCATCTCAGGAAAAACACAGTCGACCAGTCTTTTCTCCATATTTATCAAAGCTTCTTTGGTCATAATTCCGTTTTCTACAGGCAATTAACATCGAATCAACAATTAAAGACGGAGATAACAGTTACCTCGAACGAAAATAACTGCAATTGAGAATAAATTAATAATAGGTGAATTGACGTACCTTCAAGGGAGGAAATGGATTTCTCCAACTCCCATTCTCTCATTTGAGCTATTAATGAATCATCAGCCATCTCTATTGCCAATTTTCACGTTTTCTTGCCTAAACCAGAAACACTATTTGAGCACTTCAACAGCTTTAAGACCATTACGAATTCTCTCAGATACACCGAACCTGAAGACCATGAAACCCAACCCAAACAATTAAGGGTGACGGACAGAGACTGTCGGGCCCAAAGATTTTACATTTGAAATACTTTTCTTTTCTATATTTGATTGGAACAATCATCATAGCATAATTGACTTGAACCATTTGTAGATCATTAATGTTCATATATTCTTTTTGCGAACCAGACCTCCATAATTTTCAATTTTTTTTCAATTTTCATACTATTAGATCCCAAAATATGTGATCGATAGAGTATAAATCTTTAGATCAAAAAATATGTCAAACCTTTGAAACTCAATGCTGCCTATGGAGCATCAGTTGAGTCATTCCTAAACAATTAGATAAGTATAATCATATAAATAATCGATTGAATCGGAGCATTGAAAATTCTTTAATCACAAGATATTATGCAAAATATTGAGATCGTCTCAGCCATGAGGTTCAAATAAAATCAAGTGTAGAAATATTGATAAATATAAAAAAAAAAATATTGTACGAAGTTTTTCATTAATACAGGGAAAATTACTCAATCCTTTTTAGGATTCACCCAGAAATTCTTACACATTAATTTCTATAAATCCTTTCCCATTATCTAAATTTTCTGGGAACATGCCATGTCCATGTTGTTTTCTTGCAGCAATAACATGCACAAACAAGGGATAATATGATTCGCTATAAAGTTTCTCATCTTCTTATAATCGTATAAATAATAAGTTATCTGTCGACTACAGCTGACGACAATGAAAAAGTACAAATATAGAAATAAATACTCTTGGGCTTTTCATATCAACTAAACGGTCAGACCAACACTATCACTGTCGTATAAATTAATGACTATTAAATATTACATTTCACATTATTTTTTGAATCTTACTTTATACATATAAGAATGCCTTAATGAAATTTCTATCGATAATTCAACGCAAATAGAATTAACAATTTAGAAAAGAAAATATTTTTTTAAATATTTTGTATTACTCGAAATTCCTAATGACGGAACATAGGCACTTCAGTTTCCTTTTTGTTCCTTTCCAAAGGTTAAACAGAAAAAATTGAATTCGAAAAAAACGTTGATCTTATCTCTGCTGGAACTCCTATCTCTTCAGTAAATTTTTTAATCTGTTGCTCCTTATGTAAAAAAAAACGTACACATGAGCTTTTCACTCTCAGCGTTTCTAATATTTTGTAGCTTCTATGTACATAACCTTCGCAATCTCACAACATTTTTGTAAATTTATAGCAAATTACTTCCAATCACTTATCACGAATCATCCATTGAAAACTCAGAATGGTTTTTTTTTATTATTCAACCCAAAAAATCTCAAAAAAGAAGACGAAAAAAAAAATCTGCACACAATACAGAGAATACCAGCTTCTTTTGTATACTACTCTAAGAACATAGAAACACCACATAAATGCCGTACGAAAGGATTTAAAAAAATTAAAAATATAAAACCAAAATCTATTGCTTCTCTCTGGCTCGCAATTTTCTAACAAACACCCCAAACAATGCTATGAAATGTTGCGAATTTACGTTGAATAGAGTAGACTGGTTACACTTCAATATTTTTCGAAAATTAAAGTTCAAACAAAAATTCTATCATTCTTTTGTCTTCACCTTCTTAACTTTGATCTTCTCGATAATTATTAGGCATTAAGCAACATACCCAGTGTCTCTGATGAATGAAGTTTGACTGATGGTATGTCCAGGTATGTAGAAAGAATAGTGTGTAGGTTTTCACGCATTGAGGGAATGTACTGTAAACAATTCTGAATGACTGGAATCAATTCTGTAGGGACATTACTACACACTGGTGTTTTGTAATTATTACAAATTTTTTGTAGGAAACCCTTGGGGTGATCAGAATCCAAATGCCAGACAGGTTCTCCCGCATACAATTCATAGAGTGTACCCAAGAGCCCATATATCACTTTCAGTAGTACATTTTTCAACAATATCACGAATCAACTCAAGAGCCATACACATGACATTGGTGGGAGACTTCTCAAATAAGTGATTTATAGAGAAATTTGCCACCTTCACTGTAAAATCCTTCGCCACGAGAATATTTTCAGATTTAATATCCCCATGGATTATTGGATGGTCCTGGAGATGTAAAAACTCGATTATTTGACATAATTGAACTCCTACTAAGTGCTTTTTAGCGTTGGAGGATAGCAAGCGTTGATAGTCATCTAGATTGAATTTGATAATGTCAGCCAATGTTCTTGATAGGAAGAATGGCAGAATGATATACACAAGTTTAGGTGTTATCACAGCCTCCAGAAGCGTGAGGACATCTGGATTATTTATCTTTCGCATCATATTGAGATTAATATCATTGTAATCGACTGTTAGAGAAGATACTTTTATGACTGATCGCAACAAGCGTCGCTGTCCCATATTGGCCACTGTACACCTCGCTATGATCTCCACTTCCAACTAGATTAGAAGAGAGTTTTATCTTTCCTCCCTGAATGTTGGTGACACCGGTAGGGGTGGAGGTATTGGTGCAATCCATCTCACCTCTACCAGAAGTTGTCTCATCGATATTGTCGCCAGCCCAATCAATTTTTTTCTCACCCTTGCCACACCTGGTTTCTTCTGAGGTGAACTCATGCTCAACGAGGGGCTGACCGTGTCTATGCTTTGAAGAATCTTTGTTAGTATGGGATAGTCCAATGTTATCAGTACATCCATTACTCTTTGACTGAAGAGAGTTTTGGGATGGATAAAAAGAACCTTCGTTAAAGACAGAGTAAGACGTCTCATCTTCCAAAAAAATTGGACTCATAACATCACTAAAGGTTACTGGAAAGTCGATTATTCCTCCAGTAATCCATAGTGATTCCCCCAATAAGGGCTGAGTTGATGTTAGTTCAACAGTATCTTTATCTCCATTATTTAGCAAAGCCAATGATTTGTCAATGCCTTGTCTTAGTTCTCTGGTGCCTGTACCATCAAGAAGACTAGTCTTAATTTTTGATGGAGATGTCAACTTGACTTTCTTTTCATCAAACCCCTCTTCATCCTGCATCGTAGATTGAATCTGGAATCTTCTTCGTTTATTGGAAACACATGGGCTCTGTCGCGCACATATTCCTGTGTTGGGGCTAGATAGGGCAGTCCGTAATGATTGACTATATAAATACAGTTTCCATTTGCTCAGTTTATATCCATGTGACTTTACGAAGCCTCAGAAATCACAATCATCACCATCTGTAGTTTTGAACGATGAGAGAATTTCACTGAACATGCCGAGGAAAAATTTATTAGTTGTTCTAACATTCCATGAATCAGTGTTTTCAAATCCTTCTTGGGCTAAGTTACAGATATCTTTGACATCATTACTGTTTTGATCTCGAAAGAAAGAGTGTAATTTCTCCTCGAAATGGGGCTTTCACCTGAGCAAAATGTTGAGTCTCTTTCATGCTGTGAAATCTTTCAACCTGAAGCTTCGCTACATCTGCTCTTGGTCACCCAGATGAGCGCTTGAGGGGGCTATGGGCTGTGTCTTCCACATGTCGATTCTGCGGTTGAATTGATTTTGTTGGATGGGATGATTGCGTCTTACACTTATCAATCTATTCAGAAATCTCTCCTTCAAATGCACACACGTGATAATTTTCCACATTATGTCGTAGAATGATCTCTCCTTCTTTAGTCTCTAAGATGTGCATCTTCTCCTCGTCCTCTCTATAGAGCAAAGTTATTGCCCTTGGAAAATGGATTTTTAGTACCTTCAGATCTAGGTTGCCATTGCAATTAGCGTGAAAGGTCTTTTCGTCAGAGCTATGTGTTACTTTAATTACCGTCATCTGCCAAAGAAAAACATGAGTCAATCTCACAATATTCGAGTTTACTAAACAGCAAGGTTGGGAGGAGAAGGGAGCAAGGAATGGTGACGGTGGTCATAATGATTACTGATCAATGTTTGTGAGAAAACTTATTTTTTACAATTCTCAATTGTTGTTGAAATTTCCTCTTATTCTAACGCTCTTACTACACTTTTCTATCAGCGCCGTGTACGTAAAAAAATAATAGAATGGAAATTCTATCTGAGATATCTCATGACAGATAACCTATTTAAATTCCTATTCTTCGAGACGATCACATTAAATAGATATGCGAGGAATATTAATACCTAATAAACTCAATTTTCGGTTCTAATGTCTGAAGTTTCTCCCTCTAACCCCCAATCACAAAACCGCAACCTGCGATATTTTACTACGAAATTCGAAAAAAAAGAACCTTGAGGGCTTGGAAATATCATTGATTAGCGTAAAATTAACCTCTTTTCTTCTCTCATAATCAGTTACAGTCTGCATGCATCACATTTGTCAATGACCCCGTAAAGTGTTTGGAATGGGAAGAATGAGAAAATTGTGGACACATCAAATCATTCGGAATTATTGATAAAATTCAATTTTGACATACCTTTAGCTTCTAACGAACAGCTTTAGCTTTAACGAAAGTTTCATTCCATGAGGCACTGTGCAGAATCAACTGTCTGTATTCGCGGTTAACGAGAGAGTACCGGCATATTTATTTTCTATTCTTTCCTAATATGATTATTGAGACAATTTAATCAGTCGTCCTCAATAGCTAATAGCTATGTGATGCCACGGAATTTGGGATTAAACGAGTTATGAAGAGTGAAAAACTAATTTAAAAAAAAAGAGTGAAAAACGCAGTTTCCTGTTTACTATGTCATGTTCTGACCGACTCTGTCAGTCAGCCAAAATATTTTGATTTGAGTTTCAAAGTCTCCCCGCTGAGGGGCACAGCCGGCGTTCCGATATATAAAAATATGAAAATTCACTTCGTGCAGTTTGTAATTTCTATAATTAATTAATTCACACCTGATACTAATTTGCATTGTATTATTACTGATTCTTTATTGTGTCATTCGCGAAATTCCCTCAAATAGAAAAAAATAATGTTGTAACTAAATGGAAAATCAGGTGCATGAACATTATTTATTCTTGCTTCAATAGAAATGAAGGATAATAATCCTGTATGTGATCGTGTCATTAGAGCAATTTTGATATTTATTTTCAATATACGAAAAACTGGACAATACATTTTTTTTGTCGAAATGTAAATAAAACAAACAAGAAATCGTCACTCTGTTGATGAAGTCAAAACTTTAATAAGGCCTTTTTAAAATTATGGCGCACAAAATATATTTTTCAAACTGAGAAATGAATATGGAACCTGCGATTGCTAAAGATGATTACTGTGTAATGCAGTTTATTGATTCCCTGATGGTTCCTAACCAGAGTTGGAACACTGGGTTTTTTCGCTGAACACAGTCTGGGTTGAGGTGGGGAAACCCAGAGTTGAGAGGAGTTGAGGTTAAGGCGGGGAACGATGGTTGCACTCTGGACCCAGAGTCAATTCCAGAGTTGCTAATTTCATTGTTAAATAACTCTCAAAACGTTTTGTTGATAGCTGGAGGGATGGGAAGAATGTTTATCAGTAATAATCCTTTGAACAATAAAAAGAATGTGAAAAAACCCCTTTGAACAATATAATTGGAACTCTGGGTCTAACTCGGGACCCACACTAACTGCCAGAGTTGTTAATTTTATTGTTAAACAATGAATCGAGAGTTATTTAACAATGAAATCAGCAACTCTGGGATTGACTCTGTGTCCAGAGTTTTTTCCCAGAGTTGTAATGGGATTGTTGCAAGGACCTCCAGAGTCTCCCCTAGCTGGAAAATCTCCCCTAGAATCATCTTTGCCATATGTCAATGATCCCCCCCGTCATCTCACGAATCAACAGAAACATTGAAGAATTGATTAACAATGAAATTAACAATTCTGGGAGTTAGTCTGGGTCCCGAGTTAGACCCAGAATTCCAATTATATTGTTCAAAGGACTTTTTTTTACATTTTATTTATTGTTCAAAGCACTATTACTGATCAACATTCCTGTCATCCCTCCAGCTATCGATAAGAATATTCAAGACTTGTTCAACAATGAAATTAGTAACTCTGGGATTGACTCTGGGTCGAGAGTTTTTTCCCAGAGTTGCAATTATATTGTGCAAAGGACTTTTTTCAATGTTTTTTTATTGTTCAATGGACTATTTCTGATAAACATTCCTCTCATCCCTCCAGCTATAACCGAAAATATGCAAGAGTAGTTTCAGAATCAAATTTTCAAGTCTGGGATTGACTCGGTATCCAGAGTTCTTCCCGAGAGTTGCAATGGCATTGTTGAAAGAACCTCCGGAACCTCCCCTAGATTATGAATGTCCCCTAGAATCTTGTCTGCCATATGTCAATGATCCCTCCCCCCACATCCCACGGATCAACAGAAACATTGAAGAATTGTTTAACAATGAATTCAACAACTCTGGTAGTTAGTCTGGGTCCCGAGTTAAGCCCAGAGTTCCAATAATATTGTTGATAGGTTTTTTAAAATGTTTTTTTTAATTGATCAATGGACTATTATTGATAAACATTGCTCCCATCCCTCCAGCTATCAACAAAAAGATTTGTGAATTATTTAACAATGAAATTAGCAACTCTGGGATTGACTCTGGGTCCAGAGTTTTTTCCGAGAGTTGCAATTATATTGTGCAAAGGAGTTTTTTCAATGTTTTTTTATTGTTCAAAGGATTATTACTGATAAACATTCCTCCCAACACTCCCGCTATCAACAAAAAGATTTGAGAGTTATTTAACAATGAAATCAGCAACTCTGGGATTGACTCTGGTTCCAGAGTTTTTCCCCAGAGTTGCAATAGCATTGTTGAAAGATCCTCCGGAACCTCCCCTAGCTTATGAATCTCCCCTAGAATCATCTCTGCCATATGTCAATGATCCCCCCCCCACATCCCACGGATCAACAGAAACATTGAAGAATTGATTAACAATAAAATTAACAACTCTGGGATTCACTCTGGGTCAATCTGGGTTTTTTCCCAGAGTTCCAATTATATTGTTCAAAGCACATTTTTTCACATTTTTTTTATTGTTCAAAGGATTATTACTGATAAACATTCCTCCCAACCCTCCAGCTATCAACAAAAAGATTCGAGAGTTATTTAACAATGAAATCACCAACTCTGGGATTGACTCTGGGTCCAGAGTGCACCCATCGTCCCCCGCCTTAACCTCAACTCCACTCAACTCTGGGTTTCCCCACCTCAACCCAGACTGTGTTTAGCGAAAAAACCCAGTCTGTGTCAACTCTGGGTAGAAACCATCAGGGTTATGGCGGTCTATTTTTAATCAGAATATTTTTGAGTCAATGAATTTATTAATTCTGAAGTTTTTAGCTCTGGTAATTTGTGGGCAATTTTCTCCTTCGCTCCTCAGATTCGTCCTGATCGAGTGAAGCACTTGTAATATTTTCTTTTTGCCCAGAGTTTTCCTCGCGGTCCTGTGCCGTCGATGGGGCTTTGATAGTAAATGCCTACTGATTCACATGGGAAGATTGCGATGAGATTTTCCGCAATGGTGGAATAATGTAAACCTGTCCATCCGTTGCGAGTAATGCTCAAAAGATAACTAAATATGGTGTGGACAATTACATTACGATGTTTTTCTTCAATGGTGCCTTTTTTGTCGAACCAGATATGTATGGAATTTGTAACAAAGCATTCTTGGAGAATCCTCCGAAGATGATCGACAGTTATTAAATCCAATCAGAGCCTCTCTCTTACAAACACTAGCTAGAAATTGAGAATAATCAAAGTCACTACTGTTCATAAATGACAGAATGTATGTAAATTTTTTCTGAAGATTTTGGGGACGAGATAAGGTAGCAATGGGAATAGAATTATCTATGAATCGTTACATACTCTCTGTAGAAACCAAATGGTCCATTTTTCTTCGAACCTCAAACAATCCAATAAGTCATCGATACACCCTAAAAAAAATGTACAGCCCTCAAGTACCGGATAGCACTTGAGACAAGTTTACTTTTGAAAAGTCGGAAAAACACTTGTGCTGAGTGTATTCCAGGTACTTTTGTAAAATGAAACCTTTGGCGATCAAGTAAAAAAAAATACTGGGAGAAAGTACAGTTATCACTTCCTATCAGTGACATTTGGTACTTTTCAAAAGTTTTTCCTGACACTTGCCTCAAGTGTTTTTGGTACTTTCCTCAAGTGTTTTCGGTACTTGCCTCAAGTATAATTTTGATTCCATCGTACCCTGTCCAAGTCCAAGTCTGGCAATAGTCTCGCATGATGAGTCTTGGGCTTTAACATTATCCTCAACAATTAGCAGGGAGCAGGATTTCATTAAGTTCTATTCCATTATCAAAATGGTGGTCATCTATGAATCTATCGGATGCCCCGATAATGGAATTATTTCAAATTCCAGGCTAATTATTCTAGTGATGTAATTAATTTAAGATAATCATAGATTTGTTCGAGATATGATTTCATTCGGGAAATTAGAAGTTTGAACATGAAGCATGACGTTTAATGTTTTAATTCTCAACATAACATTCCAATATATTTAAATTCTATTTTCTGAACATTAACATCATATAATATATTATATTAAATATAAATATAAATATATGTATATAAATTGAATACAAAATTAAAGAAAAAATACAGTTTAGATTGTAAAAATTTTGGAATTGAAAAGTCATTGATGTGCAGGATTGGAAACAATATCATATGGATCATTCCAATTACATAATAGTAATAATTAAATCAACGCCTGTTATATCACAACTATTCTTGCTATTAATTAATTAGTCCTTCATTTCTCACGGATGTTTTAATTATGACAATTTCGGTAGTGCATTGCAACGAGAATTGTGGGGGGTTTAGAAACTCTCGTTCAGGCGGTCTTCAGCCATCTCATCCAAAAAACTGATATTTCATCATGCCATATTTTTTATCTCCTCACTTTTAAATTTTCCGTAGGACACAAAACTGTTAATTTCCGAAACACTTCAATTTATTACCTTCAAGAAATTTTTCGCGTGATTTTTATTTATGTTTATGACATGAGTGCACACTCACTGATATTTGGGGTTATGTACATGGCCTATGTCAGTGGCACTGTTGGACGTAAACTGTTGGAACGCTTGTTGCCTACTTATTTCACTCGAAACAATTGCTGGAAAATGGCTGTGTTTGTCCATTTTTAAAGATTTTCAACAATTGTTTTTTTTAATGAAAATATTTATGATTTTTTTTTGTATGACGACAACCGACTACCGTAGTAGTAGAGACGCTCGTGCATTTCTGTGAGCCGCTATATTCCACGCGTTGTGTCGTACCTCGTGCCAGTGGCGTCTCAACCCATCATTTTCTGACGACGGTGTAAATGGTTGATCGATTTTTTTATCGTTAATAGCATTTTTCTAATTAAATTAATCATAAAACTTTCATTGAGTGACAGTGGATAATATCGTGTGAAGTGAAATATATTAAAAAAACACAAAGTTCGTGATATATTGCCACGTGGTGCTGTTCGTCCCGGTGAAGCCAGTACCGGCGTCTCATTTCGTCGGAAAGGAGGTGAATTAATTTTACCAAGTGCATAAAAAATTAGTATTTCTCTACTCATGATTTTATATCATCCCGTAATTTGTTATTTTTTATGTGTGCCGTGTTGGAAAGTTCTTTAGAAGTGACCTCATCATTTTCGACGCTGGCATCCACACAACGTTGAAAAGCACCACCATTCGCTGGACTATATTTTCCGATGAGAAAAATAGTCTGAGGAACAAGTCAAATAATTTATTCAACTTGGATAGAATATTAAAATGGCTCCTTCCACTATGTACGCTCTGGTGTGGTTCCCTGGTGATAAAAAGGCAGCAATAATTTCTGAAGAGAGTTTTTGCTCGCCAGCGGACGGGAAAAGGCCAACTCAAGGAGACTTTGTATAGGTACAATATGGTGATATTCAATACAAAGGCAAAATAATACGATATGGAGGTGAGTAGGCAAATTTGCATATTCCTTCTTGTTCAGTAAATTCCAATCGAATCCATTATGAACGGTGAAGACAAATCACACTTTCTATTATCTCAATCCATCGCTAGTTTAATCTCGGTCAGTTCAACTCAGCAATGGAATGTGACAAGTTGATTCATTACATCGAAATTATATGACACTTTTTTTTTTGAAAATTGATTAATCTAAAAAAATGTCTCTCTGTGTGACCCGCTACATTAATACATACAGAAACGCGTTAACGAGTATTACTGTTCCTTGAGACACGCGGAGTCTTCCGCCGACACCAAGCGTGTACGACACTCGCCCTGTCTCACTGTGTTACGAGTCTCTGTCGCGTCCATCGTCACGTGTATTCTCCACTATTCTCACTTCTCCTAATATTCACCAAGCCAACATAGGTAGATCTTCAGTTTGCATCACCAGAGAAGTGTCTATGTCAGGCCAAATACAAATTGCAAAAGGTATACGTGACAATGGGTATGATGGAGAGCATGAGGCAGAGCATGTGTCTTGCATAACCCTCATTGACACTTTCATACATACAGCAAACTACTGTATTTTGACATTTTCTCCCTAATAATTCGTTTATGAAATAAATACTGAGGTATAAATATATCTAATTCAAACAAATATGCAATAACCCATAAATATAAATCTATGAATTTTCAAACAAAATAATAATGAGGAACTTGTAACCCGTCTAGAAATGCCAAAATTGAAATCCACATCGGTTCAAGCGTTAGAACTCTATGAAAAGTTTCGTCATCTTTTATCCCCCGAGTTAATACAATCTTCACTCATTCCTTGGGTTTTAATTAAAGGCACTAAATATTCTTATAGATCCGTTGTTGTGATTGGCATTGGTGAAGAATATCCTCTATTCGTTAAAATAGCTTCGATCCAGTTCATTCCTCAAACGCAAACTGTTCATTTTTTATTGAAAGAATATTTTGTAAATAAGTTTAATTCTTTCATTAATGCGTATGAAGTTAGATTGACCCAAAAATGGGCATGTGTAAGTCACGGGAGCTTGATAACACATGTTGCAACAATCGCGCGCTTGGGAATTGATCAGAAAAATTACATTGTAATGCGTCATAATATATGAGACGTGTGTATAGATTACTCTTTAAGTGACAAATCAATTTCATTGTTCATTTTATGTAAATAATGCTAAATTAATAAGAAAACAATGTGTCATTTATATATATTGTAGCGTGTTCCCCCTTCTATTTAATATTGTAAATAAAAGAAGAGGAATATCGATCGAAAACATCGATCATCACTTGGAACGGAAGAACTTCACTTCGACAGAACCCTCCTTCCTGTCAACTATTCCTTGTTCTAAGAAAATAAAACCGCCCTTTGATTTGAACTGGCTTTTCTTATTTCAATATCGTAACATTGGTATCAGAAGTGGTACCAAACGAATCAACGACCCGGATTATAATTTCTGCATTGGACAAAAAAAAATTAATTTGACAGACTGCAAATCGGTGTGACAGATTGAATCATCATGTCACGACGAACTCGAAGGGAGAGAGATAATTCTACGGATCTTTCTCCACCTCACTTCGGCCCTCTTTCTTCCGGTTTCCGTCCTCACACTGCACCACCAGACGTTAGTGAGGAGCGAAATGACCTTCGTCGAGAGTTTTCGGAACGTCTGGAAGAGGTTCAAAACAATTTTCGAGAGGAGTTTCACCGTCACGAGAGGAGTCAGGCCGAAGTCTTTACAGAAATGCGTGAGTCCATTCGTCGTAATTTGGAGGAGCACCGCCGACTCGAAAGAGAGGAACGTCTCAACCTTTTAAGGACAGCCCTGCCGCAAGAACACGTTCCTGCCCCTGTAAACGTCCTCCACGCAGATGTTCCACTCCAACATCCTGGTCCCCAGAATCTTTAACCGGAAGCAGCAGCCCCCACCCCCAGACATACAGATAACAATTTAAATATTACTGCTACTAACACTATCGCTTCTGCTTTTGCTTCACATGCGGCTTACAACACAAAAAATAATTTCATCAAACCTGATACCTATGACGGTTTACAATCTTGGTCGCGATATCAAAAACATTTCGAAATTGCCGCGGAAAACAATGGTTGGTCCGAAGGGACAAAAGCAGCTCAGCTTTTAACCCGACTTCGCGGAAAAGCTCAACTTATTTTAGAAAAAGTTTCCGGTGAAGACAAGAAAAACTATAAGCTAATTTCGGAGCTTTTGAATGATCGTTTCGATGAAAAACATCTCTCACGAATGTATTTTAACGAATTACAAGCACGAAAACAAAATAAAGATGAGACTTTCCAAACTTTTGCGGAAGACATTGAGCGCCTCGTACGATTAGCTCATCTTGAAATGTCTGAAGAGAATCGAGATCGTATCGCTTGTCTCTCTTTCATCGGTGGAATCAATGACACTCGGATTGAATTTACCCTACGTTCAGAACGTTTTGAGTCCTTACAAAAAGCCGTTGAACGAGCCACAGAACTCAAATCGATTTCTCAATTACTAAATAGTAAACGCACTAACAACCAGGCTCCAACCATCCGTTCTAACGGTTTCAACCCAAATTTTTCCTCTAGCAACAACAATCAAAACAATTCTTTGTCCAACCGAAACCAAGTAACATGTTTTAAGTGCGGAAAAAAAGGGCACTACGCGGACAAATGTTTGTTACCGAGAAATGAAATCCAAACCAACAACTCACAAATTAATCTTCAACACAACAATTCCACTCAGAGATTCCATCCTTACCGGAATTCTAGGAACAGAAATCATAATTTTACACAAAATCGTTTTGCAAATACCAACAACAGAAATCCAAATCAAAATAATCCATCATCAAACTCGGAAAACTAGTGAGAGTCGATTCGTTGGGGGACGAATTGACTCAATCAAACACACAAATTTATCATTGCTCTCAAGTCTCAGTTGGTGATCAACATTTGATTTTAGAATTGAAAATCCAAGGGAAAATTAACAATGTCCCTTGCTCAATGGTTGTCGATACCGGTGCTGACATCACCATCGTCAATCCTAATTTATTTCACAACAATTTAACTCACCTAGAAGATGTCGTCGGTCGCTTCTCAATTAAGACGGTTTCTGGGGAAATATTTCCTCACATCGCTACTAAAAAAGTTAATATCTCGGTCGGAAAGAGTTCGGTGGAGCTCGATATCGTTTTTGCTAAAATCATCGATCAGTGTATCCTCGGATTAGACTTCCTCTATAAAACCGGATTATTGAACGACTTCCAGTCAATAATTAATCAAAATTTCGACATCACTAGGGAAAACAAAATCGTGACAGCAAAACGAATTATCGCTCTTAATCCTACAACACAAATTCCAGTCATTTCGAATTCAATCCCAGATTACTTGACAAAATTATACGACAATTCTTGCGAGCTTTTGAACACTGAGAAACAAAATCTAGTCAAGGAACTTTTACTTAAATTTCAGACAAGTTTTTCTAAAAACTCTTCAGATTTAGGGAAATATACAAGAGCAAGACATCCTATTGTTACACAGAACTCTCTTCCCATCAAACAATCTGTCCGTCCAGTTCCATTCCATTATAAAAACGAGGTCGCGAAATTACTTGAAGAAATGAAAGATCAAAAAGTTATTGAACCAAGCTGTAGTCCTTGGTGCTCTCCAGTCGTTTTCCCCAATAAAAAAGATGGAGGACTTCGATTTTGTGTCGATCTTCGCGCAGTCAATGACGTAACAAAAAAAGACGCGATGCCTATACAAAACCCAAGAGACAATTTCAATACTAGCGCCGGTTCCAAATGGTTTTCTACGATAGATTTGAAATCAGGATACTGGCAAATAGAATTGGAGCCGGAAGATAAAGAAAAAACAGCTTTCGCGTTGGGAAATGAACTCTGGCAATTCACGGTTATGGCTTTCGGGTTATGTAATGCTCCGGCTACATTTATTAGAGTTATGAATGAGGTTCTTCGTGGCTTACTGGGAAAGATTAGTTGCATTTATCTAGACGACATTATCGTGTTTGGAAAAGATTTTGATGATCATCTAAAAAATCTTGAATTGGTTCTTTCTCGCTTAGCCACTGCCAACCTCAAAGCTAACACGAAAAAATGTCTCTTTTTCAAGCATGAAGTTCCTCATTTAGGTCACATCGTATCCTCCGAAGGAATCAGTTGTCTTCCGGAAAAAGTCAAGGCGATTCTGGAATGGCCAATTCCAAATTCGAAGGTTGAAATGATGAGCTTTCTAGGGTTATGCTCGTACTACCGAGAATACGTAAAAGGATTTTCTTCAATTACGAAGCCTCTATACTCGTTGACAGAGGCGAAAATTGCTTTCATTTGGTCAGACGAAGCCCAGAAGAGTTTCGATCACTTAAAATCTATTTTAACGTCTCCTCCAATTCTCTCAGTGCCAATTCCTGGGAACGATTTTATCCTTGATACAGACGCCTCGGCCACTGCTATGGGAGCAACTCTTTCTCAAATTCAGGCAGGGAAGGAGAAAGTTATCGGCTATTTTAGCAAATGTTTTAACAAATCTCAAAAGAATTATTGCGTTACCCGTCGCGAGCTCCTAGCTATCGTCCAGTCAGTCGAACACTTTCATTATTATCTCTTAGGAAAGAAATTCCTCATCAGAACAGACCATGCTGCCCTCCAATGGCTTTTGTCTTTCAAAAATCCTCAAGGAATCGTCTTTCGCTGGTTAGAATCACTCTCTAAAGTCGATTTTACAATTCTGCACAGACCAGGTCGACTACACGGCAACGCTGATGGTCTTTCTCGTCGTCCTTGCACTTGCAAGAAGTGTGAGAGAATTCAGAACCAAGAAGAGATTTTTCGGAAGTCTATTCGACGCACAATCTGCACAGTTGATGAAGAATTTAATTGGAAACAACTTCAGTCAGTCGATCCTACTCTCAAAGCCATAATTCAATTCAAAAGTACCAACAGCCGACCCGAGTGGCAAGACGTATCTCATCTAGGTTCCGAAATCAAAATTTATCTGCTGTATTGGGATTCTCTTGAAATAAAAAATGGTATCCTCTATCGTCGTTGGGAATCTGTTGATCAAGGGAAACTTGTTCTTCAAATTGTCATTCCAAAGAGTAAAGTTCCGGAAATCCTGAGATTCTCCCATTCTTCTCCTGTCGCAGGCCATTTCAGGGTGAATCGAATATTGGATAATATCCGTAAGCGATTTTTTTAGGCTAACTGTAAAAGTGATGTGGAACAATGGTGTAAGTCTTGTTCTACGTGTTTTAGTCGTGATGGTCCGAAACGACGCGCCCTAGGGGAATTGCAGGTGTACAACGTCGGATTTCCTTTTGAAAGACTTGCGGTGGACGTTCTGGGCCCTTTACCCAGGTCGTCTAATGGTAATCGTTTCATTCTTGTCATCTCGGATTACTTCTCTCGATGGCCTGAAGCTATAGCACTTCCCAATCACCAGGCAGTGACAGTCGCAGAAGCCCTTGTGTCTCAAGTGATTTCGCGTTTCGGAGTTCCTCTCGAAATTCACTCGGATCAAGGGAGAGATTTTGAGGCCCAAGTTTTCGCTTATGTTATGAAGCTACTAGGAATTCACAAAACTAGGACAACTCCTCTCCACCCCCAATCAAACGGTATGGTAGAACGTTTGAATAGAACACTATTAAATTACCTCGCGAAATTCATTAACGATAACCATAAGGACTGGGACCGTTGGCTCCCTCTTTTTCTGATGGCTTATCGCTCATCAAAACACCAGACCACCCAATTTTCTCCAGCATTGCTGATGTTCGGCAGAGAACTGAGACTGCCCCTTGATTTGCTCCAGGGAAACCCTCCGGCAAATAATGCGAGCGACGTCACCGATCCGGTAACTTATGTTGATCAGTTACAAGACCAACTTATTGACATTCACCAGAGAGTAAGGAAAAATTGGTCATTGAAAAGTGATAAAATGAAATCCCGTTTCGATTTGAAATGTCATATGATCTATTTTAATCCTGGACAGAAGGTTTGGCTCTTTGCCCCCAAAAGAGTCAAAGGCAAATGTCCAAAGATCCAAAGAGACTGGGAAAAGACTTACGTAGTTCGTTCAAAACTAAATGACGTAGTCTATCGCATCCAAAAACTTCCCAAGGGAAAATTCAAGATCGTACATGTAAATCGGCTGTGGCCCATTGAAGAAAATCTTCATTGTTGACTTCCAGCTCCGTGGTTAACGGAAGAAATTCGTGGTTAACGAATTGTCAGTGGTTAACTGACTTGCAAGTCCGTGGTTAACGGAATGAACTCGAACTCATACATTAACAAATTTTAGAAGCCACAAAAGTTTCTTTAATGACCTGAAGTAACTTGAATTTTTCCATCCTACAATTTAAAAAATTAATTGTAAATTAGTAGCTCATATTGTTGTTGCTAGAATATTCTAATTATTGTAGTATGCTTGGAAATGCGAAGCCCAGACTGCATTCATTAGTTATTTCCACGACACAACAGCTAATACCAGGTTTAATTTTGAGTTTTACAGATCCTGGGGCTGGTGTTCTATAGGGAAATTACTTCGCTTACTATGCAATTAATTTAGTTGTCTGAGTATGACGTGTGAGAGTGTTTGAAGAAAATTCACTCCAGAATGAGTTACACGTTTTGACACAATGATGATTTTGTACAACACAGTCCTGAATTTATTATATCGAGTCAAACATGTATGAGTGTGCCGGGATTGTTCCTCTGGCGTTGATTTCTGGGAGGTTTTAGCTGGAGGAACAACTGGAGCCCTCCCTATGTGAAATCATTCATCCTAAAACATTCTCTTTAGTTAACCTTGTTCTTAGTTTGAGAATTGATTGTTGGATGGATTACTTCAAATAGCTCCAGTGGTTGTTGGGCGACAACCTTTTCGACAAGGGGAGTAGTGTAGCGTGTTCCCCCTTCTATTTAATATTGTAAATAAAAGAAGAGGAATATCGATCGAAAACATCGATCGTCACTTGGAACGGAAGAACTTCACTTCGACAGAAACCTTCTTCCTGTCAACTATTCCTTATTCTAAGAAAATAAAACCGCCCTTTGATTTGAACTGGCTTTTCTTATTTCAATATCGTAACAATATGTATATAGATGTACATACATTTTTTTACTAATGTAAATTATCCAATTACGTCATGATTTCCCAGTAAATATTTAATAATAATTTTGATAATCAAATAAATTCTGGAAAATTATGACAGTTATTTTCTCTCGTTTTGAGCCTACCTTTCGGTAATAGCTCGGGATTGGAGTCGGGTGAATTGTTAGAATAATAGAGGATAAAAATTTACAATAAATGAAGTCAATATTTATTTAAATTATATTCAAATTTTAACGAAATCAAATTCTTTGAAGTAAACAATTTAGAAATGGATTAATTTTTACCAATTTTGAATATAAATTGTCATACAATATAAAATTTTTGCCTCGAATCAACGCAAAAATTTACATCAAGAATTGAAACTTTCTTTTATATTGAGTTCTCCGAACTATAATTCTCAAATATTCAATAATTATTGATATTTTTTCTTGAATTTTTGAAACCGTTAAACTTTTCACCATGTCATTTCCCGATTTAAATCTAATTTATTATTTATTTTGTTTTACTCATCCATTTTGTTGTAGTTTCTTGAATTAATCCAATATTTGGTTGGTTAGATTTCACAATAATTTCACGTAAAAAAAAATTTACAATTTTTCGGAACGGAAGTTCACACCTTAATTAGTTTCTCTTGAAGAGAGAAGTAAGAAGGACCAAATTCTTCAACTTTTGAATGGTTTAGACGACGCGAGAAATGACCCGGAACGAAGAACGGCGGGAACTAACTTTGGGGGTGCATCGACGCTCTTTTATTACCTCGGATTGCGAGGATATACTAATTAATGTATGTGTATGAATTTTGATGTGTTTGTCAAAGGAGGAGGCATGACATGATGTCGATGCACCAAGGTACACCTCGGCACGGATACCTGAACCTCCTGGTGATAACGCTCTTGGAGACAATTCAAAGTGTTGCCACCCAACGATCACATGATCGTTACATGAACTTATGCTTTTTTTATACCCTTTTTTCTTCATTAAATTCCTTCTTATATTTTCCCGAGTAATATCGATTAAAAATGAGACTTGCTTTGGATTACCTCCAATCCGAAATGCTTTTTGAAACCACGTATTATTCATCATTTTCTAATTCCATTATTTTTCAATCATTATCAATTTTTCTTTCATTTCAATAAAAATGCGATACGTCTCCAGACGTAACACCCCCCTGATTAGACGATTGTTATCGATGAAATCGGAGAACAATCGTTCAATCTATTGTATCATTCTTGTGTTCATATTTTGCAGTCTTCATTATCAATATCCTGTTTTTCTCATTTTCAATAGTTGCAATGATCTCCCAAGTTATTAGTGTCTCAAAGAAAAAATAACAATATGATCAGAACTGCAATAATATCACAATTCAATTTCCCATTCGACAAATCGAAATTATTATTAATACATCAAAATTTTTATAAGAAATCATTCGTCCATCCATTCTCATTCATTTTTCCATATCAAGTTTGCACGTAAATCACTTCACTTTTTTTTAGAAAGGCCATAAAGAAATTACATCACTTCACTTTCTTTTGTATCGAGTCCTGCTACGATGATGTCTCTGCGTAATATTTCTGATGATCCTCTGTACTCTCATCTCTTATGTCTCTTGTATCAATTCAGTTTTGCCAATTGCTTTTGGAAATAAAATGATACGTTGATTAGACGATGTTCTGTCTCTCTTCAGTTGCATAGAGAGTAAGCCCACGGTGCGACTACGTACACTGGGGACATTCTTCCGTTTTAATTTTTTTTTTCATTTATTTTCCTCTTTTTTTTCGCCAAATATTTCAAAGTTTTGATATTTTCCAAAAATTCCCTCATGTGCGAGAATGAGAACCACTGTTGATGCATTCTCGCCTGATACAATGTAGGGATATGAGACACCCCTTATCAAAACGACGCGTGCTTCATAATCAACTTCTTATCCTTTTATAATATTTGCTTGAAGAAATCGGTGCCTCAAACGGAAGCCTATTCAATCGGATAAATTGAAATTTCTCTTGTTTTTTTTTATTGAAATGGAAATTGGTTTCATTTTCCATCAATGCCCACTCCATTTACATTTTGTCTTTACCCACTGATGTTCTTTCGTGTAAATTGTCTGCTTTTAAACATTCACTTTATTCTCGAAATTCAAATTTTACTTCAACATTTTCATTATTATTTACAAATATGTTTTTTTTTCTTTTCAACTCGAGGAATTTGAAAATTGCATAAATTATAATTTTTGATTCCGATAGTTCGTGGCTTTACATCACATGGAATTTTTCTTCGTTTTCCGAATTGCAATGATTGTCAACAGACATATACTCAGAGACGGTTTGATCGAATTCATTATGAATTTGAGAATTCATATCTTTGAACTCTTCGTGAGCTTTGGATAATTTTTCTTCTTCGTTTTCGTCATTTTCTTCATTTTCGTTAGCATTTTCATCAATTTCATCATTGTCTGAAATCATTTTTTTATGTCCACATAAATTGCGTATGATTTCTAACTTTGACTCAGCTTTTAATGCCTGTTCAACGGCATCCTTGAAATTTTCAGGAGGAGGACCCTTCATTTCCAAACGGATTTCTCGAACGAAGCCATCTGAGAAAGCCCGAAACATTTTCCTTTCAATTACGTTATCATAGTCTGGAAGTCCACCGTCTTCCTCTGTTTTATTTGTTTCAATACATAATCGACCAAGTTTCCTAACGCGAATAGAATAAGAGATCATTTTCTCTTGTTCTTCCTGACATGAATTGGTGAGATCTCCTTCGAGTCCGTCAATAGATTGTCAAAGGAGGGGGCATGACATGATGTCGATGCACCAAGGTACACCTCGGCACGGATACCTGAACCTCCTGGTGATAACGCTCTTGGAGACAATTCAAAGTGTTGCCACCCAACGATCACATGATCGTTACACGAACTTATTCTTTTTTTATACCCTTTTTTCTTCATTAAATTCCTTCTTATATTTTCACGAGTAATATCGATTAAAAATGAGACTTGCTTTGGATTACCTCCAATCCGAAATGCTTTTTGAAACCACGTATTATTCATCATTTTCTAATTCCATTATTTTTCAATCATTATCAATTTTCCTTTCATTTCAATAAAAATGCGATACGTCTCCAGACGTAACACAATCAAGAGATTATACGATAAAATAAAAATCAAAGAACACAAATCACTTGGCATTAATTAATTACCCAATGCACACATGTTCATTCCGAAATAAAAATTGCGCAGAAACGAGCGAAATCATGTCTCGATCGATTTGCAATTTTTGATATTTCTATAATAAAAAATTTATCAATAATAATCAAGTAATCAGATTGACAAAGGGAATTACTATTAACAAAGAGCCATGCACTTCTCACACGTGAAGATTCTAATTTTAATGAATATGGGAAATGCCACTGGCGCCAGAAATGATTTGGATGAGTTAATTAATGATAACAGACTGTTTTATCCTATCGTACTTCAAGTCTAGTGATTTTGTGACCCAATTTGATGTCTGTCCTTATTCTACATCAGTTCCTGAATATAATCAGAGAGTACTGGATGTGAGTGCGGTTAACACTTGATCCAAGTGTTTTTGGTACTTTTGAAAAGTACCAAACCCACTTGAACCAAGTTTCATCCGGTACTCAGTACAAGTATTTTCGTTACTTGATAGAAGTGAAGTTGGTACTTTTCAAAAGTTTCTAGAACCCTAAGAGCAGAAAACTCGGACCCAGTTCATATCTGACTCAAAGAAAGTGAAAAAATGTATTTTCCCAAGTACACCTTTATACTTGGTTTTTCTTGCCCTCAGGCTGAGTACCTGGTACTGATCAAAAATGTTGTTTTTTTAGAGTGTAAGATTCATTCGATCTCGTCGAGTCAATTGAGCAAGAGTTCGCTCATCCGTGATCCCTTCAGCTAAAAAAAAAACAGTTTAATCGTAATTTTGATTGATCATAAGCGGCGTGAAGTCTCAAGCATATCGAATGGGTTTTATCGAGTTTGATATTAACTTCAAACTCAATTTCCACACAATAACAGTCCTTGACTTAAAATCCGTCGCTCGGCTAAATGAAATAGCGAAATAATATAAAACAAACAAAATCGCTCATGAGTTCGAGATAAATTGCCGCTTAAATATTCATTACAACATTAAATTGAAATTACTGAAGGATGATGTGAAAAATGGTGATGTAACTAATCAAAGGCACAATGATTATTCATAACGGTGTGGATCCCCTGCTATCTGAATTTTGGAAAATTTTACTTCAAATCTGTTAGATTTTCCAAGCGTTCATAGACTTGAACGTGTTTGGCTATTGAAACGAACGTGCGTATTTTTTCCATGAAATTTGACAAGATTTGATTTGAGCCGTTGAGATGCACATATCTATTGTTTCTTCTTTCAAACATTCGTGAATCAAGTGTACGAATAAGAAACGTTTGACAGCGGTTGAATGTCCTGTCATTTCTGCAACTAATGCTAAACTCACTCCGACATTTTCAGAATCGTGAAGGTGATTGCGATGATGAATAAATTATGGCAGATACTCTATTGTATTGTTGACTGATGCATGACACCTTCAAATCTTACAAAATATCTCCCCAACTGCTACTCATTCAATAATGGCCTGATGCCAAATGCTGCCATTTTCTGCTTCAATAAGTTTATAATCAACGATATAATTATGTTGAGATAAAATTCTGACTCTTTGTTCTTTTCTCCGCAACTTTTTAAATTGTTCACTTCAAACGATATTAAATCGTTCGACGACTGAAACGAGTGACACTCTCAGGGTTCAGGTGGTGCAGTTCATTCCCTACAGAAGCCTACGTTCCCCTCAGAGAATACGTACCGACACACACAGACTTAATTGACTTCTCGCCAGGCGCACATACACTGTCAGTCGGTTTTTCTCTACTGGAATCCAGAATGTTGAATGGACCACGTAATACTTTCAACTATAAATTTGAATGAGCCACGTTCCCTTACATTGTGAATTTTAATATGGAGTGGATTCAAAAAGCCCCAGTGTTCCTCTTGAATCATGATTGTCTTCAGAAGATTTTTAGTTATCTCAGTTATCGTGAAAAAATGAAAATCGATTCAAGTAAGTTATTCCTTCAAATTCTTGTATGTGTCTTGGTTTCAAACCAACGAGGGTATAAATTTTAATTGTTGAATATTCAAATATTTTTTCAATTAGTCAATTTGCAAGAAAATAACGAGAAATTTTTTATTTTTTTAAATCTCATCATCTACCATTAGCTTAGCGTGTAAATAGTAGCGTGTATATATTTGGACAATAGGGTAATTGGGTTGAGGGGCATGTTACATCTGGACATTGACAGGATACAGAAAGATTTCCATCTCGAGAACTGGGAAATGGCAATCGTTTTGCGAAGGAGTGCCGATCATTTAGAGACCCTACACCTAATTGTATCAGCAGATCAGGGAAGACTGACAAGTTTGAGAAATGGCTGCGAGAATTTGAAAGAACTCGTCCCATTTTTCTTCGAATTTAACTACACCGTTGAGCATAAATCTCTTATCTCGCAATTATGGGAGGGAGACCAGTTACCAAATCTAAAAATATTATGGCTACACAGTCTTCCTAACAACTGCTGGGACTTTTGTAAAACGATCCCCAAATGTGTGGACGGGATGTATTTCGCTGATTGCTTAATGTACGGGACATTGATTGATTTCGTGAGTATAACTTCCTTTACATCTTATAATTTGTCGTAAATCTCCGATAATAACCATTATCCATACAACATTTAATAATGAATTTTTTACTCTTCTATAGCAATTACAAGGATTCTGCAAGTTAAAAAGGTTGGAGCTAAGAGGTTTCCAACTTGGTCCAGATTTTCTGTCAGGGTTGGAAAGTTTCAGTGCACTTGTCACTTTGAAGATTGCCTCTTGTATGGTGAAAGAACATTGTGTTACTCGAATAACTCGTTTGTCTACGGTTAAACATCTGACGATGGATAAACTTCTGGACGTTGAGACCAAATACTTCATGGAATTAGGGGAAAATGAGAAGATCGAGAATTTGACTCTCAGATGTAAGTTGTCATAGCAGTCCAAATTTTATGAAGCTTTTTGCATCAATATTATGTGGAATACTTTTTTTAATGAAGAATTCAGGGATCTAGATATTTATCAATCAACGAACATGACCATGAAATTAGGAAAAACACATAAAATTTCTCCAGATTTCTTAATCCAACAACTGGGGGATTATTAGTTCAAAGACTACAAAAATTGCAAATTTAACTCTGAAATTGAAAATCTCCCAGCTCTCCTTATCAAACTTAATTTTTATTTGCGTGGACTATAAATAAAAAATGTTCATCTGATTTCAGGTATTCAAATGGGAATGGATGAGGATCGTCTAAGAGGAGTTTCTCAGATGAAAAATTTGAGAAAATTAACTCTGACTACAATTACGATTTATGAAAATCATATCATAAGTAATTTGGTAGATTTGGAGGAATTTATTACCTCAGATTGTCAATGTATTTCAACGGACACCATTCTTGGATTGGTGACAAACGCAACTAAGTTGAAATTGATTGATGTATATGAGTTCTGGTGGAATCGTGATATCGTTCGGAAGATTAGTAAAATTTTATGGGAGCAGTCAGGTAGGTCACTAACATGGGTGATTGTGGAAGATCTTGGGGCATGGGTCGAAAATGCGCAGTTACACCCTTCACTCAAATTTGACTTCCCATAATACATGAAAATAGTTACAAACGTTCCTCTATACTTTAGAAGTTCATTGGAATGGCTTAACATTCTATTGTATGTTGCAAAAGGAGAAACATCAGTAGTAATATGGTTCCTTGAGTAACGAGTGGATGTGTCACATCTTCTTAAACGTTCTATGATATCAACAGTGATGAATTTCGGAAACAAATAGGCAGGAAACATTCTTTGTTACCAATTCCTTGAGTTACGCAGAACCTCTTGTGATGTTCTGTCTTGAAATCGCTCATTATGGGGATACAGCATTCGATACAATATAAACATTAGACTTTTTATTGTTTTTCCGTTTGCCGCTGAAATGATCCTTCAGCCGTCACATCAATCAATTTGGTCAATTTTATTTTATTTCTTCTTCATTCGTATGATAGCTTATCTCGTATTTGAATAGTGTTTGACATGTGACATCTAATTTTGACATTGTATGCGATAATAAATAGAAAACTGCGGTAATGCCATTTTTAAAATGTATATGTTGTTTCATTATGTGTTTGATAATACCAATACATCTCCAGTTCTCGTCGATTTAATACTTCCTAGTATTTTTCTCAGGAATTTGGTGTGGAATCTCCTCCATGATCTTTTTTTTTTTTTTAATAGAAAATAAAAATAATTCTGATTCAGTTAGAATTCCGCTATGTTTTGTAACTCAACGCTGCCTAGTAGCAGGAATATTCTGAGATTGAAAAGTTTCAATCACAATTTTGAAGGTAATTATCTGAATGAAGACTGGAAAATCTCAGGCTATACTGGTGACTGGAAAAATAAATATTTTACTGTCTGATGCATCAGTGATGAATGGAGTGAGAAGCAATAGAAGGGAGACCATAACTTCCTATGCTGCTGTTCTTATGGAGTCTCCAGTTTCGAGAGCTGTTTTTCGCTGTCTCTTTCACTGTCTCTTTCAATTATGGTACAACCTAGTGCCCATATCACAGAACAAAAATTTGCATGTTCACCATACAACCAACTTTCTGGAACCATATACATTCTAGAACCTTTGAGTGAATCGTGACCCACCTCGGTAGTAGCCATGTTATAGAAAAAAAAAAGTTTTTTTGCGAGTGGAATCACAAATTTCGACGCTCTGATCCATATGAATGAGGCACTGATTGAGCTGGTATTCCCTGAAATGATAACGACACTGCGATTTCTGGATGAGGGGCCTTCATTTGCACTGAAGGTAACCAAGTCTTCTACAAAAATTTAAAAAATATTCAGAGGTAGCACTCGGTGGAGGAATCACATGGATTTAATTAGCTACTTGTCGTTCATATACAGGGTGTTTCAGAAGTACATGTACATCTGAACA
>NW_021680369.1:250543-253015 GCF_001412515.2 Diachasma alloeum | reverse complement strand
TCTGTGCGGGTAACTCGGCAGTAGCAGTTCCGCTGTCACAGGGATAGTTTCGGAGTGGAATTTGTATCCTCCTCGTCCTCAGCATGTTCTTAATGTCTTTCAGGTGATTCATTTGCTGGCTAATTAATATTAAGGAATGAAACACAGAGGGTGTGATGGAGAATCAAATTTCCCATCAATCGATCCCCGTTGCATCCCTTAATCTCTGTAACAAAAAAATACAAACTACGACAAAGTCATGGGCCAGTGAGAAAAATATTTTTTTCGCGGCGCACACTGACTATTCACCATTCGCCCACGAATTAAAAATTCAGTTCTCCCCTCCTAATTGAGATTAAGGGATGAAAAAANGGGATGAAAAAAAGGCAGTTCGACGGAGAATTACATTCTCCATTAATTAACCCTCTTTCATCCCTTAATCTTTGTAACAAAAAATTGAAAACTACCATGAAAGTCAGGGGCCAGTAAGAAAAATAATTGTTTTGCGACGCACAGTGACTCCCGGTAATTAAAAATTCACCTCTCCCTNAATGGTGAAAAGTCAGTGTGCGCCGCGAAAAAATTATTTTTCTTACTGGCCCCTGACTTTCATGGCGATTTTAATTTTTTTGTTACAAAGATTAAGGGACGAAAGAGGGTTAATTAATGGAGAATGTAATTCTCCGTCGAACTGCCTTTTTTTCATCCCTTAACCTCAATTAGGAGGGGAGAAGTGAATTTTTAATTACCGGGAGTCACTGTGCGCCGCAAAACAATTATTTTTCTTACTGCGCTGTTATTTCCATAACAGTTTCTTCTATTTTTCACAGAGATTAAGGGATGGAAGAAGGTCAGTTGATGGGGAATTTAATTCTCCGTCGAACTACTATTTTTTCATCCCTTAATCTCAATTAGGAGGGGAGAAGTGATTTTTCAATGCGCGAGCGAATGGTGAAAAGTCACTGTGCGCCGAGAACAAAATTATTTTTCTCACTGGCCCATGACTTTGTCGTAGTTTGTATTTTTTTGTTACAGAGATTAAGGGATGCAACGAGGATCGATTGATGAGGAATTTAATTCTCCATCACACCCTCTGTGTTTCATTCCTTAATATTAATTAGCCAGCAAATGAATCACCTGAAAAACATTGAGAACATGCTGAGGACGAGGAGGACACAGATTCCACTCCGAAACTATCCCTGTAACAGCAGGACTGCTACTGCCGAGTTACCCGCACAGGCAGTTTGCCCAGCCATCAGATTCGACCGTGGCGGCATCCCTCCATTGGGGTCGAACTACTTTTGGCTTGGGGTCAGTCTAACCCCGAGATCTGAGCCTCTACTTTAGTCAATCCTCTTTGGACCTGAGTAGAGGCCCGGATCGGGGGGTTTGACTGACTCCAAAAATTTTAGTTGGTACCCCACGGGAAAAGCGGCTTTCCGGTGGAATTGTCGGTAAATGTGAGTCGGGTGCGTGAGTAACTCGGTAGTAGCAGTCCCGCTGTGACAGGGACAGGTTCGGAGGGGGACTTTTGTCCGCCTTGTACTCAATGTTTCCTTTATGTTTTTCATTTGATTTATTCGCTGACTAATTAATATTAAGGGATGAAACAAAGACTGTTGAATAGAGAATTAAATTCCCTATCCATCAACCCCCGTTTCATCCCTTAATCTCTGGAATAAAAAAATTAATATTGCGATGAACGTCACGGCGCTATAAGAAACCCAATGTTTTCTCGGCGCAGAGTGACTACCCAANTGGAGAATTAAATTCCCCATCCTACAACCCCCGTTTTATTCCTTAATCTCGGTAATGAAAAAATTAAAACTGCGACGAAAGTCGCAGCGCTATGAAAAACCTAAGGGTTTCTCGGCTCAGTGACTCCCGACAACTCGCCCGCTAATTCAAAAATCGTATCTTTGCTCCTAATTAATATTAAGGAATGAAACCAATGCTGTTCGATGGAGAATTAAATTCCCCATCCTTCAACCCCCGTTTCATTCCTTAATCTCTGTAATAAAAAAATAAAAACTGCGACGAAATTCGCGGCGCTATGAAAAACTCAATGGTTTCTCGGCGCAGAGCGCTTCCCCATTAATTCGCCCGCTAATTAAAAAATCGTCTCTTTCCTCCTAATTAATATTAAGGAATGAAACCAATGCTGTTCGATGGAGAATTAAATTCCCCATCCTTCAACCCCCGTTTCATTCCTTAATCTCTGTAATAAAAAAATAAAAACTGCGACGAAAGTCGCGGCGCTATGAAAAACTCAATGGTTTCTCGGCGCAGTGACTCCCGACAACTCGCCCGCTAATTAAAAAATCGTATCTCTGCTCCTAATTAACATTAAGGAATGAAACCAATGCTGTTCGATGCAGAATTAAATTCCCCACCCAACAACCCCCGCTTCATTCCTTAATCTCTCTAATAAAAAAATTAAAACTACGACGAAAGTCGCGGCGCCATGAAAAACTCAATGGTTTCTCGCCGCAG
>NW_021680369.1:250106-250324 GCF_001412515.2 Diachasma alloeum | reverse complement strand
TCGGGAGTCACTGCGCCAAGAAACCATTGAGTTTTTCATAGCGCCGCGACTTTCGTCGCAATATTAATTTTCTTATTACAGAGATTAAGGAATGAATCGGGGGTTGAAGGATGGGTAATTTAATTCTCCATCGAACAGCATTGGTTTCATTCCTTATTGTTAATTAGGAGGGGAGAGATGATTTTTTAATTAGCGGGCGAATTACCGGGAGTCACTGC
>NW_021680369.1:243880-248256 GCF_001412515.2 Diachasma alloeum | reverse complement strand
AGTTAGGGTCGGAGGAATTAATTTTTGAATTGAAAACAACATTTTTTTTTCAATCTCTTCGCACTTTCGAAAATTCACCCCTCCGTCGCCAAAAGGCACTAAGATATGAAACTCGTTTCATTGAATTGAGCATTTAATACTCAATAAGTGACACAAGTTTCATTCCTTAGCTATAATTTGGGGGGGAGGGATGAATTTTCAACCGAGACGCGCGTTCCCCGCGCCACTCGACGCTGTAACCAATGGAAAGACGATNATATCACATGGATGTGCGCCCGCTTAAAAATCACTCCCCATTGGCCCACCCTTAATTGCCAATAACTTTTTAGGGGTGAGTCTGATCAAAAAGTGCAAGAGGACTTTTCTGCTCAGAATCACCCCCTGATCCTAGGGTGTTCAGATGTACATGTACTTCTGAAACACCCTGTATACAACGAAACAGTTAAGAGGGCAAGAGGAAAAAAAACGACCGAAATGCGGGTAAAATTTTGATTCATGCATTTTCAGTGCTCATTGCATAATAAAATCGAAAAGTTATTGTAAAAAAAAATGTCCTACTACAGAAGTGTGATGAAACGAGTTGGGGGTGTTCTGAGAAGAATAACTTTTTTTATTAATGTTGAAAAGTGCGAACTGGCTCACAGGTCTGGGTGCTGTCATATTGTTTGGATGCCCTTTCTCTTTTAAACATTTATAAAAAATACTAATTCTCTTCAGATCATCCTCAACTTGTTTCATCATACTTCTGTAGCAGGCCCGGTGGCCTGGCGTAGTGGTTAAGGCCGTTGCCTCACAACGGATAGGTTCCAGGTTCGATTCCTGGCCGGGTAGAATGGTGAGATCTAACCATTTTTAAAGTCTTGATCAATCGCCATATAGTATCATCAGACTCGAAGCGATATAAAATAAGCATAAAAAAAAAAAAATACTTCTGTAGTTGGAAAGTTTTTTTTTCAATATTTTTTTAAATTTTATTATGCAACGAGCACTGAAAATTCATGAACCAAAATTTTACCCACATTTCCGTTTTTTTTTTACGTTCCTGCCCTCTTTTTACGATCGAAAAACAATCCATCCACTATTTTCCTTTCTTGAGTTTCAATATTCATTTTTTCAATATTCACTTTTATTTTGTTTTCATTAAACTTTCAACAGTTTGGACGAGAAGGTGTTCACAATAATCGCTACACTTTCTACAATGGCCTCTTTTCCTTGATAACCGAAACTGAAGTGAAGAAAATCCTCCTAAGAAACGTCAACACCAGGAATATTATGGGATGTTATGCAAGAACCAACAAGTTGACGAATGCTCACAGAAACGAGGTAGTTGAAGTCATTGTCAGCGAACTCCTCAACGTAACTCTGAAGTACGTTTTCAATTTTAATTAATTTGGCATAGAAGTTGGAAGATAAATAATTCACCTCTTTACACGTTGGTATACACAATTATGTATTTTTCTGTTGGGAATATACTCACTCACCACAAAGTTCCATTGACATTTCCTCAGAGATTCACGTGTTTCTCAGTAGTATACCTAATTAGTAATTTCCTATCAATTTACTGTAGAGTTCTCCTTAATTATTTTTCCTTTTCTTTTTTCAATAGTTGGTGTAACGATCACTATAGGAATATTGCCAGCATCATTGTAGCGATATTCGCAACTGAAGAATTTGAAACATACTACGTTCCTCCAATTGAGAGATTGAACTCACATAGCGGAGTTTATGAACGAGCTCGTGGGATAGTTCCAGACAAGTTCAAAGAGAAGAAAATAGCCATGTACAGGTCTTTACGCTTGATGACGGAGGTTTTGAAGCATTTGAAAGACGGCGGTCTTGAACCGACGGATGAAGCTCCATTGATGCTACAGTATCAATCCACTGACCACTCAAAATAAATGAAATTGATAATAATAATAATAATAATAAGCTTTTTATTATTGTCCTTTTTATTGATATTATACTGGAAAACGTTCCGTATTTATGATTATCTAAAGCTGCATCTCGATTAAGTTGCTAATTTTGACCTATCTTACATTCACTCCACATACAAGGACCATTCTATTTTAATAACATTCTTGGAGTATGAAATGAACGTCGATTCCAATTGAACTGCCAATAGTTATTCACGTGATTAATTTGCCGTATTTCGTAGGACATTCAACAGTTCCAGATCATATCATTTGTAATAGCCAACTCCAGTATTTTCTGAGAGCCATTACACCCAGTTTTGAATGTAAACATTGAGGTTGCAGGGAGATCGAGAATTTTGTAGAAGAGCTTTATTCTGTGCAGCAAAATAATAAGTATTATCTTTGTTTCCAATGTTAAAATATTCTCAAAAGTAAAACGTTACCAGTTAGTCCTATTCTCCAGCCTATTTTTCCCTGATGGGGCGTTGATGTAATCTATTCTGTATATTTATCAATGAGCCATTATCGACAACGAAAACGATTCACAGAATAATTGTTTGGTTTCCCGAGTAGAAAATGTGATAATTGACATCCCTAATTAGCGATGAGATGAGTTCTTCAGACGGAACCGAAACAATGCAAGCAAGCCTCATAACACTCGGACCCATTCTTGTCAAGGTTCCTGGATCGTTCACTGTTCTTCCTCGCAGATGTTATGTTCTACTGTGTAGTTTGATCAATTCAATGGGGAAAATGTTAGTTAATTCTGAATCATGATACTTGAACTCTGTTTGTGTCATATAGACCGAATAAACTTGCAGTTTTCCTACGTCTACTGTAAAGAAATTCATTCAAACTACGTATACAGTATAATGATCATGGGCTTAACGGGGCCCCATTGGCACCAAGTCACCAAAATCTCTTCGAAGTTGATGCATTCGGAATGTTTTGAATGGAGATGATTGCATTTTGAGAATTTCCTAATTTCGTGGCCGAGTTGACCATTTTTTTTTTAATTTGGAGTTTCCATTACAGAAAGAAATTTTTTTTCGAGAAAAAATCACAGGTGGCTGTATCTTTGATACAGCTGTATTTTTATTACGTGGATACGTCTACTGAACATCATAATGTTTTTCGTATATATTTATTCGAATAAGAATATATTTATATATAGTTACATATTTTACGTAGATTGTAATATTTTGACGTCAGTTTATTATATATTGGTCGATGGTACGAAAAATATGAAACATAGCGAAATGTATTAAGATCGATATTACGAACAAAAGTTAAATCTAGACGAGTATTTCCCAATGTTGTTGGGGAAGTTTGGCAGAGCTGTAAATCAAATTCAGTTTCCATGAATTCGAGGAGTTTTGGGTTTTGAGAAAGATCGTGATTGAAATCTCCGCATAGCATGATAGGTGTTTTTTGTCAGGTTCCATTGTTGGGATGAGTTTCTTGAGAGAATCCGTATATTCAAGCAGCGATCGAAATAAAAACATTTGAATATATTCAAGTGATACTCCTGGGTGAATATATACAGGGTGTTTCAGAAATACATGTACATCTGAACACCCTAGGATCAGGGGGTGATTCTGAGCAGAAAAGTCCTCTTGCACTTTTTGATCAGACTCACCCCTAAAAAGTTATTGGCAATTAAGGGTGGGCCAATGGGGAGTGATTTTTAAGCGGGCGCACATCCATGTGATATGCAGCATATGTGTGTGTGCCCGCCCCACCATTCTACGAGACAAAAGAGCGCAACGATATTGCTCTCTGTCTCTCTCTCTCTCTCTCTCTCTCTCTCTCTCTCTCTCTCTTCGCTGGAATGACGAAGAGGGGAGAATGAATGGGGGAACGTAATTCCCCCTCCACACGCAATGGAAGGACGATCAACCGATCGTCTTTCCATTGGTTACAGCGTCGAGTGGCGCGGGGAACGCGCGTCTCGGTTGAAAATTCATCCCTCCCCCCCGAATTATAGCTAAGGAATGAAACTTGTGTCACTTATTGAGTATTAAATGCTCAATTCAATGACATGAGTTTCATCCCTTAGCGCCTTTTGGGGACGGAGGGGTGAATTTTCGAAAGTGCGAAGAGATTGAAAAAAAAATTTTGTTTTCAATTCAAAAATTAATTCCTCCGACCCTAACTACGACTAAGGGATGAAATTTGTGCCAACGTGTTGAGCATTTAATACTCAATGAGTGACACAAATTTCATCCCTTAGCGCCTAATAGGGAGGGAGGAGTGAATTTTTGAAAGCGCAAAGAAATTGAAAAAAAATTTTTTTTTTCAATTCAAAAATTCATTCCCTCGACCCTAATTGCGACTAACAGATGAAAATTGTGTCAACGTGTTGAGCATTTAATACTCAATAAGTAAATACAAACACAAATTTTATCCCTTAGGGCCAGTCAGGGAGGGAGGAGTGAATTTTTTAAAGTGCGAAGAGATGGA
>NW_021680369.1:240966-243606 GCF_001412515.2 Diachasma alloeum | reverse complement strand
CCAGTTAGGGAGGGAGGAGTGAATTTTTTAAAGTGCGAAGAGATGGAAAAAAAATTGAATTAAAAAATTCATTCCTCCCACCCTATCTGCGACTAAGGGATGAAATTTATGCCAACGTGTTGAGCATTTAATACAGAATGAGTGACACAAATTTCATCCCTCAGCACCTGTTAGGGAGGGAGGAGTGAATTTTTGAAAGAGCGAAGAGATTGAAAAAAAAATTTTTTTTCAAATGAATTCTCCAAAGTGCGGAGATTGAAAAAAAAATTTTTTTTTTTATTCAAAAATTCATTCCTCCGACCCTAACTGCGACTAAGGGATGAAATTTGTGCCAACGTGTTGAGCATTTTATACTCAATACGTGATACAAATTTCATCCCTTAGCACCTGTTAGGGAGGGAGCAGTGAATTTTTGAAAAAGCGAAGAGATTGAAAAGAAATTTTTTTTTCAAATGAATTCTCCAAAGTGCGGAGATTAAAAAAAATTTTTTTTTTCAATTCAAAAATTCATTTCTCCGACCCTAACTGCCACTAAGCGATGAAATGTGTGCCAACGTGTTGAGCATTTTATACTCAATACGTGATACAAATTTCATCCCTTAGCGCCTACTAGGGAGGGAGGAGTGAATTTTTGAAAGAGCGAAGAGATTGAAAAGAAATTTTTTTTTCAAATGAATTCTCCAAAGTGCGGAGATTAAAAAAAATTTTTTTTTTCAATTCAAAAATTCATTTCTCCGACCCTAACTGCCACTAAGCGATGAAATGTGTGCCAACGTGTTGAGCATTTAATACTCAATCAGTGTCACAAATTTCATCCCTTAGCGCCTAATAGGGAGGGAGGAGTGAATTTTTGAAAGCGCGAAGAAATTGCAAAAAAAAATTTCTTTTCAATTCAAAAATTCATTTCTCCGACCCTAACTGCCACTAAGCGATGAAATGTGTGCCAACGTGTTGAGCATTTTATACTCAATACGTGATACAAATTTCATCCCTTAGCACCTGTTAGGGAGGGAGGAGTGAATTTTTGAAAGCGCGAAGAAATTGCAAAAAAAAATTTCTTTTCAATTCAAAAATTCATTCCTCCGACCCTAATTGGGAATAAGGGATGAAATTTATGCCAATGTATTGAGCATTTAATACTCAATAAGTGATACAAAGTTTATCCCTTAGGGCCAGTTAGGGAGGGAGGAGTGAATTTTTTAAAGTGCGAAGAGATGGAAAAAAAAATTTTTTTTCAATTCACAAATTCATTCCTCCCACCCTAATTGCGACTAAGGGATGAAATTTGTGCCAACGTGTTGAGCATTTAATACTCAATACGTGACACAAATTTCATCCCTTAGCACCTGTTAGGGAGGGAGGAGTGAATTTTTGAAAGAGCGAAGAGATTGAAAAAAAAATTTTTTTTCAAATGAATTCTCCAAAGTGCGGAGATTGAAAAAAAATTTTTTTTTTCAATTCAAAAATTCATTCCTCCGACCCTAACTGCGACTAAGGGATGAAATTTGTGCCAACGTGTTGAGCATTTAATACTCAATAAGTGACACAAATTTTATCCCTTAGGGCCAGTTAGGGAGGGAGGAGTAAATTTTTGAAAGAGCGAAGAGATTGAAAAAAGAATTTTATTTCAAATAAATTCTCCAAAGTGCGGAGATTGAAAAAAAAATTTTTTTTCCTTTCAAAAATTCATTCCTCCGACCCTAACTACGACTAAGGGATGAAATGTGTGCCAACGTGTTGAGCATTTAATACTCAATGAGTGACACAAATTTCATCCCTTAGCGCCTAACAGGGAGGGAGGAGTGAATTTTTGAAAGCGCGAAGAAATAGGGAAAAAAAAATTTTTCAATCCAAAAATTCATTCCTCCGACCCTAATTGCGACTAAGGGATGAAATTTGTGCCAACGTGTTGAGCATTTAATACTCAATAAGTGACACAAATTTCATCCCTTAGGGCCAGTTAGGGAGGGAGGAGTGAATTTTTTAAAGTGCGAAGAGATGGAAAAAAAAATTTTTTTTCAATTCACAAATTCATTCCTCCCACCCTAATTGCGACTAAGGGATGAAATTTGTGCCAACGTGTTGAGCATTTAATACTCAATAAGTGACACAAATTTCATCCCTTAGCGCCTAATAGGGAGGGAGGAGTGAATTTTTGAAAGCGCAAAGAAATTGAAAAAAAAAATTTTTTTTCAATTCAAAAATTCATTCCTCCGACCCTAACTGCGACTAAGGGATGAAATTTGTGCCAACGTGTTGAGCATTTAATACTCAATGAGCGACACAAATTTCATCCCTTAGCGCCTAATAATGAGGGAGGAGTGAATTTTTGAAAGCGCGAAGAAATTGCAAAAAAAAAATTTATTTTCAATTCAAAAATTCATTCCTCCGACCCTAAGTGCGACTAAGGGATGAAATTTGTGCCAACGTGTTGAGCATTTTATACTCAATACGTGATACTATTTTCATCCCTTAGCACCTGTTACGGAGGGAGGAGTGAATTTTTGAAAGCGCGAAGAAATTGCAAAAAAAAATTTATTTTCAATTCAAAAATTCATTCCTCCGACCCTAAGTGCGACTAAGGGATGAAATTTGTGCCAACGTGTTGACCATTTTATACTCAATACGTGATACTATTTT
>NW_021680369.1:239791-240432 GCF_001412515.2 Diachasma alloeum | reverse complement strand
GCGCTTTTAAAAATTCACTCCTCCCTCCCTATTAGGCGCTAAGGGATGAAATTTGTGTAACTCATTGAGTATTAAATCCTCAATACGCTGGCACAAATTCCATCCCTTAGTCGCAGTTAGGGTCGGAGGAATGAATTTTTGAATGGAAAAAAAAAATTTTTTTTCAATCTCCGCACTTTGGAGAATTCATTTGAAAAAAATTTTTTTTTCAATCTCATCGCTCTTTCAAAAATTCATTCCTCCCTCCTTAACAGGTGCTGAGGGATGAAATTTGTGTCTCTCATTGTGTATTAAATGCTCAATACGGTGGTACAAATTTCATCCCTTCGNAATCTCTTCGCTCTTTTAAAAATTCACTCCTCCATCCCTAACAGGCGCTAAAGGATGAAATTTGTGTCACTCATTGTGTATTAAATGCTCAACACATGGGCACAAATTTCATCCCTTAGTCGCAGTTAGGATCGGAGAAATGAATGTTTGAATTGAAAAAAAAAATTTTTTTTCAATCTCCGCACTTTGGAGAATTCATTTGAAAAAATTTTTTTTTTTAATCTCTTCGCTCTTTCAAAAATTCACTCCTCCCTCCCTAACAGGTGCTAAGGGATGAAATTTGTGTCACGTATTGAGTATTAAATGCTCAA
>NW_021680369.1:160176-239609 GCF_001412515.2 Diachasma alloeum | reverse complement strand
TTTTTTTTCAATCTCTTCGCTCTTTCAAAAATTTACTCCTCCCTCCCTAACAGGCGCTAAGTAATGAAATTTGTGTCATTCATTGTGTATTAAATGCTCAACACGTTGGCATAAATTTCATCCCTTAGTCGCAATTCGGGTCGGAGGAATGAATTTTTGAATTGAAAAAAATTTTTTTTTTCAATCTCTTCGCTCTTTCAAAAATTTACTCCTCCCTCCCTAACTGGCCCTAAGGGATAAAATTTGTGTCACTTCTTGAGTATTAAATGCTCAACACGTTGCCATAAATTTCATCCCTTAGTCGCAATTCGGGTCGGAGGAATGAATTTTTGAATTGAAAAAAATTTTTTTTTTCAATCTCTTCGCTCTTTCAAAAATTTACTCCTCCCTCCCTAACTGGCCCTAAGGGATAAAATTTGTGTCACTTCTTGAGTATTAAATGCTCCACATGTTGGCACAAATCTCATCCCTTAGTCGCAATTAGGGTCGGAGGAATGAATTTTTGAATTGAAAAAAAAAATTTTTTTCCATCTCCGCACTTTGGAGAATTCATTTGAAAAAATTTTTTTTTTTCATTCTCTTCGCTCTTTCAAAAATTCACTCCTCCCTCCCTACCAGGTGCTAAGGGATGAAATTTATGCCAACGTGTTGAGCATTTAATACTCAATACGTGACAGAAATTTCATCCCTTAGTCGCAGTTAGGGTCGGAGGAATGAATTTTTGAATTGAAAAAAAAATTTTTTCAAATGAATTCTCCCAAGTGCGGAGATTGAAAAAAGATTTTTTTTTTCCATTCAAAAATTCATTCCTCCGACCCTAACTGCGACTAAGGGATGAAATTTATGCCAACGTGTTGAGCATTTAATACTCAATACGTGACAGAAATTTCATCCCTTAGTCGCAGTTAGGGTCGGAGGAATGAATTTTTGAATGGAAAAAAAAAATCTTTTTTCAATCTCCGCACTTGGGAGAATTCATTTGAAAAAAAATTTTTTTTTCAATCTCTTCGCTCTTTCAAAAATTCACTCCTCCCTCCCTAACAGGTGCTGAGGGATGAAATTTGTGTCACTCATTGTGTATTAAATGCTCAACACGTTGGCATAAATTTCATCCCTTAGTCGCAGTTAGGGTGGGAGGAATGAATTTTTGAATTGAATTTTTTTTCCATCTCTTCGCACTTAAAAAAATTCACTCCTCCCTCCCTAACTGGCCCTAAGGGATAAAATTTGTGTCACTTCTTGAGTATTAAATGCTCCACATGTTGGCACAAATCTCATCCCTTAGTCGCAATTCGGGTCGGAGGAATGAATTTTTGAATTGAAAAAAATTTTTTTTTTTACAATTTCTTTGCGCTTTCAAAAATTCACTCCTCTTTCCCTATTAGGCGCTAAGGGATGAAATTTGTGTCACACATTGAGAATTAAATGCTGAACATGTTGGCACAAATTTCATCCCTTAGACGTAGTTAGGGTCGGAGGAATTAATTTTTGAATTGAAAACAAAATTTTTTTTTCAATCTCTTCATACTTTCGCAAATTCACCCCTCCGTCCCCAAAAGCTGCTAAGGTATGAAACTCATGTCATTGAATTGAGAATTTAATACTCAATAAGTGACACAAATTTCATTCCTTAGCTACAGTTCGGGGGGGAGGGATGAATTTTCAACCGAGACGCGCGTTCCCCGCGCCACTCGACGCTGTAACCAATGGAAAGACGATCGGTTGATCGTCCTTCCATTGCGTTTGGATTGGGAATTACGTTTCCCTATTCATTCTCCCCTCTTCATCATTCCAGCGAAGAGAGAGAGAGAGAGAGAGAGAGAGAGAGAGAGAGAGAGAGAGAGAGAGCAATATCGTTGCGCTCTTTTTTCTCGTAGAATGGTGGGGCGGGCACACACACATATGCTGCATATCACATGGATGTGCGCCCGCTTAAAAATCACTCCCCATTGGCCCACCCTTAATTGCTAATAACTTTTTAGGGGTGAGTCTGATAAAAAAGTGCACGAGGACTTTTCTGCTCAGAATCACCCCCTGATCCTAGGGGGTTCAGATGTACATGTACTTCTGAAACACCCTGTATAGCAGCATACGCACATCCTTGCAAATATTAAGACGGATCCACAAATTTCATTCATTACAAATAAAACCAGCAATCGGTATGTTACCGACCGGCGATGTTCTAGAATTGCGATAGATGGCGCTAAGGCATGAACTCAATTTCACAAAAAGACCCCCCGTAGCGAACACGGAAACATAGACGCATCCACGTCAATAGGAAAAGTTCGTCTTCTATATCCATAAAAAGAAAAACAGCTCGGGGAATCTTCGCGCTTTATCTCAGAGCTTGGACGACTGTACAAGAGACTTTCAGAACCATATTCTCTTGAAACAAGAGAATCAACATTTCCAACCCACGCATTGAATACTTGCGAGAATGAAACTTTAATTTGATGATAAGACATTACTAGTACTCGAATATGCCACTATGTTTCGCATTTTTTCTCCATGTCATGTTTTACTTCAGAGAGCATAGAAAGGGCTTTGTGAAATGAATTAATCGAATCATTTTGTGATTCAAAGTATCCTACGCGAGCTCCATACCCTGGAGTCTAGAGTTGCTCTGATTCAACGTCAGGCATTACTCTATCTCGCTAATCTATTTACAGATAATCTCTAATTAGATTTTTTGGAATGAAAATTCCCTTAACGACGAGTTACTTAAAAAGAGAAATCCATAGTTCCGTTGATGATTTTCAAATATTTGTTTCCTACCAATATATCCATTCAAAAATTCTTGTAATTTAGCATAGCAGAAATCAAGAATGATAATGTGTTGTATCAAAGAAAAAAAGACTCTAACTTAGTTCTAGAAACGGTTGATGGAAAAACCTAGGGGTAAACATCAATAGTACATGTTGTTGGGACAAGAGATTGACAGTTATCTCTATTCCAGAACAAGAGTTCCGAGTCTGGCTCCAAACTGGCTGGTGTGGCACGAAAACCTAGGCTCTTAGAATAAAGTCACCAAATATTCTACAAAAATAGCCACATATTCTCCCAAAATTGTCAGGAAATCGAATAATTACCGATGGCATTTGTAAAATCACCGAAATTTCTGCATCCAACGAGTCAATGCTTTCTAATCTTATAGGCAATAATTTCTAACTAAACTCCGTGATTCTTTCATTGATTTATCGTTAATTCTTACCGTCACTCATATTTCTGTCCTATGATGTTATGACATCTACTGTACCAAGCAACATATGTTCTTGATACCGTACAATGTAAAATTAGATATCATATCCATTAACTCATAAAATCGTGTTTTTTGATTCATCATTAACAATTTTATAAAAAAAATTTGAAAAACCCACCCCAAATTCAATTTACTCCGTACAAACATTCTCTTGAATATATGAAAAGAACTGGGATTACAACTGAATAGTCGCGTTCTTGATGCCAGAGAATACGATTTCGATCACAGGGCTGAAAAAAATGCTGAACTCAACATGCTGTCGATTGCATGAAATTCAAGAATGTTCTCTATAAAAATATTTGACTTGCGTTTGTTTGCATATCACATTGTACTTCCCACGGTGAAGTATCCTCCGAAATCTAAGAACTCTGATGAGAAAATTTCAACTTACCGTGCTCAGCAATCTTCACATTGGATCCAGTGATCATTCTCTTGAGACGAGTCTTTGATGTATTTTGCACTATCACTTCTTTATTTCACTTTAATACATAAGGATATTCCAATGAAGAGACCCTTTTGATAATGAGATTTATTCCTTCTCGCAAAGAATACCGGAATGTAGTGAGGCGAATCATTAACATAATTGAAACAATCACGTTGATGTGTTCTAGACTAATATAATTATTCGTGATTGAAAAGGATATCGATTTTATTTATTATCATTGCTATTACATTGAACTATTCAGGGTCTCGCTATCATGCCCATATTCTCTTGGCGGAAAGTAATCTTGCTTACACTTAATATCAATCTGATGAAGTTTCTATTCTCTTGTGTGAAGAATTCGTACTTTTCGCTATAGATAATTCTGTTTTTTATGATTTTCGACAGAGGTGATAGGGTTTTCAATCCAGTAAATCGGTCCTGAGGCCACACCTCTTCCTCTCAGAATATACTTCAATTAGGTAAAACTAAGAATCTTTTGTATCAAGAGATTCATGGTCAAAACCCCATTCTCTTATCTCAAGAAACCACTTCTGTCGTGTCAGAGATTTTTCTATCAGTGTATAAGTACCAATTAGAGGAAGTGAGTTATTAATTAGAGGGTTAGGAGAGCCTCCTCACATATTCTCTGATGACGATTATTCAGTGTTTTACCTGGTTTTGCGTGCAACTATCTTCTTTTCGTAAAAAATATGGGAATAATCAATTTTTTATCCCTTTAATACCCCAAGTAAAAACTAGAGCAGGCCACTGATTTTTGAGGGGGTTAGTGCAGTCTCCTGACATATTTTTTGATGACAATTATTTAGTTTTTAGCATTGTTTAGGGTGCAACTATTGTTTTTTTTCGTAAAAACAGGGGAAGAATTAATTTTTTACCGCCTTAATACGCCTAAGTACCAATCGGAGGAGGTCGTTATGATTTAGAGGAATGGGGAAACCTCCTTACATATTCTCTGATGACAATTATTCAGTTGTTTACCATGCTTTGGGTGCAACTAGTTTTTTTTGTAAAAAAATAGAAAAATCAGTTTTTTACCCCTTTAATACCCGCAAGTAAAAATTAGAGCGGGCCACTGATTCTTGAGGGGGTTGGGGGAATCTCCGGATATATTTCTTGATGACAATTATCCAGTTTTTTACATTGTTTTGGATGCAACTATTTTTTTCATGAAAAACGGAAAAAAAAGTGTTTGCCTCTTTAATAACACTAAGCAAAAATCGGAGGAGGTCAGTGATTCTCTCGAGGTTGGGGGAGCCTTTTGATATAGTTTCTGATGACAATTATTTAGTTGTTTACCATATTTTGGACGCGACTATAATTTTTTTCGTATAAAACGAAAAAAAAACATTTTTTAGCCCCTCAATACCTCTAAGTACCAATTGCAGGGGGTTGGTGAATTTTTAGGAAGGTGCTTTCGCCTCTTGGTACTTCAGTGATGAAAATTATTTACATATTTAGATACTTGAATATTTTCTGACGACAATTATTTTGCTTTTAACATTGTTTTGGGTGCAACTATTTTTTTTTGTAACAACAGGGGAAAAACTAATTTTTAACCACCTTAATACGCCTAAGTTCGAAGCAGAAGAGATCGTTATTATCTAGAGGAATGGGGGAGCCTCTTTATATATACTCTGATGACAATTCTTCAGTGTTTTACCAGGTTTTGGGTGTAACTATTTTCTTGTCGTAAAAAAGTGGAAAAACGAAGTTTTACCCCTTTAATATTCCTAAGTGAAAATTAGAGCGGGTCACTGATTCTTGAGAGGGTTGGGGGAGTCTACTGAGATATTTTTTGCTGACAATTATTCAGTTCTTTACAATATTTTGCGCGCGACCATTTTTTTGGGTAAAAAACGGGAAAAATTAGGGTTTTACTCTTTAAATACCCCTAAGTAAAAATCGGAGGGGGTCAGTCATCCTTCAGGGGATTGGGGGAGGCTTCTGACATATTCTCTGATGACAATTATTCAGTGTTTCACCAGGTTTTGTGTGCAACTATTCTTTTTTAGTAAACAAAAAAGGAAAAAATTAATTTTTTACCCTATTAATCCTCCTAAATACCAATCGGAGGAGGTCAGTTATTATTTATGGGGACGAGGGAGCCTCCTGACATATTCTCTGATGACAATTATTCAGTGTTTTACCTGGTTTTGGGTGCAACCATGTTCTTTTCGTAGAAAAAACGGGGAAAAATCAATTTTTTACCACTTTAATACTCCTGGGTAAAAATTAGAGCGGGCCACTGATACTTGAGGGGCTTTTGATGACAATTATTTAGTTTTTTACCATATTTTGGACGCGACTATTATTTTCTTCGTAAAAAACGGGAGAAATTAATTTTTTACCCCCTCAATACCTATAACAGACATTCCATGTCAACTCGGCCACCCCGGATTTTTTTTGTCTGAAAAAAATCATTTGATAGGTGAATTTTGAACTACTATATATAGATAGTATTTGTGCCAAATTTCATTGCCCTATCATTTTTTGTTCCTGAGATAATGATGACATAACTCGGAATTTTCATAAACTCATAATTTATTTCATTTATTTATTTAGAAATACAAGCTTTTTGGGGATGAGTACCGTTTAGCAGGTGCTAAGTATATACATAGCCAATAATACATGGGGTGCATAAGCCATTGAATAATAATAATAACAGAAGCTTCACGATAAAACAGTAGCCTTCAGGTGTGCTAAGCGATATGCCAAAGAGCGCTAACAAATTAATTAAGATGAATTGTCAATTCATAAATAAAAGATAAGAAAACGAAAATCACATGCGTATCAATTCACTAATTACAATTTACTATTTACAATTTCTCAATCAGCGCAACAATAATTTATGCTAAGTGTTTTATATTTAACGAGCCAGTCGTATGAAAGACCCAAGGTGAGGCGACATCAGTTCCATCTGATGATGAATCCATCACAATGATAAAGAACAAATATATATAAAATTAAGAAGTAGATGGAACAAATGTCAGGCAATGTCGATGTAACAAACAGAATCAGAAACACTAAACTAAAAGCACCAAGTCAGAGGCCCAGGCCATAGGTAATCTGACTCACATCATCATAAGAACATAAGAAATAAACAAAAAACAAAAAACAACTCGAAAGCTCCGTGAAGTGGGCACCCCACTTGCTTGGATTTGAACCAAAATTTCATAATTGATAGATTTTGAGCTACTCGTGATAGTAGTAACGTTTTTCTTGTTTGTAGTTTGAAATTGAGCGTCCAATTCGTTTTTGAAATACAGTTAGGAACTATTCCATAGTTAAAGCTGGAGTGACATTGGATTCTCGTCTGCAATCGTTTGTAGTTGATTGTAGTTCTAGAAATTTCACGATCGGAATCGTAATAAAAGTTCAATCGATTTTTTTTTAACAGTTAGGAACTATTTCATAGTTGTATTTGAAATGACGTGGGATTCTATCTGAAATCGATTGTAGTTTTGGAATGTTCGCAATCGGAAATCAAGGGAGCGTCCATTCGATTTTTGGAGACCAAGTAGGAACTGATTGAAAGCTATAGCCAGAATGAGCTCGGATTCCTGTCTAAAATCGTTTGTAGTTGGTTTTAGTGATCACAAATTTCCAATGCACCGAGAAAACGGGGTGGCAGACAGTTGATATATGTAGACGTATTTGTTTGTAGTTGTTTCTAACAGTGAAAAAAATGACGATCCTTATAAAACAAGGTTCATACTTGATTGTAGTATTGGAATTTTTCCAATCCGAACTGAAATGAGCGTTCAATCCGTTTTTGAAATACAGTTAGGAACTATTTCATAGTTACAGCTGGAATGACATTGGATTCTCGTCTGCAATCGTTTGTAGTTGATTGTAGTCCTGGGAATTTTACGATCGGAATGGTAATAAATGTTCAATCGGNAATTCGTTTGTGGGTGTTTCTAACAGTGAAAAAAATCAATAAGAAAAGAAGATCTTTATGAACCAACGTTCATACTTAATTACTATTTAATTGTAGTATTGGAATTTTTCCAATCCGAACTGAAATGAGCGTTCAATCCGTTTTTGAAATACAGTTAGGAACTATTTCATAGTTACAGCTGGAATGACATTGGATTCTCGTCTGCAATCGTTTGTAGTTGATTGTAGTCCTGGGAATTTTACGATCGGAATCGTAATAAATGTTCAATCGGTTTTTTTTAATCAGTTAGGAACTATTTCATAGTTGTATTTGAAATGACGGGGGATTCTTATCTGTAATCGTTTGTAGTTGATTGTAGTTTTCGAATTTTCCCAATCGGGAATCAAACGAACATGCAATCGATTTTTGGAGCCCGAGTAGAAACTGATTGAAAGCTATAGTTAGAATGAGCTCTGATTCCTATCTAAAATCGTTTGTAGTTGTTTGTAGTGCTCACAAATTTTCAGTGCACCAAGAAAACGGGGCGGCAGACAGTTGAGATATGTAAAAGAATTCGTTTGTAGTTGTTGTTGGAAGTGAAAAAAATTAAAAAGAAAAGAAGATTCTTATGAACCAACGTCCATACTTGATTGTAGTTTCGGAATTTTTCCAATCCAAACTCAAATGAGCATCCAATCGATTGTCGGAGCACAAGTTGGAACTGTTGAATAGCTATAGCCAAAATGACATCGGATTCCTGTCTAAAATGGTTTGTAGTTGATTGTAGTACTCACAGATTTTCAATACACCGAGAAAAAAGGGTGGTAGAGAATTGAGATATGTCGAAGGATTTGTTCGTAGTTGTTTCTGACAGTGGAAAAAATCGAAAAAAATGAACAACCTTATAAACCAACGTTCATACTTGATTGTAGTTTAGGAATTTGTCCAATCCTAACTGAAATGAGCGTTCAATCCGTTTTTAAAATACAGTTAGGAACTATTTCATAGTTACAGCCGGAGTGACATTGGCTTCTCTGCAATCGTTTGTAGTTGATTGTAGTTTTGGGATTGTCGCGATCGGAAATCAAACGAGCATGCAATCGATTTTTTGAGCTCAAGTAGGAACTGATTGAAAGCTATAGCCAGAATGAGCTCGGATTCCTGTCTAAAATCGTTTGTAGTTGTTTGTAGTGCTCACAAATTTCCAATGCACCAAGAAAACGGGGTGGCAGAGAGTTGAGATATGTAAAAGAATTCGTTCGTAGTTGTTGGAAGTGAAAAAAATCGAAAAAAATGAACCTTATAAACTAACGTTCATACTTGATTGTAGTTTTGGAACTTTCCCAACCCGAACTGAAATAAGCGTTCAATCCATTTTTGAAATAACGTTAGAAACCATTTCATTGTTAAAGCTGGAGTGACATTGGATTGTCATCTGCAATCGTTTGTAGTTGATTGTAGTTTTGGAATTTTCGCAATCGGAAATCAAATGAGCGTTCAATCGATTTTCGGAGCACAAGTAGGAACTGATTGATAGCTATAGCCAAAATGACATCGGTTTCCTATCTAAAATGGTTTGTAGTTGATTGTAGTACTTATAGATTATCAATGTACCGAGAAATAAGGGTGGTAGAGAGTTGAGACATGTAGAAGATTCCGTTTGTAGTTGTTCTAGAAAGTGAAAAGAATTAGAAAGGTAAGAAGATCCTTATGAACCAACGTTCATACTTGATTGTAGTTTTGGAATGTTTCCAATCCGAGCTGAAATGAGCGTCCAATCGATTTTCGGAGCACAAGTTGGAACTGATTGATAGCTGTGAAATAGTTAGGAACTATTCTACAGCTATGGCTAAAAAAAAAGTGGATTCCTGCCTAAAATCGTTTGTAGTCGATTGTAGGATTGGAATTTTTCTAATAAAAATGAAACTCATCGTTTAATCCATTTTTTAAGCACAGAGAGGGTAAAAATCATCGCAAAAAAATGACGTTTGAAACTTGGTAGAAATCGTTTGTAGTTGATTGTAGAATCGATTTTCTTTTCGATTGGAATTGGACTGACCGTTCAATTGAATTTTTGAATTGAATTGAATCCGAGCTCATTTTGGCTATAGCTTTTAATCAGTTCCTACTTGGTCTCCAAAAATCGATTGGACGCTCCTTTGATTTCCGATTGCGAAAATTCCAAAACTACAATCAACTACAAATGATTGCAGATAAGAATCCCACGTCATTTCAAATACAACTGTGAAATAGTTCCTAACTGTTTAAAAAAAACGATTGAACGTTTATTACGATTCCGATCGTGAAATTTCCAGAACTACAATCAACTACAAACGACTGCAGATGAGAAGCCAATGTCACTCCAGCTGTAACTATGAAACAGTTCCTAATTTTATTTCAAAAACGGATTGAACGCTCATTTCAGTTCGGATTGGAAAAATTCCAAAACTACAATCAAGTATGAACGTTGGTTTATAAGGTTCTTAATTTTTTTCGATTTTTTTCACTGTTAGAAACAACTACAAACCAATCCTTCTACATATCTCAATTGTCTACCACCCTTTTTTCTCGGTGTATTGAAAATCTGTGAGTACTACAAACAACTACAAACCATTTTAGACAGGAATCCGAGCTCATTTTGGCTATATCTGTCAACAAGTTCCTACTTGGGCTCCAAAAATCGATTGGATGCTCGTTTGAGTTTGGATTGGAAAAATTCCAAAACTACAATTAAGTATGAACGTTGGTTCATAAAGATCTTCTTTTCTTATTGATTTTTTTCACTGTTAGAAACACCTACAAACGAATTCTTCTACATATCTCAACTCTACACCACCCTTTTTTCTCGGTGCATTGAAAATCTGGGAGAACTACAAACAACTACAAACCATTTTAGACAGAAATCCGAGCTCATTTTGGCTATAGCTGTTAACAAGTTCCTACTTGAGCTCCTAAAATCGATCAGATGCTCATTTGAGTTCGGATTGGGAAAATTCTAAAACTACAATCAAGTATGAACGTTGGTTTATAAGGTTCTTCATTTTTTTCACTGTTAGAAACAACTACAAACAAATCCTTCTACATATATCAACTGTCTGCCACCCCGTTTTCTCGGTGCATTGGAAATTTGTGAGCACTACAAACAACTACAAATGATTTTAGACAGGAATCCGAGCTCATTCTGGCTATAGCTTTCAATCAGTTCCTACTTGGTCTCCAAAAATCGATTGGACGCTCATTTGATTTCCGATTGCGAAAATTCCAAAACTACAATCAACTACAAACGATTGCAGATAAGAATCCCACGTCATTTCAAATACAACTATGAAATAGTTCCTAACTGTTAAAAAAAATCGATTGAACGCTTATTACGATTCCGATCGTGAAATTTCTAGAACTACAATCAACTACAAACGATTGCAGACGAGAATCCAATGTCACTCCAGCTTTAACTATGGAATAGTTCCTAACTGTATTTCAAAAACGAATTGGACGCTCAATTTCAAACTACAAACAAGAAAAACGTTACTACTATCACGCGTAGCTCAAAATCTATCAATTATGAAATGTTGGTTCAAATCCAAGCAAGTGGGGTGCCCACTTCACGGAGCTCAACTCGAAGGCTATATAAGAGTAGCGGTTAGCTCCACACTTTGCTTCGTTAGTTCAAATTTCATCCAGATAGAAACTCCTGATGACTAGAGCATTCTTCACATAGTAGAATATCGCCTTGTGTATGTTGATATTGTCGCTATCCAGAGGTCTTCTAAGCGCTGCAGGGGGGTTGGAGTCCCTTCCGAGGTAGCCCATCAGGTAGTACTGGCGGAAGTTCTTATACGTGGGACAGACGAGCAGGAAATGTTCCAAATTCTCAACTGAGCCAACGTTGAATACTGGGCAGAGCAGATTGGGGTCCAACTTAGAGGTAGAGCCACTCATTATCGGATTCAATGTATATTTTGTCGAGTCTCAGCTGGGCCAGCGTACGTTTTACGCCAATAGGGACTCTATGATTCAGATAGTGTGCAGGCTTCATTCCCGGGAGAGTGAGATCTTTATATTGGAGGTAACTTGAATTTTCGTAGGCTATTATATCGTCACATAGCAGGGCCGCGCCCAGGGTAGCGATCGCGTTGTCCTTCTTAGAGAGAATTGCCCACACCTCAGAGTCGAGGCAATCCATCATCCAACCAAGTCCAAGCCTTTCCAGCTGGGCTTTGAACAATGCTGCCCCAGTTCCACTTGGTTTTATCAGCAGGTAGGCCTCTGGTTGTTAGCTCCATGAAGCGCAGTAGGCATACCCTAGGGAGTCGGTGGTTTTCCATTTCCAATACTCGTGCGATCCAGTTCTAAGAGAGTTTAAAGACTTGTAGGTCTACCTTGCTGATTCCCAGTTCAAGACGCACCGCATAGTTGGGAGTGCTACGTGGAAGAAGGAGCAGTCATAGAGCAGAGTCGATATGACGATACTATCATACAGTCTCATTGTGCTAGGCCAAGAGTCGGCACTTAGGGCAGACAGGAGCGAGATAACTGAGCCCGTTGCAATATTGGCTTTTCCAACAGCCGCTGTGGCTGCTTTGGCTCCTAGTGATGAGCTGGTGATGGGTATCCCCAAGTATATATACTCACTCACCATTTCTACCTCCATGTCTTCGAATAGAAACCTCAGCCCCCCCCCCCCACCCTCCGTTGATGCAATACCACCTGCTCTGCACATGACTATTTTCGCCTTATCAACATTTACTATAAGTCTATTGATTTTACAGTACTCACTGAGGACCTCTAGCTTCCACACCAGGTCAATTGGTGAGAGAGCGAAAATGATTAGGTGGTCTACAAATAGTAACATCATGACATCCTTTCTGCCATCGATATAAACCCCCACCAGCCCCTTATCACGGAAGAATTGCGCAATATCACTCAGGTAAAGTATAAATAATAAGGGACCTGTCTGCTCTCCTTGGAGGAACCCATCAGTGATATGGAATTTATCTGAAAGCCGTTCTTGCGACTTGACTTGAAAAAGGGCGCAGTCATATGAACTCTCGAACACTCTGAGGAGCATGGGACTCACCCGATCTCAAAGAGCTTCCTCCACAGAAAGGCATGAGGTACAGTGTCGAATGTCCTTCTGAAGTCAACAAACAGGCATGACACCGACCTACCACCCAGCCTGAGTTGAAGCTGAATTGCAGTTGTTGCCACGAAGATGTTATCAAGGCATGAGCGTTTGCACCTAAAACCCGACTGATACTCGGGCAGAACACCTACATTTTCAGCCCCTGACTGTAGACGGAGGCTCAGGATCTTGGTAAAGGCGTTGGTTATCACGTTTGTTAGGGCTATGCCACGATAATTTTGAGAATCCTTCCTCTCACCCTTCTTGAATATCATCGTCAGTGTAGACCTCGCCCAGCTTCTGGGTACCTGCTCCTCTGACAGAATCTGGTTAAACATTGAAAGTATGTATAGGACCCAGTTTTGAGGAAGTGCTTTCAGGAACTCTCCTGCAATATCACCCGGCTCTGGTGCTTTTGAAGGTTTCAGGCTCTTCAAGGTCGACTCCAGTTCATCCTGTGTTATAGGCGCATCGAACCATGGGTGGAACACGCCACTGAACCTTGTGCTACCAAGGACCCTACTGGAGTACAGGTCTCTGTAGAATGAGTTCCATGTTTCAACTGGTGGCGGTGTACAGAATGATCTACCCCTAAAGGCTTGAAATGTGACCCAGAATTCTCTGGAATTACGCACGTTTGCGAATTTGTCTCTTGCTTCCTCGTAGTGCTGCTTTTTCATCATCTCAGTTACGGTTTTATATGTTTACTGGGCTTCACCATACCCTTCACTGCTCGTTGCATCAAAGTTAAACTGTGCTCTCCTCTCCAGTGCAGATTGCATATTCTCCTTTGCTTGCTGGCAGTCATGATCACACCAACGCTTTCTTGAGAGTCTGTTGAGGCCTTCAGTGATTTTTTTAGTCATCTGGACACTATTAGCAACCTCTCTGATCGCTTCACCGAGGTTTAGGTATTGCTCCTCCACTGAAGCACTCAAGTCAATTTGTATTTTGGGCGAAGTTGACATCCTCTGGGTAAACTTAGGGGCCAACTCTGGGAATCAGCGGAGCTTCACCGAGGTGGTTGGGGACGGTTTCCTATGCAGGGACGGGGATATAAAAACCAACTAGTTTCAAGGAGACTGGGAGATGATCCGACAATGTGGCAATGGGCATAACCTCCAGCTTCCGACAAGGTTGACACAAGACAGATAAATGTAGACAAAGTCCACTACACTGCAGCCTCTGGTTGAGGCAAATGTAAATTTTTCTGGAATGTCACCAGCAGTGCGTCCATTCAATAAAATCATACCATTACTTGTCATGAACTCATCCAGCCTCAGGTCCCTGTCCTTTGGTCGTTCTCTGTCCTGCGAAATCCTGAGGGGCCTGATAGCAGTATGGAGCAATAGCTCCTCAACGCCAACACCTACCCGAGTAGAAATTCTGTTCAGCTCTCCATCAGAAACTGATCAAGTCCGATCCGAAATTCTGATCAGGCATGTTACGCCTCTGCCTTAGGTTTTCCACTAGGTTTTCTCCGCCTTCCATCATTAGGCATTAATTAAGTTTAATTTTTTGAGAGAAAAAATTAGTAACTTCCTAGCCGGGAATCAAACCCGGGACCTGCCAATGTCGCGTCGAGTGCTCTTACCATCTGAGCTACCAGGACACTTACGAATTTCACTCTCAAATTGACTCATACCTGAATCGAAATTCTGTTCAGGTCTCGATCAGCAACTGATCAAGTCCGATCCGAAATTCTGATCAGGCATGTTACGCCTCTGCCTTAGGTTTTTCCACTAGGGTTTCTCCGCCTTCCATCATTAGGCATTAATTAAATTTAATTTTTTGAGAGAAAAAATTGGTAACTTCCTAGCCGGGAATCGAACCCGGGACCTCCCAATGTCGCGTCGGGTGCTCTTACCATCTGAGCTACCAGGACACACGAATTTCACTCTCAAATTGACTGATACCTGAGTGGAAATTCTGTTCAGGTCTCGATCAGAAACTGATCAAGTCCGATCCGAAATTCTGATCAGGCATGTTACGCCTCTGCCTTAGGTTTTTCCACTAGGGTAACTCCGCACATCTCGCGTTAAAGTCCCCCCTCCCCCATCAGCATGATGGAATTTTCTATCGTGTCAAGTATATGAACTAATGACATCTAGAAAAGTGCCAGTGCAGCCTCTATGTCCGATTCAGGCCTAAAATAAGTAAAGAAGATTATTAGGTTTTCGTTCTCAATTGAGATATGAGCAATGATCCAACAGTCAGATTGGTCCAGTATCTTCATCTTATAATTGTTCCTGACGTACACCACCAGTCCGCCACAACCCCTACCGAGCTTACACCATTTCATCGCTGGTGTCCAGGCGTCCTGAAATTCATAGAGACTGTCTGGGGCAGAAGGTTTAGCCCTGGATCTCATGGTTTCAGCTATACAGACCACATCAAACTTGCCGAAATATTTCCAGGTCTGCACATTGGAATTACCGTGGTAGTTCCAAAAGCAGACCCGGAACTCTCTTAGTTTTTGGCGGTACTGTCGTATCCCTGGAAACTGGTGCCTGGGCACGAGAGTGATTACGAGGGTGATTCAACTTCTTGGCGAGCTTAGTCTTCTCGTCCCAGCCGTACCACACTTTACCCACTTGATTCCTGAGGTACCCATGTTTAATCTGCTCATTCCCTTTGTTGATACTTTTAGCAAACTGTCTTTGATTAAATTCAATTTCTCTCTCACTGTCAGTCAAATCATTTTGAATGTAAATATTATTATTACCCAACAATTTTCTACTTTGCATGATTAATTGTTTATCCTCCCACGAATTCAAGGTTAAACGAATAGAACCATTTCTCAGCAAGAAAATAGCTTTGGGGCTTACCGGACAGTGGAGAGTGCTATTTAAGAGCTCCTTTACTTTTTCCTGGATATTGTCAGCACCAGCCTGCAGGCCTCTGACGATTAAGTTATTTTTCCTCAGCAATCTCTCTTAATACTCCAGTGTTGATCTTATTTTCTCTATCTGTTTAGTGTTCACCTTGTCCTGTAAATCTCTATATTCTTTGAGTTCCCCTTGTAGTCGTTCCAGTTTCTCCTGACTGCATTTATTGGCTGGGAACAAGGACTCTCTAAGATCCTTGTTTTCATTGCTCAGCGTATCCACTTTCTGCAACAATAGCTGGCACCAAGGCGGTATTGGCTCCTCCGCAGGGATTGTCTGGCCATTCACTGTAAGCACTGGTAACCCCATCTCCAGCTCCTCCAACACTGTCGTGTCCTCGGGCTCAAGGACGGAGTCCGGGGTCTCACTGTCCTTCTCACGTTCTTCGGGGGCTACTCTTTTATGGTCAGGGTCCTCCTGGCTGTCAGAGTCCGCGTCTCTTGCTTGCATAATAATGATGGCGAATTGATGAAGTCCTTGTCTCTCAGGAGTGTCTCAGCATTAGAGAGCCTTCCTGCCTGGTTCTTCCCGCGTAGAGGAGAAGAGTGAAGAGGAGACAGAAATGAAAGTGACGAGCAACTTCCCAGTGGTGCTAGTTTCAACTTTGGAGAAGCAATTAGGCTTTCATCCATAGGTTTACCACTCATGATAACCTAACCTCTCCACCGTGTCAGTTTGGAACTCACGCATCCAGGGTTGGGTCTTCTTCTGGGGTAGAATTTATTACTCAGCGGACAACTAGGTGATAATACTTCCGACTGATGGGGTTTGTAATTCATAACGAGTGTCTAATTTAATTAAGCAAAACAATAAAGCTGGGAAGCAAAAACGGCTAATGTTTACCGACAGGCGATTGAAGCAGCCCCAAAACTCATAATTTTTAAACGGCGCATCCGATTCGAACGAATAAAAAAAGAGAAAAAAAAATTTTCTTGTACTTTGAGAGAAAAAATACTCTCGTGCAGTGAATTAGCTTCTACACTGATTTTTCAAGGAATTTGTACGTTTTCATTTTTTTTTGTTTCTAGAGCCTTCGGATATTTGATCGGAATAATTGTCTTCTGATAGAAGACGTCGATATATAATGTGAAAAAAATACGCAATCACGGAAGAAATGACAATTGTGTCGAAAATTTTTTTTTTTGAAATTTTTGTGTTTTTTCGCCTTATAAGGGAGCTGCTTTGTTTTTACCAAGAAATTGATGTTCCCATCAATACTTTTGGTTAATATATCATAGAAAAGAAATACACTACCGTAGAAGAGAGAAACGGTGCTCCGAATAAAAATTTTTTTACTAAAATTTTTGCATTTTTTCAACAGTTTTATAATATTCAACAATAACAATCACTCTGGAATAATTTTTTTCAATTGTTCGAAGGGTCACACAACGGACAATATCAGAAATGGTCTTTTCAGCAATATCAAGTAGAAAAAAATTGGAAAAATTGATTGAAAATGATTCTTCCAACGGCAATATATATTCGACACGAAAAAATCGATACAAAATAAGAATAAAGCAACATCAGAGTGAGGGAATCCAATTCTAATTCTAATCATAAAGTAGTCAACAGTGGATCAGGCAATGAATTCACGTGTTAGCGAAATTAATCTCAAATTCCAGTCAGTGGCATGAGAAAATTGTATCACTCAGAATTGATAAAAAAGAAGGATAAAAAAATGAATCTATCGATCGATTTAACGTTATCAGACTGTAAGCTATTAGTTGTGAGAGATGTCTCATCAACGTTTCATTACCGTGCTTATTGTTGACTGTGTTAATTAAATGCATCATTTATCAGTAAAATTTGATCATTAAGCTAAATTAATAAGCCATCGTTGTGTATACTCATCGCCGTTTTCTCATCTTCATTTCTGAATTGAAGTAAGAAATTTCTGACATTCATGTGTAACGAGATTTTCTCGTTACGGTAAACTGTTGTACCAACATGAAAACCCATGAGTTAAAAATGGTTAGAGTGAGGGACAGAGAGAGAGAGAGAGCGACATCTAACGCCAGCTGAAGAAGCTGAGCGAGAGATGAGAGTGACATCGAACGGCGGTTTCAGTGAACGGCGCGTGAGGTGAATAGACCAATCAAATAATGCCAAGAGGCGTGGTTTGGGTGAAACCATCCTTCTGAACATTATAGAGAGGCTGTCGATACCCTGTCGCCTTATCTAGAAACTCGCCCAGCTGTGTTTGGGGGAAACGGGCCAACGTACTGGCGTTCCAACTGGGCGATTCTAGAGGCGCTATCGACTTAGACTAGGGACCAACTGCTAGGTGAGAGGACTAGCGCCCCCTCGATTGCCGTCGAGCTGATTGGTGGTGGTGGGGTAACGGATGACCCACCGCCGTTGAGATGTTCAGACTAGGGGGAGAAGGCCCTAGTAGATTTCGAGACAGTCGGTGACAGGCACTAGAGTCGAGCGGATGTAAATCATTCGGTCCTCGACGACGGTTGAAAGTGGCATTATTCCATTATGGATTATGGGGGTCCGTTGTGAGGACGAGGTCCGGAACAGCGAGAGAATGGGACCCTTCGGCGTCCCAAACAGAAGGATCGGATTACTTTGAGGACGTGGAGTGTTTTAATTCCATGTTGTCAGGGATCCATCACTTCGGACGAAAGAAGGGGTGTTGGCGTGGATCCGTGGCCGGGAGTTAGGCCGACTCCTCGAGGCCCGATCGCACGTACCTCCATGACGAGTACTCTGGGTGTTGGCCCGCGATGATAGTGCTTTTACCGCACATTGAGGTTGAGTTGGGGTGGACACAGGTGGGTGAGAACAAGTCTCCGGATGCCTGGGTCACCTGCCTCTCAGTTTTCGGCGCTCCGAGGAGTGAGAAGGATTCGCAAGTAATGGTCGACCTCTCCAGAGTTGAGCCACTCTGGAGAGGAAAGGAATACGTCAGAGGAATGGAAACATCCTCGGCGAAAGATACATGGAGGAATGGCTCCTGGAAGATATGCTTAATCGAAGTCCCTCGGCTGAAGAGACGAGGATCGATCGAGTGAAATACTCCTAGTATGGTGAACCTTGCCCACTCTACCGTTTTACGCTGATGCTGGCTCGGCATTGTTAGCCCCGCCACGAAAAGTCCTCAGGGTAGACGAGTTATCCTCTGAGGCCGGTTTACCGTTGGATTTTCCGTAAAAATCCAGCTGGCGCCCGACTTAATTGAGCGATAGAGGAGATGCCCAAAATAGTTTGGGATATTTGCTGGCGGAGCACTGGCGAAAATCCTTTACACATGATAGAGATATTTCCAGGCGATTTGTGGAATCAATTTATTTGTATTCAGTAGGATGCGCCGTAGTGATAGATGTGCAAATCCGATGCGAGGCCTAGGTGAAAAAGGTCACTATGGTACCAATTTACGTCCGATTTCACGGGAAATACACTTGAAGTTCCCCTTCCTAGCATCGACTGCAAAAATTTACGGCAAATGCCGAATAAAAGTGCCAACGTATGTCGAACCATCGTTTCCTCCCAGTTGTATTCTGAAGAATCAAAATCTTCAAGAAGATATCTCTTCCGCAGAGGTATCAAAGACTGAAGCAAAATTTGATGATTCCACCTCGCATATCATTGACCGTTCATTGAGGTCAGCCCGATCTTTTCATTTTGATGATACAAGCATTTCACGTCACGATAGATCACATGATTCAGGTGGATTCGTCGATTTAAGTATGGATGAGGATTCAAATATTGACCACAGTGACGATGAACCACCACCAACGAAACGGTATCGTTCTCCCAGAGAACTGTAATTAGGGGAAATGTTGAATGATTTGAAGGAAAAGTTCAACGATTTGAATTCGTACGGTGAGTGCCTACAAATTCTAACCATTCTTCCTCGATCATGGAATGCCCGAATATTAGCGCTCGAATTTGGTGTTTCGAGATACATGGCGGAGAAGGCAAAAAAGTTGAGAGAATTAAAGGGAGTATTTGCTTCACCAACTACAAGGACTGGTCATTCATTATCCGCCGAAACTGTTCAAAAAGTGCGAAGTTTTTATTTGGAAAATAGTCGGGTTATGCCCGGGATGAAAGATAAGATATTAATTAAAATTAATGGAGAGAAAAGTGTAGAACAGAAGCAAATGGTACCTGAAAATTTAAAAGATCTCCATCGAGAACACAAAGCTACTCACTCAGAGGCTGCAGTTGGTTTCAGTAAGTTCACAGAATTAAGACCTGAGCACTGTATATTGGCGGGAGCAAGTGGCACACACGTGGTATGCGTTTGCACGCACCACCAAAATTATAAACTGATGTTAGATGCTATCAATCTCCGGGTTTTAACGAAGGAGTCACCATGCCCAATGACAGATTACAAGGATTGTCTCAGCAGAATCATGTGTCAAAATCCCACGCCGAGCTTTCATTTGGATGAATGTAAGAATTTCCCTGGACTAGACCAATTGTCATGTGAGCTAAAACGACTCCTCTCCAAAGCTGTGATTGAAATTATCGCGTTCCGAGTGTGGCAAAGTAGTGACAGGTGCACCTTGGAAACACGGATAATTCCGGTGAACGAATTCGTTGATGTACTTGCTGAATGGTTAAAAGTACTAAAGCCCCACCGCTTCATGACTCTAGAGCAATCAATTTTTGTGAAGCAACGAAGAGAAAATTTGGATAAAGGAGACGTCCTGGTCCACTGTGATTTTGCTGAGAATTATTGTTTTGCTGCTCAAGATACTGCCTCAATCTTTTCATTACAATAATGATCAATGTACAGTACATCCGGTGATGTATTACTATCGTGAAGATGATGATATCCAACATCAGAGTTTAGTTATCTTATCAGACAGTCTACTCCAAGATACTGCTGCTGTTTATTTGGTACAGAAAATTCTGATCGAGCATGTAAAGAAAAATTGTAGTAATGCTCGAAACATGATTTATGTAACTCACGGCGCTGCTCAGCATTACAAAAATCGTTACCAAATGGCTAATCTCTTGAATCATAGGGCTGATTTACGATGCAGAGGCTCATTTTCACGCCACGCCGCACGGTAAAGGGGCATGCGATGAAGTCGGAGCAGTTTTGAAAAGAGAAGCTAGAAGCAAAAGCCTGCAAACAGTTGATGGTTAACCAATGCTCACACCAAATGCTCTGTTCCAATGGGCTAAGAATCATTTCACTTGGATTGACGTTTTTTTCTCCACCAAAGACGAGCACGACAAGATTAAAGGAGAATTGAAACATAGATTCGATAAAGCTAAAGGAATTCCTGCTATTCAGAAGAATCATTGTTTCCTTCCACGACTAGGGGGTCAATTGGTGACAAAACGCTATTTTGCCTCAGCCAATGAGGAGGTTTTTCCGAAGAAAACTCAGAAGAAACAACGTTGAGGATCCCTGTCTTATGTTATATGTGTATTATCACCGAAAGAGTCATTTTCAATCAATTATTCCAATTTTTTTCTACTTGATAGAGCTGAAAAGATCTTTTCTGATATTGCCCATTGCGTGACTCTTCGAACAATTGAAACAATTTATTCTAGAGTGATTGTTATTGTTGAATATTATAAAAATGTTGAAAAAACGCAAAAATTTCAAAGAGAAACATTTTCTTCGGCGCACCGTTTCTCTCTTCTATGGTGGTGTATGGTAGTTCTTTTCTATGGTATATTAACTAGTATTGATTGGAACATCAATTTCTTGCTAAAAACTAGGCAGCTCCCCTAGAAGGCGAAAAAGCGCAAAAATTTCAGAAAAAAAAAATTCTCCGGCACAATTGTCGTTTCTTCCATGATGGCGTATTTTCTTTCACATCATATATGGACGTTCTCTATCAGAAAAAAATTATTCCGATCGAATGTTGGAAGGTCGTAGAGACGAAAAAAAATTAGAAATTTATAAATTCCTTGAAAAACCAGTGAAGAAGCTAATTCACGGTTCTGGGTTATTTTTTTCTCAAAGTACATATAAAAACAAAATTTTTCTTCTTTTATTCGTTCAAATCGGATGCGCCGTTCAAAAATTATGAATTTTTGAAAATTCCAACTTTCGTCATCATTATCTCAGGAACAAAAAATGATAGGGGAATGAAATTTGGCACGAATACTATCTATATATAGTAGTTCAAAATGCATCTATCAAATGATTTTTTCCACACAAAAAAATCCGGGGTGGCTGAGTTGACATGGAATGTCCCATAAGTACCAATTGGAGGGGATTAGTGAATTTTTGTTGATGAAAAACGCGAGAAATCACGGTTTCCACCCCACAAATAACCCATGCCTCAATCCGGGCGGAAAATGATAATTTTTGCNCCCCCCCCCCGCCCCTCATGCCACCAGGACAAAGATCGCAGTCTTTCATTTCGTCTGCCTCAGGGGAGTAGAGCGCTATAGTCGGGACACCACCAACACTTTTACATTCCACTCACCGTCAGGCGTCCGTTTATCCCGCCCTCCGAATCAGGACTCTGGTCTTTTCGATCCAGAATTTGACCCCCAATTTCAAGGTGAAATTTGGACGTTGGGTTCTGGGACACCCTGTAGAATACACTTCATTTACTAAATTAATATTTATTGGAACTCTCGCATGTAATTTTCTACGTCATTTCATTGCTACAGGAATTATTTTTCTATGTTTTATATCAAACTACTTTTTTTAGAGTCAATGAAAACGTCATGTCAAAATGAGGAAATTCAAATTTTCGAATTCTACCATGCTCTTTTCCTTTCCACTAGTGTTACCCCCACTTTGTGCTGGATGGAATGGACTGTGTCAAGCAGAGGGGATGGTAAAGGCCCTTCGCCCGATACAATGCGCTCTATTCGCTCCATTGAAATATAGTAATTGAGGATGGGAGCACGATTTGCTCCGAGAGCAGACTGCCTGGCCCTGGATTAAACGATTGGAGGCATGCAGATGTGGAGTGGAATAAGGAATTGTGGTGGTCCGAAGGAGAAGAGAGAAAATGAAGATGAAATTTGTTGATATCTAGGGTATTGTAAACGTCAGCCCCCCAGGCACGTAGGATACTCAGTGTTTTTACTGGTCAAGGTCAATGGAGATGCAGATTTAAGGAAGATAATGTCAAAATAGTTGAGATAAGTCATTTTGTAAATTAATTTCAAGGATTTGTGTAAGGAATTTCGTAACAACAACGGAAGCCGTAAGAAGTTCGTATAAGGAGAAATAAATACTTCTATTGCTATCCATTATTCACCCAATTATTTTCGTCAATTGAATTAATTGATTTATTACTTTTAAATACTTATTTTGTTAAACGAATTTGAAATTTCAAGTAGTTCAGTTTCGAATCAATCTGTGGTATGCTATAATCCATTTATTATGATTCAAATGGGGCATATAGTGACTGAATTGAAAAGTTAATTTAAAGAATTGATTTTAAGGGCAAGTATTTATGAACGTAACTTGCCGGAGAAATAATTTTCCATTATAATTGAGGATTTAATCAAATAATTTGAAAGTTGTTGAAGAGGGAATTTTGTAAATTCTTTAGTTTACTATCATTCATTAGAATTGAGTTCGATTTGTTCGCGTTTAATAAAATTTTATATAATTTGATCATGTGATTTTTTTTATCTACTCAATCGAAAATACTACTGTCACATGACTTCCGTTTCCGGTCTGCGAGGAGAGTGTGGCAGGTATATACAGTGCTTGGGTTTTTTGCTCTTTTGAAGAGGTATAGAGGTGGTGTGGGTGGGCAGAGGGTGGGAACGGGTGGAAGAAGGGTGGAGTGGTGTGTGAAGGGGTGTGAAAGTGATGTGTTTGGGGATGTGAGTAGGTGGAGGAGGGTTAAAAGTGTGGTGGGCGAGTTGGAGGTTAGCCTGCCATGGAGTGAACGGGGAGTGAAAAGGAAGAAAGCGCGGGGGCTTGGGCGGTGTAGGGAGAATTGGTGTAAGGGAGAGAGGGTGGGATTGGAGAAGGGTGATACAACAGATTGGAGGGATATTTAGGGGTGGCTTCAAGGGAGAATGAGCTAGGTTGATCTTGGCAAGAAGGGGTGGAGGGGGACAGGTGTTGTTTTAGCGGGAGACAGGACGTGGAAAGGGGAAGGTAGCGACAGATAGAGAGAAGCGGTGATAAGGGTAATATTAACGATCGGACAGGTCAGTAGAGCAGGTGAGAAAGATAAGGAAGGGAAATGAGTCAGTTGTTCGGCTCAGTGGTGGTGTCGTCGAGGTCGATGGGGAAACCGGCGAGAGGGAAGGGGGGAGCGGGTAGTGGCGATGAAGGAGTGGCGAGAAAGGAGGATAGGGAAGATTTGAGCGGGAAGGGGAATGAGCAGTATAGTAGAGGAGGCCAAAATGAGACCATGTATANTCATTTGTTTCGCTCAGTGGTGGTGTCGTCGAGGTCGATGGAGATACCGGCGAGAGGGAAGGTGGGAACGGGTAGTGACGACGAAGGAGGGGCGAGAGAGGAGGATAGGGAAGATTTGAGCGGGAAGGGGAATGAGCAGGATAGTGGAGAAGGCCAAAATGAGACCGTGTATGAGTCTTCGATAGAGTTGTCGGACCTTTCTGATAAAGAGGGGAGCGGGGGGCAGAGGTGGGGAAGAAAAAGAGAGGGAGACCCACGAATTTGGAGAGGCTAGAGAGGCTTGGTAGGGTTATTGGGGGGAGAACCAGATCTCTGTCGTCGCTGGAGGCATGGAAGAAGGGGGAAAGGGAGGGTTACGGGCGCAGGGGAAATAGGTCGGAGAATAGTGAAGGTAGTAAGAGGAGGAGGTCGGTGGAATTGGAAGAGAGCGAGGAGGAGGGGGAGGAGAGAAAAGCAAGAAGGGTGGAAAGGAAAGGAGGATATGAGGAGAGTGTGGAAAGGATGGAGAGCTTTCTCAAGAGTTTTAAGGAGGAAAAGTTCTCGAAGCTGCAAGAGCTGAAGGAGGAGGGGAGGGGGGTCAGGGAGGAGATTAGAACAGTGAATGAGAAATGGGAGAAGTGGTAAGGCAGGTGGGAAGAGGAAAAGAAACGTCTATGGGAGAGAATGAATGAATTCGGGGAGATAGTGGTGGAAGTCAGGAGAGAAAATACGGAGGAGGGTGCGGAGGTAAGGGAGAGGTTGGAAGCGCTGGAAAGAAAAGCAGAGAAGGGTGGAAGCTCTGGAGAAAATGGTGGGGGAACTAAAGTTTGGAAACGAGGAGGAAGGGGGGGGGGCATGCGTGCAGAGAAAATGAGAAACTGAAGGAAAGAGTATGGGAACTGGAATGGAGGGAAGAAAAAAGGGAAAGGGAGAGGAGAAGTAAGAATTTGGTAGTGAGAAAGATTGAACTGGAAGAAGGGGACGGAAGACAGGAGGTTGTGGAAGTGCTGACAGGGATGTTGGAGGTCGTGGTGGGGGTGAAGGGAATAAGAAAACTGGGGGGAAATGATAGGCAAGGGAGGGGGACAGTAGTGGTGGAGCTGGAGGACCCCAGTCAGAAAAGGAAGTTAATGGAAGGTAGGGCGAAACTGTGGGGTAGGCCAGAGAGGCTGGATAACGATCTAACGTGGACGGAAAGGAGGATGCAGTGGAGGGTGGAGCGCGTAGAAGGAATAGAAAGAAGGAAAGGGAGGAGAGTAAGGGTGGGAAAGGGAATGATGTGGATTGATGGAGAGAGGTGGGTTATCGATGAAAGAACGGAGAAACTATGGAATGAGAGGGGTGAGGAATGGCAGGATGTGAGAAGGGAGGGCCAGAGAAGGGTGGGTAATAGGACAGAGGAGGTAGATAATGGAAAGATGGAGACAGAGCTGATCGATCAGTCAGGGGGGGGGGGAGGATCAAATAGTCAGTAGAGAAGGGGGGGCAGGATTGAAACGGGAAGAAAGGAGGGAGTGAGAATAGTTTTTTGGAATGTGAGGGGATTAGAAAGGAAAGACAAAAACTTTTGGGAGAGGATGAGGAGAGGGGACGTTTTGGTGTTAATGGAGACTTGGAGTGACAAGGCAGGCGGGAGAGGGTGAAGAAGAGACTGCCTGACGGGTACTGGTGGAAAGTACAACTAGCCGCAAGGGATTATAAGAAAGGGAGGGCGAAGGGAGGAATGTTGATGCGAATAAGGAAGGAGTTGAGCGACGGAGAAGAGTGGGAAGGAGTGTAGGAGGAAGGAAAAGATATAGAGGGGTGGATAGAGGTGAAGATAAGACTGAGGAAGGAAACATGCAGAATAATAGGGGTATATGTAAATAGGGATATGGACAGGAAAATGGAGAGGGTCAAGAAAGAAATGGAGAGAAAGCGAGAGGAGATAGTAATGATAGGGGGGCACTTTAATGCAGCGACGGGGACGGAAGGGGGACTGGTGGAGGATGATGAAGGGAGGGGGAAGAGAGTCAAGAAGGTCTAAAGATAAGAGGGAGGTGGATAAAGAGGAAAAAATGCTGGTGAAAGCGCTGGACGAAACGGGATGGACGATTTTCAATGGAAACCACAAGGGGGATGAGGAGGGAGAGTTCATAAGAGAGGAAGGAGTAAATAGGACGGTCATAGACTACGTACTGACGGATGATAGGGGGAGGGGAATAGTGGAAAGTATGGTGGTGGGAGAGGAATGTGATTCGGATCACTTCCCACTGGTGGTAACGGTGAGAGTAGAGGAGTCTAGGAGGGCAGGGGGACCCAGAAAGAACTGAAGTAGGAAGTCACCCAAAGTATCTTTCTGGGAAAGAGAGGAGAGAGAAAAACTGAGAAGAGAATTAGAGGTGGAATGGGGGGAGGGTTCGGTGGATGAGATGGTGAAGGAAGTAAGAGAAAAGGTGAAGGAGATCAAAAGTAGGATAGAGAGCGAAATGAAAAGGAAAGGGAAGCAGTGGGGGGACTGGTGAGACGTGGAGTGCCAGGAGAGTAAGAAAGAGGTGAGAAGGACTCTGAGGCAAGCGAGGAAAGGGAAAGTGTCGAGGGATGAGTATAGGGTTAGGAAAAAGGATTATAATAAGCTATGTCTGAGGAAGAAGGAGGAGGAGTGGGCAAAGTTTGAAGCGGCGGTGGGGAGGGCAGTTGAGCAGGGGAGAGTGTGGGAGGTTGTGAATAGGGAGAGGAAAACAAAGAAGAAGGTAAACGAAAGGATCGAGTTGGAGGAATGGAAGGACTATTTTATGAGGCTGTTAGGAGGAGTAGAATGGAGAGTGTTAGGGGAGGGTAGGAGGGGTGGATGGGATGAGGGAGAGGACGATTTATCATACGAGGAGGTGGAAGTGGTGATAAAGAAGCTGAAAGGGGGAAAGGCGATAGGAGAGGATGAGATAGAGAATGAGATCTGAAAAGAAGGGGGAGATGGGATGAAAAATGTAGCGTGGAGGATATGTAATGGTATCTGGAAGGGTGGAGGTTGGCCGGCAGAGTGGAAAGATGGGCTGCTGCCCCCAATAGTAAAGAAAGGGGCGGGTAAGAGGGTGGAGGAGTACAGGGGGGTCACATTGATGTAAACACTGTACAAGGTGTATGCGTCAGTGTTGACAAAGAGATTAGAGAGGGAAGTGGAGGAAAAGGAAATGGTGCCGGATAACCAAACGGGGTTCAGGAGAGGGATGGGCACGATAGATAATATCTTCGTGCTCAACTATCTCGTGAATAGGCAGGTGGGGGAGAAGGGGGGAAAGTTGGTGACTTGTTTCATTGATTACACTGTAAACACTGTACAAGGTGTATGCGTCAGTGTTGACAAAGAGATTAGAGAGGGAAGTGGAGGAAAAGGAGATGGTGCCGGATAACCAAACGGGGTTCAGGAGAGGGATGGGCACGATAGATAATATCTTCGTGCTCAACTATCTGGTAAATAGGCAGGTGGGGGAGAAGGGGGGAAAGTTGTTGACTTGTTTCATTGATTCGAAGGCGGCTTTTGACTCTGTGAGCAGGAAAGTGTTATGGGAGGTGATGAGGGGCAGAGGGATCTCGGAAGGGTTAACGGAGAGGGTGAAGGAGATTTACAGGGAGACGGCGAGCAAGGTTAGGGTAGGGGATAGGGTATCTGGGAAGTTCTGGGCAGCGAGGGGTGTTAGGCAAGGGTGTCCGCTGAGCCCGATCTTATTCAACGTATTGCTGGCGAATCTGGAGGAGGAACTGAGGAAGAGGTGGAAGGGAGGAGTACCATTGGGAGTGACGAATATCTTTTCGCTGGTGTATGCGGACGATACGGTCATGTTAGCGGCGGATGAAGCGGTGATGAGGATGAGGATGGGATTTATGGGAGAATATATGAGGAGGAAGGAGTTGACGATCAATGCGGAGAAATCAAAGGTAATGGTGTTCGGGGGCGGAAAGGGGAAGAAAGGGAAATGGGCGATGGTGGGGAGGGAGGTCGAAGAGGTAAGGGAATTCTTTTACCTGGGGTATTGGTTTCAGAGGATTGGGAGACAGGAAAGGCAGGTGAAGTGTAGGGTTGAAAAGGCGGGAAAGTTTATGGGGCCGGTGTCGGGGATAGGGAAAAGAAGACTCAAGAGGGATTGGAAGAAGAAGATTTGGCTATTTGATACGCTGGTGTGGTCGGTAATGTGGTACGGGGCGGAGATTTGGGGGTGGAAGGAAAGGGATGGGGTAGAGAGGATGCAGGAGAGGTACATGAGATGGGTACTAGGTCTAGGAAAAGGGACGCCGGGATATCTAGTTAGGGATGAATTGAAGAAGGATAAACTGAGGACAAGAGCGGCGAAGAGGGCGTGGAATTTTGAGGAGAAGCTGTGACGGGGGGAGGGAGGTAGCATCGCGAGGATCTGTCTGAGCGAAATAAAGAGAACGGTGAGCAAGAAGGGAGTCTCAAAATGGTAGGAGAGGGGGCTGTTCGGTTTGATGGAGAGAAGGCGGGAAGGGGGGTGTGGGAGGATAAGTTTTGAAGAAGTGGTGTTATGACCCAAAAAGATGTATACAAATTCTCACTTTGATCCGGATAATATGATGACATGAAAGTGGCACGTATTATTCGAAACAAAACGTTGAGAAATGAATTAAGAAATAAAAACACACATCGTAATATTCGTGCGTTAAATCCACGATATTCCGATGTGAGTGAGTAACCGGAGTGCAGCGTCAGNCACGGTGCATCAACAAATCGACTGTGAGGAGTCACCTGGATTTAAAAGGTGCACTCCAAATGGTGCGAAATTTCGGGGGAGAGAACGCTGATAAATTAGATTGTTTCCTAAAATCAGTGGAAAGTGCAAAGAAATTAATTTATCCAGAATTACAAGAATTCTTATTGGAAGGAATTCTCGGGAGTAAACTAGATGGGAACGCAATGAAACAAATCAAACACAGGACAATTACTTCATTCGAGGAATTGAGAACTGTGTTAGAAATGCTGTTCGGAAAAACAAAAAATCTCGTTGGGTTACAGATGGAATTCAGTAAACTACAACAAAGGGACAACGAAGATGTCACTAAATTTGCGAGCCGCACAGAGGAAGTCACAGTAGATTATTTGAATGGTCTTCTTGGTCTTCTTAGTCACTTCTCGGAAAGGGAGAAAAGGGCTGCGAAAGAGGTTGTGGAGGCTATGGCTAAATTGGTCTTCGAACAGGGCTTACGTGGTCAACTCCAAATTTTAGTCCGATCAAACCACTATCAAACACTTCACGAGGCCTGTGCAGGAGCCATAGAATTAGAGAAAACGGTTCCTGGCTCCTTTAAGGGCAAAATCGGTGGTTTTACCGGACCTCAAAAAACTTCCACGGGAAATAACAGAGGCTCTTTTGGTCGACAATCCACTGGAAACTGTTTCAATTGTGGACAATCTGGTCACCTTGCAAAAGACTGCCGTACTTCGCAAGGAGGTCAACGCAAATCAACATTGCCGGTTGCGTCAGATCGGCGAAGCGTCAATGCATTTGGCACTGTTTGTAAATATTGCCGTTATGCAGGGCACGAGATTACAGACTGCCGAAAACTGAAGAAACGATTGGGAATACCAGAATCGCAAAAAATTCCTGCGGAGTTTGCAAAACCCGATATGAAGCAAAATAACGCAGCTAATAATAGTAACAGCCAAACTTCTAAGAAAAAGGCTGATAAAACAGAAAATGACAGGACGTTACCCATGAGGACGTATCAGGTGATGACGATTAACCCTTCAACAGGACAGAAGAAAGATCTTCAAGGGGACAGCAAAACCATGATCAAACCAGCGCAGTTGGCAGAGATAAAAACACAGATTTTTCTCACAGCGGAAGAATTGAAGCAGCCTACTATGTTCCTGGCTGATTCTGGAGCAAAGGCTTCCCTTGTAAGGAGAGACAAACTGTCCGAAGGGGTCGAGATTAAACCTGGAAGTCGATTTCTGAGGGGAATTTCTAACCAAGACGTCGCAACCCTGGGTGAGGTCAACCTTTTCTTGAAAATTGGAAATAAATACCTGGGACATGCGTTTCAGGTAGTTCCTGAAACTTTCCCATGCATCGGGGGAATACTAGGGGAAGATTTTCTATCTTCACCTAGTTTGAAGGTGGAAACAGTGCATAGAAAGGCACTGATCATCAATGGACAACGATTTCAATTTTTTCAAGATAAGGAGCCTATGAAAATTGAAGCTAGGAGTGAGAAATTGGTACAAGTTTCCACTCGAAGCTCTGGCACGGGCATTGTCAGCCGGAAACCGCTGACATCAGGCATTTACATGGGTGAATGTCTTACTAAAGCCATTGATGGACAAGCGGTGGTGTGCATCATCAACACAACCGATAAAGATAAATTCGTCAATTTACCGACGGTGGAACTGGAGGAGTTACCATCACAGGATTTAATTATGATGTTGGAGAATGGAAAACAACCCGAAATCCAAGATCGCATCAAACTTCTACATGAGAATCTGCGTTTGACCGATCTCAATAAAGAGGAGAAGCGCTCCATTTTGGAACTTTTGGAGGAGCTCAACTCAATTATGCATTTGCCGGGTGACACTCCGGGAATTACAGACCATCTGGAGCATGAGATCCCGCTTAAACCTGGCACAGCACCCATCAACGTCCGACCTCATAGGTTACCGGAGTCTCAGATGGGCGAAGTTGACCGTCAGGTTAAGGAGATGCTGCAAAATGGAGTTGTGCGTCCGAGTAAAAGCCAATGGAATGCACCTTTGCTGGTTGTGCCTAAGAAAATGGACGCATCTGGGAAGGTGAAATTCCGTGTTGTCGTGGATTTTCGTCGTTTGAACGAGGTCACGGTGGGTGATTCATGTCCATTGCCTAACATCTCTGACATACTGGATCGTTTGGGCAACGCAAAGTATTTTTCAACTCTGGATCTGGCTTCAGGCTTTCATCAGATACCTGTGAGGGAGGAAGATAAATGCAAAACAGCATTTTCTACACCATACGGGCATTATGAATTTAATAGGCTGCCTTTCGGAGTGAAAGGTGGGCCAGCTACGTTCCAGCGATTAATGAATTCTGTTTTAGCTGGAATTCAGGGAATTCGATGCTTCGTTTACCTGGATGATATCGTTGTCTTTGGAGCCGGTTTAGAGGAGCACAATACAAGGCTGAAAGAGGTCCTACTGCTCTTGAAAGATGCAAATCTTAAACTTCAACCAGACAAGTGCAATTTCTTGAGGAAGGAAGTCGTGTACTTGGGACATGTCATCACCAAAGATGGAATCAAGGCAGATCCCAGTAAAATAAATGCTGTAAGCAGCTTCCCAGCGCCCCAAAACGAGAAAGAGGTGATGTCTTTCTTGGGCCTAGCGGGATATTACCGGAAATTCATCAAGGATTTCTCCAAAATTGCCAAGCCACTTACAGAACTGCTGAAAAAGGATGTTTCCTAGACCTGGGGAGAAAGAGAGCAGAATGCAACAGAGAAGTTGAAACAGACTCTCACAACTGCGCCAATCTTGCAATATCCAGATTTGAAGAGACCCTTCTTGCTGACAATAGATGCGTCAAACAAGGCGATAGGAGCGGTCCTGTCACAGGGCGAAATCGGCAAGGATTTACCAATTGCCTACGCCAGCAGGACGCTGAATAAGGCCGAACAAAATTACAGTACTATAGAGAAGGAACTATTAGCTGTTGTTTGGGGTGCCAAACATTTCAGACCCTATTTATATGGCCGAAAGTTCACTGTAGTTACTGATCACAGGCCCTTAAAATGGATATTCAACGTCAAGGACCCAGGATCAAGACTCATCCATTGGAGAATTGCATTAGAGGAGTATGAATATGAGGTGGTACACAAAGCCGGAAAATTAAATACCAATGCTGACGCCTTGAGTCGAATAAATGTTGTAACTCGGGCGCAGACAAGGATGGAAACAGCGCAAAATTCAGTCACAGCCAACGAGGTCATTACACCTGCTGACGACGAAATTTCAACGATACTCCACGAATATCATAATACCCCGATCGCTGGCCATCCGGGAATTAAACGGATGTATACAAAATTAAAACAAAAATATAACTGGAAGGGGATGAAATCAGATGTGGAGAAGTACGTTGGAGGCTGCGAAGAATGTCAACTAAATAAATTGGGAAAGGCAACTAAAGTTCCAATGGTCATCGGAGAGAGCCCTCAAACTGCATTTGAGCAATGCGCTATGGACATAGTTGGTCCACTACCCGTTACGGATGCAGGAAATAAATATATCCTGACTTTCCAGGACGCTCTCACGAAATTCAGCAAGGCCATCCCAATTCCGAATCAAGAAGCCAACACAATCGGACGTGCTTTTGCAGAAAAGATCGTTTGCGAATACGGTACACCACGGAGGTTGCTCACAGATCAAGGACCAAATTTCATTGGAGAAATTTTCAAAAATGTCTGTAAACTCTTAAGAATCAAAAAAATACAAACGACGGCTTACCACCCACAGACAAATGGCATTGTCGAAAGGTCACATCGCACTCTAGCCGAGTACCTGAGAGGTTTTATCCAGGAAGATCAAGCAGATTGGGATACGTGGCTGCCATATGCAATGTTTGCGTATAACACCACACCCCACACGGCAACAAAAATGACGCCTTTTGAGCTGATTTTTGGGAGGCGTGCTGAATTACCCACAGCCGTCAAACAGCCGCCCCGTCTGACATACTGCTATGATGACTTCGCCCAGGAACTACGAGAGAGATTGCGTGCGGCTCATCAGGAAGCAAAGGAGGCCCTCGACAAGGGGAAAATAAAGTCGAAAATCCAGTACGACAAGAATGCAGAGTCAATAGAGTTCAAAGTCGGAGATAAAGTCTTACTCAAGAATGATGTTGCGCGACGAGGACGATCAAAGAAGTTGGAGCAGCCCTGGTTAGGCCCTTACAAGGTTGTCGAGAGGAATAGCGATGTCAACTATACAATTAGATACGGAAATAAGCAGAAAACGCAGAGAGTCCATGTCAACCGGCTTCGTCCTTTCATAGAAGCATGACTATATGGACCCCAGCCTCGGAAAATTAAAATTTTGGAAACCCTAGAATTTTCTTATTTTAAGGATAAGGAAATTTTTATGGGAAAAACAGGACTGATCTTGCAATGCGTTTATTTAATGAAACCATTACTCAAAAGGTCTAGTCAAAGGAGCACTGAAGGTGTTGTCTGCACGTCGTTGATGCCAGCTCCAGCCCAGATAATAATACTGTGGCTCTTCCCAGCGACGGAGGCGACACTGAGGGCATCGAGCCTTCTCATCTTCAACCCATTGAGGCACGTGACATGGTTGTGGAGCCGGAATTTCATTGAAGAGGGCACGAAGATTGAACACATCTTCCACTCCTTCGACGTCGGAACACACCGGGAGATCCCAAAGGTCGTTAAGGTACACTTTTTCGGACCTACGCCAACGCCTAATCTGCTCCCTATAGCCGATGTTCACACAACCAGGATGGAAGGGATACTTGGTACACTAGAAAATGAAAGAAATAGTGGAAAAATAGCGACTCTAAGCCTCACAAGTGTACAGGAGTGCATAAAAATGGAAGAGGTGTTCGAACTCACCAGGTATTCAAAAATGTGGACGTCAACAGAATGCCGTAAATACGGATGCTTCCGTATATTAACAGGCCGAGTGGTTCTTGAAACGACGGGACCAAGTCGATTCCACACACTAGCCGCACGAATACGCTCGGAAGGATTTCTCGAGCGTAAAGGGCAAGCTTGGATGAGATGTACTAAATTGCTACATTTGAAGCACCTCTTGGGGGCCGCAGAGACACGTCTGGATGTACGAGATGATGATCCATGTGGTGAACACAAACCACACCTGGAACCTTCTCGACAAAGCTGGTCGAAGGGACAATGGAAGGAGGAATGCCCAGCAATTCCACACTTCAAACAGCGTTTTCCTGGATTCATGTTGAGTTGGTTAATATTGACCACTTTGCTGAACACTTTGGAGAGGACTGTGACGAAGTTGGGGCGACAGGCATTTTTATATTCGAGGGTGTTCCGTCATCAAACATGGCCGTCGCTGAGGTGGCAAAGTACTTCACACCGTACATCATCAAAGTGGGTTAAACTCCCAAAAAATTCTGGAGTGCATCGAACTTTTAAATCAGCAATTTTGGTTGCTGTATGGCTCATGCTAGGGAGCATGGCAGAAGTAAGGGGGGAGGGACATATGGTGGAAAAGTTCATTCACACCCCTGGTATACACTTCGAGCCGATTGGAAGAATGTATCTCAGTAACCAAGTATGGAGCATTGCAGCTTCGACGGATGTGTCACCGTGGATGTCAAGGGCCGATCAGGTCCATAGACATCTCTACAATGCTAAGGAACTCTGTCGACGAGCAGGCAAAGATGCTGGGAATTTTCAACTCATTGTCGAGCAATGGATCGAAGACTTCGCTGAGACTAAAGAAGTCATAGTTGGAATGCTGGAAACAAAAGGGTCCAACAAAAAACGAGGTCTCATCGATGGTTTAGGGACCGTTGCAAAGTCGCTCTTTGGTACAATGGATGCTCAAGATGCACAGATCATTAATGACAGACTCTCGCATCTAGAATCTGGAGTAGAAGGTACATTCAAGAGTTCTCGAAAACAGTTGGAGATAATGAATTCGACACTGTACCAATTGGGCCACACAGAGGAAAATATAAGGAAAAACGAAGAGATCCTGAAAAACTCCTTAAAAGAGGTTATGCGAGAAAACAGAAATGCAACTAGGGAAATACTGAGTAGAATTAACCTGGACGAACATTTCATGATACTAGAAGTCATCTACACTGGAGTGGTACGAGATGCTGCAAAGATAAAAAATCTATTGACTGACTCCAGCGGGTTGATATTAGATACAGGAGTGTTCACAGAGAAAGGATTAGTCACTCTTCTCAAAACAGCTAAATTGCCGAAGGGTTTAAGTTTCCCTTTCGAATTGGAAATAGGCGGGATGTATCAACTGCAGGAGGTATCCACTGTCAGTATAAGCGTATTCAATATGAAAATTGTTACCATGGTGGAAATACCACTGGTGAACTTTCAAGCGTTCGACGTCATGCTGACACATGGCATTCCCGTCCGGACAACGAACGAGTATCATTCGTATTTGGAAGCAACGAACGAACTTCTGGTCGTATACAGCGCAACGCATCAATATGTGCCAATGACAAAAGAACAATTAAATCGCTGTAAGAGGATCAGGGCACAGTATCTATGCACCGAATCACTACCAATACAAAAGATCAGGACAACGAGCCCCTGTGAAGTACAGATGTTCATGAATCCGAAGAAAATGCCAGAAACATGCACCATTAAACATGTACAACTTCAGGGCCTCACATTAATCAAAATGCATAAAGGAAATAATTGGTTCTTCGTAGCTCCAGAACCCGAAGGGATAGTCATCACCTGCGGAGAAAACGAAGTACGAGATAATCTACAAGACTCAGGAATTCTAAGAGTAGAAGACTTCTGCGAGATCGTTGCATCCGATTTCACCATCAGAGGTCGGAAATCGGAAGAGATCAATCTCGACACGCATGTGCATCCAAAACTGAACCTGACATTGGATAATGTCACAACAATCCAATTACAACACCGAATCTTCAACTTAACCGATATACAACTGACCAACGTGGTCGCAAACATAAAAGAACTAGAAGGGCTCCAGATACAACTGGAGGCTGAGAAGGAGGACCTGGGAGAGGTCCAAAGGAAATTCGATTACCAAGAATTTCTACTACATCCATCATCGATCTTCACATCAGTAATGGTGATACTCGCCCTTGTCCTAGGGTTGTCCCTTTACTGCTGGTGCCGAAGACCTTGGCCTGCACCCAGGAGAGAAACAGCAGATCAAGGAGCACCGTATTTCCCGTAGAATAGTTGATAATTATAATATAAAATGTAAGGAGAAAAATAATTGAATGTATCGATGTAATAGGGTTAGAAGAGAAAATTACTAAGGGTAGCAATTTTCTTCCCTGGCGGGGAGGGATGTTATGCCCCAAAAAGATGTATACAAATTCTCACTTTGATCCGGATAATATGATGACACGAAAGTGGCACGTATTATTCGAAACAAAACGTTGAGAAATGAATTAAGAAATAAAAACACACATCGTAATATTCGTGCGTTAAATCCACGATATTCCGATGTGAGTGAGTAACCGGAGTGCAGCGTCAGCGGATTCCGCTCCGGCTACTGGCCTACTGTACGTTACACCTTGCAGGTGTGACAAAGACAGTGATCCGAATATACGAGGTGAATAAATACTCGTGAATTCGGATTCTCTGGGCCAGTAATACGACGACACTTTTATACTTATAGCTTCTTTGCATTTATGTTCGCCTGATGCCTTTCGTATCAGACCGAACTTTCAATTGTTAATTATAGTATTAAATAATCGTTTAAAATCAATCTCAATAAAGATTTATTAATTGCTAATTATCGCGAGTGATATTCCCTACAACTGAACCCATCCGCTCGGGTCCATAACAGTGGAGAAGATGGATAGGGAGAGGTAGAGAAAAGAAAGATAAGGGTGTAGGATCAAAAGCGATCCCGGAATATCTGGAGAAAGAATGGGGGGAGGAAAGGTGGAACAGACTGGCTAGATATAGGTTAGGCGATGGAATGAGAGGGGACAGAGAATGGGAGAAGGAGGAAAGGAAAAGATGTAGGAGATGTCATGCGAGGGAGGAAACATGGACGCACGTTTTGGAGCTATGTAGAAATGAGGAGGGAGAAGAAAGGAGTGTGTGGGACAGAGTACGGCAGATTCTGGACGAAAAGGGAGAGGGTGAATGGTGGATAATGGAATGGGAGAAGGAGGGGGTAATAGCAGTGAATGAGTGAAGGGGGATGTTTGGTTGCATGGGTGTGTGTGGTGGAGGAGGGTGCTGTGGGAAGGGTCTCAGGGAGGGATAGGGGAGGATGAAATGAGAATAGGGCTCTGGACGAATCAGAGGAATATCGGAGACCGGTAGCGGGGGACACTCGCACTTGCACTCGCACTCTCACGCTCAGCCTCACTGTCGCACTTGCTCTCTTAATCAACACTCGCTTTCAGTCTGGCAGGTTAAGTTGTACATAGTAGTTATAAGTTGATAGGATTGAGAAATGTAAATAGTAGATTATATTAGTAATAACTTTAGAAAAGAACTTATAAGGTGTATGTACGGGGGGGAAATGGAAGTTTTGTGTATCCCCTAGGGGAATTAAATAAAGAAATATTACTACTATTGTCACAGGAATAGATCGTCTATGATAAAAATTATAATTATTTTTAGATAGAGCCCTGATTGTACGTTGATCATTTTCAATTGATATCTTCGATTCAAATCATAAAAATTGTGCTTGATTGAGTCATTTCATTCTGTTCAGAATTGCTATCTTCTAAGAATTTTCATTGTCTTTGTAAGAGAAATAATTTTTGGATTACTTTGAATTCATGAAAATCAAGAAATGTTTTTATTTCTTTAAATTGTTGGTTTTACAGATCATTAAAAATTAACGAGATATATAATTATCGTTGAAATCTCATTCAAGGTTAGAGTTAAGTCCTTAATGATTATATTTGTTTATTATTCATACGTTAACTCAGAGAAAAAAATAAGAGGACACATAAATTTACATTCAATTTTTTCCTTTATTACCTAAATATTTTGATTTGAGAAAATTCGAAGAATTTACAAATGGCGAAAATTTGATTGGTCAAGAGATAAAATGATTCAATCAATGTCCTGCAAATTATTGTCCATTAAAAATATAGTAAAAATTGAAGACTTGAATTGAATGTAAGTCAAAAATCTATTTCCAAGTAAAATCTCTGTCTGCTCATTTCCAAATTCCTCGAATAAGCACTTACCTATCCCCAGCCATTATCTTCGCAGATAGTCTAAAAACAGGTCAAATAAAATACTCATATTTCGCAGATTTATCAAAGATAATGTTAGAAATGCGACTAAAATGCCAGAACATTAAACTCGAGCATCATCGGGAACCTTCGGTTGAGCGGTCAGACGATCGTGAAAACCCCCAAATTTAATTTTACATCGCACTTCATCGGGTACAGTAGCTTTTTGAACTTCACCTAGCTCACTAGTAGCCAAGTACATCACCAGTCCTTGTAAGATCAACGTTTCGTTCAGTACATCACCACAATAATTAGTTAAACTTCAACTAAATTTAGTGATTCAACAGTATTAAATTCAGAGACAATTATCAGTGAAATAAGACTATCAACAGTGAAAATTATACCAAAGAGTGTAAATAGTTAATTAACGACGTGGTTCGATCCCACGCATAAACGGGAATTTTTATAATGCGTCTCAACGTTAATTTTCCAGCACTTCCTTCCACATTTTCTCCCACATCCACCCTAAACCTAGTTCCTCACCAAACAGATAGGTCTGCGAAATCATGCCATAATATATTCATTTGTGGACACCGACACCACCGTGGACCCCACCATCAGTGAACTAGCCCCATCTACTGCAGAGCATCTTAAACCCCACTCACACTTGTGATCCCTATGTCGCCAACAGCATGGCCAGGGCTCTCCATTTCCATCACTCCATGCGGTAGCTTTTTATGAATAATTCAAATGAATAAATTCTAAATATGATTTAGTCGTAATAATTCTCGCGTGCTGATCTAACGAGTTTCCTATGTTGGTGTGGGAGTTGTTGAACGAACTAAATAATTCAACCGTCTTAATTTCTTCGACGGAATATGAAGATTTCAAATGCGTTTGTTTGATGATTATTGTACCACTAAAAACAATGAAGCAATAATTCTCGCGTGCTGATTTAACTTTTTTTGTATGTTCGTACTAAGGTTGTTGAATTAGGTAAACAATTCAAGTGTCATAATTTCTTCTCAGAAATTTTGACATTTCAAACGCGTTTGTTTGATGATTATTTTAGCACTAAAGGTAGTGTAAAAATTAAGAAATTGAGCGTAGGTCTTCCATGATACGCTGTAAGTGTTGCATCAATCACGCTATCATAAGATTGTGTGATGATCTCTAGTATATGAAGTTCTTGATATGAATCATGGGCATTGTAGTATGTTTTCGTCGTTGGATTTTGCATAAATATCGATTATTCATCTTTTTTGGAAAATCGTAAAATGTCCAATTTCAACGCACACTCTCCGGGAATCTGCAACACCGGAAGGCCGGATTTCTTGTTTCAGTAGATTTTTCTTGGAAACTGATATCGAAAATCATCTTGTTTTCTATCTTACCTACTCCAAAATTCTATCCGACAATATCCCGTGACGTTACAACATGTGAAGCACTATATAAACTCCCATCTTTAGCGAATTAAGTGTAATCAGGTTCTTACCAATCATGGATACAAGGGACATCAGGTGATGCTTTCGATCAACTCTAAAGACTGCGAATGTACGACCAGTTACGTTTGGGTGGCTTATGCCTCGGGCTTTGATGATTGTTCTAATGTGTTGGCTCTGAAAGTACAATAAGATGTGTAAATGAGGCACTAAATATTAAGAAGTAATGGGAGCAGTTCCACATTAAAAATAAAAACAAAAAAGGCGATGACAGGGACCCCCTTGTCGTTGTTTCCCAAAAAGTTAGTCATTATTTGGTAGTAAACTTTCGAATGGATCCAAAGCTACTGGCTGTGCCATGTAGAGAGCAAAATTAGGCAACACACATGGAGCATTATCTGACGGTACCCCATTTCCACTATTTCTATATTTTTCGTCTATTTACTCCATGCATTTCATTATTTATTCTTCCACTGTGTTATATTTCAGTGTATTTATATGTATATTCTGCATATAGTAGTATTCCTTTTTTTTCTTTTATAAGTGTATGTGACTGGATTAGGATTCGGTCCTCACCCAAAATCCTCGATAAAAACAGTGACGAAACGTTTTTTATCTTCGTTCAATGCCGCCAAGTCATGTCGTATGCATGGAATGAGAATATGGATGTTAGTATTGGCTTGGTGTAATGTGATGCCATTGTTAGTTACTAATTATTCTTTTTTGGAACATAAAATTATTTGCGTAATATAGTCTTTGAAACTAGACAGTATATATGAGAAAAAGGGTGGGAGGGAGCGAGAGAGAGAGAGAGAGAGAGAGAGAGAGAGAGAGAGAGAGAGAGAGAGACATGCCTCGCCGTTCCGTTTGGAGCTCACTTTTCGCTCCGCAGAATGCCCTCTCCACATAACCTTACTTATTACGATCGTCGATGAGGCTCAGTACCGTTCAGTCCTCTTCACTTCGGATTCGAGTTGCATTAGTCACATGTCAGAGCAGCCGATTAAAGAAAAATCCGAATTTCAATCAATCCCTATTAATTACATTCCAAATATGCCAATATTCCTTGCATGATTACTTGCGCAATGAATACATCATATCTCCCCCTCTCAAATCGGCGCCGTTCTAGGCTTGTCTCCAACCGAATCCCCACAAGGACGTAACAAACTCGAGCAGAAATACGCGGCGATCCGCCACGCGGTATTGATGGGGGCTTTGCACCACACATCATGTTCCCAGTTTAGGTCAATTAAAAGTTCTGTTTCGGGAATAATTAACCTTTGTAATTATTACAAATGAGTTCAACTGGACGAAGAGAATTGCCATTCGTACGGGTGTGTCTTTTCCCTCATGATTTCCAGTAATTTCATACATTAGTGATTAGCGCTAAAATCATAGATTTTTGTATCTCACTATGGCGATTGATGCCACACACTGCGTATTCTATAGCTAACTTCTTATTCGTTCCGTTGACTTGCTTGTATGTCCTGCTAATTATTATTGCAAATTTTCCTCAATTCACGACTGTTTCCGGAGAAAAACTGTTATACCCAGCGTGGGCTGCACCTATAATTATAGTAGATTCGAGGCTTGAAAAGATAAATCCCATCAATTGTTTATCGGCATCTAAATTGTTGGATACAAGAGCGAGATGTCTCGACACACAGGCATATACCCACACACACAGTGTGGACAGCGCGTTGACGCGTCTCTGTATACCTGTAGTTAGTTAGATATAATAAATAGCTAAAGGCAGACGTGCCGATTCACGTTTATTCTCGCGTGTTTCTGAGTTACTCATTCTCACCATATCACTCGTTCCATTGCTTGCACTGTACGAAGTCCTAGAGGTTATGAGCGTTGCACGTGATTAAGTACTTGGGTTGAAATCAGTGAGTTTTTTTTCGGGAGTTTTTTAGGTCACTTTGGTGTAAATAAATTGAAAAATATCGGACTCAAGTGTGTGAAGATGGGAGAGGCCGGCGAAGGTAGTTGTGGTGGAACGAACTTTGGACTTAGAAAATTGGGTGAAAATAACTATCAGACATGGCAATACAAGATGAAATTGGTAATGGATAGGGAGGCTGTCGCCGAGGAGGCCCCTACGAGTGAGGGGAATGAACTCACTGCCTGCAGAAAGAAAAATCGAAGGGCGAAACAATTAATTGGGCTAATGATAGAAGACAGCGAGGTGTCTGTCATTGATGGCCTTGAAACAGCAAAAGAAATGTGGGATGCCTTGAAGGAGTACTACACAAAGGCATCATTCACTAACACCATTATACTTTTCAAGAGAATTTGCCTAAGTAGAGTAGTGGAGGGGGGCAATATGGAACATCACATAAAGAAGCTTCAGGAAATGATGAATAAACTCCTCGGATTCGGGCAAGAACTTCCAAATGCATTAAAACTGCGATATTCCTGATGAGTCTGCCGGACTCTTATGATTCTCTAGTACAGTCGATTGAAGGGAGAAGGAGAGAAGAGTGTACTCCTGCAATTGTGAAGTTTTTCCTGATCGAGGAATACAGGAAGAGGGAAGGAAAGACCTCTATCGATTCAGCGGAATCTGCGATGAAGGTCAAAGATTCGAATCTGGCCAACAAATGTTTCTTTTGTCAACGGAAGTGGCATCTGAGGCATGAGTGTCAGCAATATCTAAAATGGAAATCAGAAACCAAAACCGAGAATTCCTGGCTACTGCGGCAGTTGAAGTTTCAAGCGAGAGTGACAATGATGGCTATAATACGGGTTACGATGTGGCATACTGTGTCGGTGATATGAATAAAACGACACAAACATCTTCATGGTATTTGAACTCGGCTGCCACGAGTCATATGACGTGTAACATCGATTCCTTTGAAAAATTGGACACTGACTATCGCTCGACTGTACGTGTTGCCAACCAACTTTTAAGCGCAGTATACGGTATAGGCTCTGGGAGAATTAAGTGTCGTACAGCAAATAGGAAAACACAAATCCTAAAGGTTGAAAAGGTTTTGTTTGTCCCTGAATTTTCGTCGGGCCTGCTGTCAATTACCGTACTTGACAAGCAAGGCTACAAGGTATCGAGAGAGAGTGGTCAAATGAGAAATGAAAAAGGAAATGAGGTAATAGCAATCGGTGACACTCACAACCACATGTACAAATTAAGGCAGGAAAAGGTCGAATACGCTTACTAAACTTCATCCACTCACCCAAATCTATGTATACACGTTTGGCATGAACGTTTTGGTCACCGAGACCCGAGGGCAATCGAGGCACTCAAAAGTCGCCAACTTGCAACTGGAATCAAGATTGACGAATGCTCGATTAAGACAACATGCGAAAATTGCATAAAAGGGAAGCACTCCAGAACATCATTTCCCCAGGAATCGGAACACAAGAGTACGACGCCTCTCGACCTAGTGCATACCGATTTATGTGGACCCATGCCGGTGATGACACCCGGAGGTCGAAGGTATGACATGACTATAATCGACGACCACAGTGGATTCACCTATGTTTACCTTTTATGTGAAAAGTTCCAAGTGTCACAAATAACAGAAGACTTTGTTGTTTATAGCCAAACTCAGTTTGGGAAGAAGCCCAAAAATATAAGATCTGATCAAGGAGGCGAATGTTTGAAGCAGGAATTGAGGAATTTTCTGAACGAAAATGGGATTCAGACTCAGTTGACAACGCCGTACACACCACAACAGAATGGGGTCGCAGAGAGACGTAACCGTTCCCTCATCGAAGTAGCTCGGACGATGCTCATCGACGCGAAACTACCAGCCACATATTGGGGGGAAGCTGTAGTAACCGCTGCATAAGTGCAGAACTTGCTACTTTCAAGGACCAAGTCAGCTACTCCCTACCAACTCATGTTCGGTAAGATACCCGATATTAGCCACTTGAGGGCATTCGGCTGCAAAACTTATGCGCACATTCCAACCGGAAAGAGAACTAAACTAGATTCAAAATCACATGAATGTATCATGGCAGGTTACTCAAAAGAATCGATGGGTTACTGACTACTCGTAAAATCATCGAGAAAAATAATCATCAGCAGAGACACACGGTTCCTGGAGATGCAGCGAGGTAGTGACGAGGCATCAGTCAATGTTGACTTGGATAGCAGCTTAAAGCCGTCGAGAAGGGGTAACGAGAAGCATGGATCTGACAAGGGTGAAATCCAACTCACATATAAAATCAGCCCAGGGGAAGTAGCATCAGGGGAAGTTACGTCAGGGGAGGTACGTCAGGGGAAGTTTCATCAGGGCAAAGCACGTCGGGAAACGCACTGACACAAGAATCATAAGGATCCAACAAGGCAGAACCGTCGACTCAAGAGGAAAGAAGGAATTCTGAGTCTACGGCTCTACCACCCAAAGCAAATCCTGATCACACGATAAACATCTCTGATATCCCCCTGGCACAGAGAATCATCCAAGAACCCGAGGGAACCACGCAGAACCCAGGGACCTCAAATTCAAATGACGAACCGCTAGATATAATAAATAGTTTGCCATTTATCAACTCGAGAAAGGGTTGAGAGTTTTCGTCTAAAGGCAGACGTGCCGATTCATGTTTATTCTCGCGTGTTTCGGAGTTACCCATTCTCACCATATCACTGGTTCCATTCCTTGCACTGCACGAAGTCCTACATAAATATGGAAATTTATTATTTGATTATAATAACTATGTAATCTGACTGATTACAAAGAATTCACGAATTTTGTAGGAGTAGGAATCCAATTCAGGTGCGATCTGTGCAGACCCAACCTTCTCTTAAGTACTAAATTGATTGTTTATATTTCATCACTTGGTCAGCAAAATCAGTGACGCTGGCAACTGTCACGCTGGCAATGCTCTATGTCTACACATTGAACAATAACGCAATTGATCAAATGTGGGGCACAACATTCCGCCCTTTTTAAAATAAAATTTTTTCATTTGCAATAACAAAATTTTAACGAACAAAAATCAACTTTCCTCTTCCTTACAATCTAATTGTGTATTAACAATAAAAAGATTTCCACTAATGAAAACCTACGTTCTTTTTATCTTCAAAACAATTTTTGAAAACAATAGCAAAATTTGACTAGCAAAATGTATATATTTTACCCCTTTTGAAACAAAACTTTTCCTCACAAAATTGTAACGAAATTTAAATTCCTCTCCCTTTAAAAGACGAATTTTTATTCACCACAAAAATTCCATTTAATCCTTCATAATGTTGCCCTGCTACTACAAGTGCTGCTTCGAAATCATGATGTACTCCTTGAAATCGCAGGAAATATCTCCCGGGTTGCCTGGATGATCCAATGTCCGAACATCCATCAACACATCCTGGATAATAATCAGTAGCTTCCAAACTTTCATCATTATCATCACCACCCTGTTGTGCCACAACGTCGCTAAATATTCGTTGTATTCTGGCAGTGACTGCGTCCCATACCTTACCAGGAGAATTCATGTATTCCTCAAAGAAATCGTCTTTAGATTTCTGCAAATTAACTGCAATATACCCAACTGCATCAGTTATCCGCTGGTGTCTCACTCGTGGTGTGTTTTCCCCAGACCCATTCTTATCTATAAAATTCTGTCTTGCTCTGAAGGTAACTTCGTGCAATATTCACGCTAATTCCTCTCCTGCTCTTGTCGCCACTGAATCAAGCGAGTAGCCATACATACTTTTCTGCAAGTAGCTCGCTCAATATCTATTCTTTCGAGTAGGCTCACACAGTACCTACTTTTCCGAATAGACCAGGTATCCAGTAAGCCTATTACGTTCAGCCACTGATAACCTGCAATCCGCTGTAGTTCAAACATTCAGTCTATCGACCGCTCAACTATTTGCTGACAAGTGCTCCCTGACCACTTCACCATCGATCAATCAGACCCAAAAATGCAACGTCGTTCCCTACGTCGACTTGGTTCAAATTCAAACGTCGCTCAGTACGTAGATTTGAGAATTTGATGCGAACGTCACCCAGTACGTCAACTGAAAAATTTAAATACATTGACCTTTGTAGCCGAACACTGCTGCCACCAAATGTTCTACCCAGCGTGGAGGGTACTTATAATTATAGTAGGTTTAGGCTTGATCATACTAAATTGCTTGATTATAGTAACTACGTCATCTGACTGATTCCAAAGAGTTTACGACTTTGTACACGTCGGAGTACAAGTCAGGTCAGATCTAGGCAGACCCAACTGTCTCTTGAATAATAAATTAATTGTTTATATTTCATCACTTGGTCACCATAATCCAGTGATACTGGCAAGTATCTCACTGATAATGCTATATGTCCACATATTCAATAATAACGCCATTGAAAAAATCTGAGTCATAACAAAAGTACACGACCGACGTCGGTGGCCGAAGCGGCTAGATGCGAGCCTAGTGTGCGGAACGGTTGTGAGTTCGATGCCCCGTGGAACCGAGTTTTTCAACCGGAGGCTCCGGCGAACGGGAGGTCGCTAATACAGTGACCGGCATGGGTTTTCTGTACCGGCATGGGTTTTCTGTGGTTTCCCATGCTACTCCTATTTTCTATAGGAGTGCGAATGCGGTGCAGTGTAGAATCCACAGCCGCATGCATAGGGTTGGATAGGGCCGATTGGCCAATCAGAGGGCAGAAAGGGCCGGAATATAAAAAAAAAAAAATTACGTTTCAGAAAATGTCATTATGCTACCTTCATCCGTTTTATGTTTATCTTTTATCAGTCGTGAATTGTAGAATTCTGGCTGGGGATGGAGACGCTATCTTTTCATTTATCTTCAACTTTTATACTTGCAGTCCATAACAGTAATCTCATTTCGGCTTTTTCACTTTAATTAAATAGCTCTCAAGGCCATTTGTAAGGATATTTTCCCGGGTTGTTCACCCAGGAAAAATCCAAACTACTTTTTATGCCGTCTCTATCGCTCAATAGTCGGGCGCCAGCCGAACCTTCACGGGAGGTTCGAAGAAAATCGGCCTCTGAGGCAAACTCGTCCACTCAGAGGACTTCTGTGGCCGGGCAAAGGGTTGCCCAGCTAGCATCAGTGTGACACGGTAGAGTGGGCGAGGTTCACCAGGAGTATCTTATGCCAAACGTCACCAGCCACTATTTCAGGCTGGAAATTAAGCCTCACGGCCTAATCATCCATGTAAAGTGAATTTACTCTCGTCCTGGAGGGTTTTTCACTCTCTCAGTAGGCTTTCGCCTCCCGAGTATTTCGACTCAGGAGTGTTTTCAGAATTAGATGCGAATCAGCCGGGACTCCTCAGAGCCTGGGACGCCGAGAGGCTGATCCGACCAAAGTGGAACACTGTTACCCACTTCACGACCACCCACGCTCTCGGCCACCAGTTACCGCTTCTGTCATCGCACGTCACCGTCTCCGGGTACTCGAATGTCGGCACATGGTCGGGTCGACAGGAGGACGATCTCTACTCCAGACCCACGGGCCCATGCGCACGACATTTGTTTCGCCGAGCCGGATAACGCCGGAAACAACAAAGTCGTCACTAAGAGTTCCGAAATAACTCTTTTTCCATTTGTGGGGGATGCGAGAGCATCCCCCTACGTTCGCTACCATCAGTTATGCACCTGGCCGCGCTGAGCTATTCGCCCACCATTCCCGTGGCCATCGTTCAAGCCAACACCACAGTATATTTCGGAGAAATCCTTTCGACTTCCCCGCTCGAGCGTCCGAGTTCGACTAACTCAGAATCTTACTAGGGCCTTCTCCCCCTCATCTGGATATCTCAGCGACGATAGGTCATTCCGTTACCCTATCCCCACCAATCAATCCCACGGGATCCCGGGGGCACCAGTCCTCTAACCTGGCCGTTGGTCCCTACTCTACTCTGACATAGCCTGTAGAATCGCCCAGTTGGACAGCCTGTACGTCGGCCCCTTTTCCCCTAGCACATGCTGGGCGAATTCCAAAATAGCGATAGTCCAGTAACGTCCTCCAGACCTCCAGGGGTCGCGGTTTCACCCATAACCGCTATGCCTTAGGTCTTTCATCGGTTTGTCGCTCATTTCATCTAGTCGCGGCTTTCTTCAGCCGCCTCTAGATGTCACTAACTGTTTCTCTTCACTAAGTTAAGAGTTCACATATCTTTTTAAGGGGATTTCAACCCGTAACGAGAAAATCTCGTTACACATTCCACGTCAAATCCGAAATGAAACAAATGGCAATTGTCTTGCAGATTTTTTTTAAGGAGTACATGAGACCAAGCGCTCTGAACATTTTTGGAGCGACACGATTTTTTCTCAGCAAGTCATGATTTTTCAAAAAAATTTCATTTTTTGCACATGAATTTTGATTGTTTGAGGAAAACGCGAAATAATTGAATTTAATCATTAGGACTCGAACTATCGTTTCCACACATTGGAAGGGCATTCGAAAGACTTCAACATGAGCGCAATTGATCTCAATTCATTCAATTTTTAGAAACGTTATGGCAAAATCGATTTTTTTTTCAATCTGCAATTACTCGAAACCAGAAGTCGGTGATTCACAATTTTACAACGGTCGTGTTGCCAGATGAGGTAGAACGAGTGTTGTATTTGGAACCAAAGTTTGTTCTAGAAGTAGACAATGGATGTCTGCCAATCCCGACTATCATCAAGGACATTGAGCATTGTGTCCAAAACATAGTGATAAAAGACGTGGAGCTTGATGACCAAGGAGAGGCTAGAAATAGTTCAAGATCTGAGATGATTAACGTCTTAACAAACTTCCAGAACAGGCCTGTGTCCAGGAAGAGGAAGCAGCTGTCTGATGATGTGAAGGCCACCAGGAAGTTCTTGAAAGAGAATAACCAGATACTGTTGGCGAGGTCAAAAAAATGGGAAGCAACGGTACTAATGTACAGAGTCGAGTATTTGGAAGTCATGAAGGATATGCTGAAGGATGAGACTGCTGGAGGAGCAGGAGATAGTAGAAGATCTGATGGCTAAGTCCTTGAAAACACACAACGCAGTGATGCCGAGGATGTACGGACTTCGGAAAGTACACAAGGAAGGATGCAACTTGAGACCTGTTGTGAACTCTATCAGAGCTCTAAGCTACAAGATAGCAAAAGTCCTTCATAGTCTGTTGTCTAGAGTGGATGCAGCCTCCCAATTTAACATCAAGAACTCTCAGGAGTTCGTGCGGTTTGTGAGTAGTGTGAAGCTTTCAGATAGCTATGTGCTCGTGTCCCTCGACGTCGTTTCGTTATTTACGAACATCCCTAAAGAGCGAGTTGTCAGCATCGTGGAGGAAAACTGGGAAAAATGGTCTCTATTGCTTCCACCTCCAAAAGCGGCGGTGATTTAACTCATTAAATTTTGTTTTGAGGCCAGTTACTTTACATTTGATGGGGAGATCTACAGTCAAATTGATGGAAGTAGCATGGGCAACCCAGGAAGCCCTATTTTGGCTAGCCTAGTAATGGAACACATCCTTGAAATGCTACCGTTTGAGATCCCTTGGATGAAACTTTATGTGGACGATACGATCCTCCCAGTACCAGAACATCAGGTGGAGTGGGTGAAAGAGCAGTTTAGCTTGGTCCATCTCCGCATAAAGTTTACGGTTGAGGAGGAAGTGGACTGCACTATCAATTTCCCGGATGTGAAGGTCCATCGTGATGAAAATGGATACTTGAAGCCTAATTGGTACCAAAAACCGACGAATACCGGGAGGGTGATCAACTTCAAGTCCAACCATCTGACATCACAGACGATGGAAAACGTATTCAGACTCCTCCATCGAGCGATTGGTTTGAGTCATCAAGATTTCCACGATGAAAATGTGATGAGGGTGAGAGAAGTGCTGGAGAATAACGGCTATCCCAGCAGGATCATAATGAGTTGCATGCGGAGGTTTGAGGAACGCGAAGACGTTCTGGAAGTGAAAAAAGCTGATATCAGGAAGGGGTTTAGATTCCCCCTAGTTACCGGACTGTCGCAGCAACTCAACAAGTGTCTGAGGGAGACTGATTCGAAGTTCTTGATATACAACTTGAGGATAGTGGGGGACCTGTATTCGAACCTGAAGGATGACATTCCTCTGGTCAGCAGATCGGAGGTGGTGTATAAGATCCCCTGTGAGTGGCAACGTTGTTACGTTGGACAAACGAGACAACTGTTGGGCACAAGAGTGAGGCAACATAAGTACGATTGCACCCCGTTGAAGTACTTGAAAGAGGAAAAGACGGCTTTAGCAGCCAACCACTTCAGCACGGGACATTACTTCAGGTTCGATGAGACCAGAGTTCTGCATACAGAGTCGGATTGGAAGAAAAGGAACATTAGTGAAATGATCCACATCTCCTTGAATAACACTGTCAATAAGCGGGAGGACACCCAGGGACTGAGTTCGATTTACAAGGGAGGGCTGAGAAAGTACAGGAAGAAGCTGGAAAGGAGAGTCCCCTGAATTATCAACTGGTCACGAGACGGGAGGGGCTGACACCTTGCGGCGAGGAGGCCGCGATAAATTGCACAGTTCGATGACCGGTGAAAGGAGGGGAGAGATATGGCTACTTGTGTCAACACAGCTTCTGACATTTCACCGCTGCTACGTGATATTTTGTGTTCTTCGTATGTTAATTTATTGTTTTTTGTGTCGATGTCCAGTTGAAAATGATAATTTTCCACGTGATACAGTTAGAAAATATTCCGACTAAGCGTTAACGATGTCAAGGTATTTTTTCTTTTCCTTTGCCGATACATTCATTATATTTTTTAAAATAGAGACTGAGGTTATGTAAATATCGTGTGATGAGAAGCTGATGTGAAGTTGTTTGTATCATTTTTTCCAGAGCCTGAAGAAGCTAAAATATTTAGCGAAACGCCGCTTTTATGACAGATTAACAGACGTGGTTATTCTTTTCTCCAATATCCCTTGAATTTCCTCTTTCATATTACTCGAAAACTTTTTTTTCATCTAAAATTTTAGGGGTAACTTTGGGACGTAACGACCTCTATTCTCACGAAAGGACAATGATTATTCTGCAGTCGTCCTTCGTTAAACGAATGATTTTTTTTTCGAAAAATTCGTTTCCGGGAACAATGCGTAAATGACAAATAAAAAAAATGTATGACTAGTAATAACTGAAAAAGTGGCTTATTCTAAGTTATATTCCACTTCAGAACATATAACTATCAACCTGATCGTTACGGTGAGGGAGAAGACACTTAAAAATCCTCACAATCATTAGTCATTTGTCCTAAATTTTCTATTTTCCATCAGGAAGAGATGATATGATCATCTTCTCGAGCAATATAGTTGTCATAATTGAAACCTATGAGTATTGCCTGGGAATGACCCGACTGGATAATTAAGTGATTAAAAAACGGATAATTCGCTTATGTAAATCCATAATTTTTTTTCCCAGTGGGCGAATGATAGTGGGTTTTTCAATTATTAGTAGTCGCAACATTTGTTTTTTGTCATTTATCCATTGTTCCCGAATACGATTTAAAAAAAAATCACTCATCTAATGGAATTAATTAATTAATTAAATCGAGTTGGATTGCCCTCATTTTGAAGGTTCTTCAATAACCTTCCATTGTGCGAAATCAAAAATTCCGTTCTTAATGAATAAATTCAAGTATTTCATCTTTTTTCAAGCTTTTAAAATTCAAGTAGAAAAAGTGGAATTTTTTGAAAAATCATAACTCGCTGGAAAAAAAATGAATTGCTCTAAAAATTTTATCAGAGGTTGGTCTCATATACTCTGTTTTCAAGAAACCATTGCCAAGACAATCGGCCACATGACTTTTTTTAAATTTCGGTTTTGACGAGGAATTTCTCTTCTATCGGATTTTGAATCATTGGACATCAAAAGTTGGCTACTTCGAAGAATAAAACCGCCATTTCCGCTTCAGAAATACTCTCTAGCGGTAAAACAGCTACGTGTCTGTTTCAAAATTCTCCAAATTCTTTCACGTTTTCAATTGATAATACCAATGATTTTGACGCGGCAAATAGCGGGTTAGCTAGAAATTATTAGGTGTGTGAATATGACTCCGCCCTTTCCCAACCGATGTCGTTTTTAGTATTGCTTACGTGCACTAATAAATGGCAACACTTGTATTCGATAGTACTTTATGTCAGCTGTCAAACGCACTACGTGACATATGGTTGAAATGTAAGCAACAAGTGTTTTTAATTCCGTGACAATGTCAATTTTCGTTCCAAGTAAGCATCATTTGCGAGAAGTGTTATTACACTATTATATTGGAAAGAAAAGTGTTGGAATTAATGCCTGAATACAAAAATTAATTTCTTAGTTTAGTTAAACATTTTCTCTTTTCCACCCAAACACTCAGGGTGACATTTATGGCTTTTCTTAGAAAATAGAGACGTGAAGAAAAACAGTCCTCATGGTGAGTCACAAAGGAGAGGCTGAAGAAAATTGAAACAAGGGCCTTTTGTCAAATGGGTCCAGAGAGTGAAAACTCTCATGACTTTTAGTTAGTCGTCCTAGAGACTTCGTTGGAGAAAGATATACCTTCTGCGTGCGATCATTAAAGAGTTTTACTTTGAAGAATAAAACTAATGTGTTTTTATTGAGTATTCCTACACATAATCCAATAAAAAGTGTAGCGGAAACTCATCGTTTGCTTGTGGAGATTTACGGTGAGCATGCTCCATCTAATACAACTTGTAAGGAATGGTTTCGACGATTTCAAAATAGTGATTTTGGCACTGAGGACAGAGAACATGGAAGACCACCAAAAAAATTTAAAGATGCTGAATTGGAGGCACTATTGGCAGAGGATTCTTGCCGAACTCAATTAGAATTGGCTGCAGCATTAAATGTTGCACGATCAACATTGCGTTTAAAAGCAATGGGAATCGATCAAAAACTTGGTAACTGGGTTCCATATGAATTGAAAGAAGGAGACATGGAACGTCGAAAAACAATTTGTAAAATGCTACTTCAAAGACAGCAAAGAAAAGGATTTTTGCATCGAATAGTCACAGGAGATGAAAAATGGATATATCATGAGAATTCTAAACGCCAAAAAGCTTATGTGAAGCCAGGTGAACATGGCCCATTCCAGCCAAAAAGAAATATTCAGAGTGCCAAGGTTATGCTGTGGGGATCAGATTTGGTGGGATCAGAGAGGTTTTGTATATTATGAGTTCCTCGAACCCTCTCAAACTATCAATGGAAAAGTTTACCGACGACAACTAATGCATTTGAAGCCAGCCATAAACGAAAAACGACCAGAATGAGTGAATAGGCACAGTAAATTAATTCTTCAACATGACACTGCTAAACCGCATATCGCCCAAGTTGTGAAAAGATATTTAGATGGACAGGACTGGAAAGTGCTACTCAACTCGCCATATTCGCCAGACATAGCTGCTTCGGATTACCACTTATTCCGAACACTGCCGTCAGATCTTACGGGAGAACGGTTCATTTTATTCGAAAGTATCAAAATTTGGCTTGATAATTGGATCAGCCCAAAAGACCAGGATTTCTTCAGGCACGAAATACGTAAATTACCTGAAAGATAGGCGAAGGTTGTAGCTGCAGATGGAGCATACTTTCAATAAACTTTTCGTTCATTTTCTAAACAAGCAAATATGTTTTATTTGAACAAAAAAGGGCGGAGTCATATTCACACACCCAATATATAGAATCGTAATCTAAAGTAACTTAATCTCAAGCTTAAAATTTATTAACTAATTAAATTATTTTCGCAAAATGGCGAATCTATCCTTCGTTTATATCAGTTACTCTGGAGACTCAGGTGACGTAGATCAGACCATCTTTAGTAATGAGGAATATGTCAAAGCTCGAGACATTGTAAACAGCATTCCCAGATTCTCCGGTACAAAGGAGCACTGCTCTCTGGATGAATTTGAGTACGCGTTGACATCAAATCTTGCCTCCATTCCTGAAGCAAATGGAAAGAAAGAAGAATATATTATACAAATACTGAAACCCCTTTTACCTCCCACGAAATTTGTAGTAGCTAATAAACCCCTCTTTTTTGTAGAAAGTATCCTTGCTCACCTGATCTAGAGATTTAGAGGTCAGTACGAATTTACCTATTATATAAATAGATTACGCGAGTTGTTGAAAATCAAAAATGAATCCCTGGAATCTTTCTTGGAGCGATTGGCAGCACTGGTTCAGTGCGGTCTGGGTACGGTTTCTGGGGAAAATGAAGCCGAGAAACAAGTTTTTGATAGATACCTCCAAACAGAGGCGATTAGACGATTCAAAGAATAAGCCCCATCAGGCATCAAGGAGAGCATTAGTTGACCTGTACACAGACGAACGTGAAATGAACAAAGCTTTGTTGAAAATCAGATATGAGCTAAAGAAAGTGGGGGTCGTAACCAGTATCAGCGGTAACCACGTCTAGACGGAAAGCCACAGTCTCAGAAGAATATTTTCGATCTAACAGCAAACAAATTGGTGCACATTTTCCCCGAGGTTGTGGGTGTATGAAAATCAAATGAGGCCGCCCGTACTCCAGGGACTTTCGCACTCCCACCCACCCCCCCAATAATTAAGAATCCTCTCACCCCTGGTACCAATAAATCATCAGGAGTGAAGAGCAGGGAAACAATACCTCGAGGAAGTAAACGAAGGAGGACCAACTCCAGCAGCTCCGAGTCTAACGGGCGCAGCGGTCTGGAATCACGCCCACAACGAACTCCAAGGTTGACACGTCAACTGAACAAGAAAGATGCGAAATAGCAACGATTGAGTATCCTTTCCTCGGATATCTGTACTTGCCATACATCAACAGACGCACAGCCTCCTCTACATAACAATCATGCATCCAACACATCAATTCAACTCCCTAAAATAATTTTCTGGAACGTTAACGGGTTTCGAAATGTCTCTGACCTGGCTGACTACATAACGAAGCATGATATGATTCGTCTCTCCGAAACCTGACTCCAGTCAACCCCAAACTCTCTGCCGTATTGGCTCTCCAACCATGAGTTGATATACGTGGAAGCAACGAAGTTACCTATATTAATTTCTCAACAAATATATGTAAAACCCTTGTAGAATATGAAAAAAATTACAGATGTTTTCTGAATAGGGATCCATGAATAACGATGCTTTGAAAAATAATTCATGAGAGAACTATGCAAATAAGCAATAAAACTGCCACTGAGGTAAGAATAGCACTGTTAATGACGAAGAAGAAAATCCGGTAATTCGTTCAAGAGATATGGAGCATAGGAGGTTTGTTTGAATACAAAAAAAAAATTAAAAGTCAGTAGCGAAGCGGTAAGCCCGGTGTAGTGAATTTTGAATACTGGCGGGCTATTCTCAACAAAAAGCCGCTTTTCCCGTAGCTTTTTCGCAGCTGCGATTTTTTGCCGTGAGCGGGCGACATGATACTAAATGACACGAATTGATGACTTTGTAAGCGCATTTTAAACCTCAAATACATCAGATTTTTTTTTCATTTGGGAGAGCTATGATAAGTCAACTTTAGGGAAATTTAAACCAAAACAACCGTAATGATGGCTGATATAATAACAGGTGCAGCGTTAGTTGATGAAGAAGCCGAGGACCATCAACGGGGCTTACATAGATTATTAAATGCACGATGTAGGGCAATTGGACGTACCTCAAATCCACTGCAGGATTTGCCGGACTCGGTGTTCAATAAATACTACAGGTTCAATTGGTTCATAACATTTATTTGTTGGCTTTTATGAATAAAAATAATAACAGAGTTAGCAAGGATTTTATACAATGGCTGTTTGAAATTCCACTTTTGCTCCGACATCAAAAATCGAAGCCGAGATGTTTACCAGCATCAAGATCTACTCACAGTGGTCGATAGGCAGTCAATTCTATTCACCAATTGATCGGTCAAGTATTTATCTCATTTGTAAGACGTATTGAAGTGAATTATTAACACTTTACTCCAATATAAATTATAGCTGCTCAAAAATAAAAAAATACAGATGGAGGGGCATTTGCGCATAATGCGTTCGCAAAGTTATTACTTCGTGTCATTCAGTAGCGTGTCGCTCCCTCGTGGCAAAAAATCGCAGCTTCGAAAAAGCAGCTTTTTGTTGAGAATAGCCCCCCAGAAATCATGTGAAGCACCATATAGTTCACATTAGTTCCGATGGTGGCGGTAGTAGTCACTCGCATGGTAAAACAAATTATTGGCATTATGAAGTTCATTATACTGAGAATTGCACTGCCAGTCTGTGCAATAATTTGATAATTGTATTAATTCCTCAACAAATTTATGTAAATATCGTTGTAGAATATGAAAAAAATTACAGATGCACAGAGAAAAAAAGTGGATTAGCTTTAGGAAAAAGTTCCAGAAGAAAATCTGTTTAAAATTAATGATCAGACTTGGGATTAATTTTAAACCAAAATATACTTGATTTTAGGAAAAAAAAATATTTTCTGAAATCTAGAAAATTTTTTGATTTGCTGAGGGGAAATTTTGCAAAAAGGGGTTTGTGATATCCGGCGGGGTTGTAGCGCCTCGCTACATGCACACTCACGTGTCAATACACGGACACAACAACGCGTGCAGTTGAGACGACTGGACATCAGTGACATCATCGCTCTCGGTCACTCAACCGTCTAATGTATACTTCTCACTCGCACCTATTGTAACGCGTTTTCGACTTCTCGCCTTTTGCGAATATTATATTCAGTCTGGCGCTAACCGCCTATTACTCTACAAGTCGACCATCTGACTTGCTTTTCACTTTTGTATATCTACTTCTAGACGCGATTGAATAAACGACAATTAAGACAACTAATTCTTTAGTAGTGGATTGATTAAACTTCCCAATAACACCTCGATCCCTACAGGGGCGGGGGGAGGGGGTGTAAAGTGGGGAGTTTTGCAAAGATGGGTGTTTTATGAAAGGGTGGGTTATCGTTGAGGTTATCCAAAAATATCTCCGAAACTAAGGAAGATAGCGAATTTTTAAGAAAATTTGGCGGGTGGAGGTGAGCAGGGGGTGTGTATTGAGAATTGACAACTGAATAAATTCAGTTGGTGTATTTTTTCAAAAATATTTCCAAAACTAAGCGAGATGGCGATTTTTTATGAAAATTTTGGGGTCAGGGGGGAGATGTGTATCGAGAATTAACAACCAACAAATTGAGTCGGTGATTTTTTCAAAAATATCTCGGATACCATGGGAAATGGTGATTTTTTACAAAAATTTAGGCGGGAAAGGGGAGGCGGTGTGCATTGAGAATTGACAACCAAAAAAATTGAGACGGTCATTTTTTCAAAAATATCTCCGAAACCTAAGGAGATAGCAAATTTGTATTCAATGATTAGGGGAGGGGGCGAAGGGGGAGGTAAGTGGTATTGAATTCACGATGTATAACACACGCCCTAATTTTGGATAATTTTTTTTTCCAATTTTGCAGTAAAAATTCGCAATCTCCTGTTATGTCCGGAGACGTGTCAGCGTCGAAGGACACCTTTTGGAGGAAAAAGTTGATTTCAGAAAATAATAGTGTAGAATTTTTTTATATTAAAATACAGAACAGCTAACTTTATAATTAGTGTTAATATTTGAATTTTCATTTAGACGACGCTAGGTGAAATTTATCACTCTTACCTTGATATTTATTAACGTAAATAGTTATAACGTTAAATAGTTATTAACGTAAAAGATCGAAAAGGGATAATTCGGAGATGAGGAATAGTCAAATGATTCCGCGACAAAACAAATTTTTGTTGAAATTTACAAGAAATGAATTTTATATTCTTTTACAATATTGGGACAAATCTATAAATAAAGATTGATTTCTTTAAAGTAATAGTTAACGAATTGTATTATCCCTGGAAGGTTCTTTGTAGATTCCGATGGTTTCTTAATTTGGATTTTGAATAAGTTGAAAATAATTATTTCTGGACTTACAGTTGATGCTATTTTTTTTGGTGAGATTAATCCTTAAAATTGTAAGCGCGGGTCCCTCAGTGAGACACAGATTTTTCTCCACCAGAATTAAAGTCTTCTCTAGTTCTATTATGGATACTTGCTATCGAATTACTTTCACCCACTCGTTTATTTTTGAAGTTCGGGAAAGTTAAGGGTGAGAATGTCCACAATCACGGAAAACTGGTTAATTAGTCCTCTTACAATGCAAGAAACACTACTATTTTCGACTTAAGGATGCAGTATCCCTGTGCAACTTCCTTTCGCTCAGCTGTGAACTATATTCTATAACTACCACTCCCGATAACCGTTTTTCACGCGAGTTATGAGTAGCGGGGATCGAAAGAGGCAGATCGATTTCGTCAGTAATTTCCACCAAGTCAAATTAACGCTCCGACGGTTGCTTCTAGACTGGTGTGTAATTCTAATTTTGGGGAGTGAGTCGGTTTTTGGTGGATACACGATTCGGTTTTTGATTGGTGGAAATAATGGCGTAATTTTCCCACTTTTTATTCCTTGAGGGAATTGACCTGTCGAGTCAGTAATTTCGGCAGCGCTGGGTTTCGCGGGTGGAGTTCATTGCCCGGAAAGTGTCGCTCTGTTGAAATAAAGAGTGCACTTTTTTTTATAATTTTGCGAATTTAACATTCCACATTGACGATGGCTTGTTGAAAATAAAAATCAAATCACAATTAATACTCATTTTATGAATATTTTTGGATATTACACTCCCTTAGTTTTAGAGATATTTTCGAAAAACTCACCGACTCAATTTTTCTGGTTGTGAATTTTCAATGCGCACACTCTCCCCCCCCCCCCCTAATTTTCGTAAAAATTCGCTATTTCTCATAGTTTCTGAGATATTTTTGAAAAACTCAACGACTCAATTTCTTTGGTTGTGAATTCTCAATTCACAAAAATTTTGTCATGACCTTTTTTGTAGAGCCCATTGAGGATTACAAATAAGATCATGAGAAAAAATTTTCTATCTCTCTTAGATTTCGAGATATATTCATCAAAACTGGTCAAAAGTCAAAATCGATTTAACCCGGTTCACTTGTTCGCTAGTAAATGTACTCGATATTTTAAAAGGTAGACAAGCGAGTGTATACATGTCGATGATTTAACCGTTGGCAAAAGACGATGGCTAAGGAACTCCAAGGATATTTATATTTTGTTCTTGGAACAAAGTAAATTCAAATAATATTGCATATTATCTGGAGTCTTTCCTTGTGACGTGAGTCACTCGGTCTGGAAAAATGATTGAAATCCTCCAAAAACAAAAAAAAAATTTTTTTTTGAACAAACCGACCTAGTGCGCCTTGGTAAGCATTGTATTAAAAAAAATTATTGTTTCTCAGCAAAAAAAAAATTCACAAAAAATTGCATTGTTTCTCAGAAAAAAAATTGAGTAAATGCGGAGTAACCATTTCAATGCGTGGTTGTAGAAAAATGGCCGAGTACTTATTTATGGATAATTGTTTCTGGAAAATTGAAATAGTGCAGAAATAAGGAAGAGCGCCAAGTTCATTAAGTTGAACTTGTCATTTCGAAAAACCACAGAACTTTTCATCACATCTAGAAACAATTTCAGCTTTTTCCTACAGTCGGCTTGATCTGTTGCAAATTTCATAAATTTGAACTCATCAATGCCAACTCAATATTGTCTATTCCATACGTCCATAAAAAGTGTGGTTGTCAACACAAAGTCAATGAAAAAGAGTGTCAATACGAGTGTTTTTTTAAGAAATAAATTGTTCAGAAAATTCTCAGGACCAACGTACTTGGCACGGTTTTTAAAATAACCCTCGCAATGAATGAACTCTCCATGCTTTTATGTCGCGAATGCCGATAACTACCTGGCAATCACTACCTTAATTAATTTAATTTTTATTCATGAAAATGAAAATATTTGCAAATGGAAAAGAATAAGGTTAAGGCATTAACTTAAACTATCCGGCAATTCCATCCAACACAAGCACACAATTGACGATCTAAAGATTTGAACACCTAGCAAGGTGTAGTATGCTGCAAAGCAATTTCTGAGTCCCAAAGTCGATCTCAAATTTTAAGCAATAGACTCCCATATAAGGATCCGCATTAAGATATAAAACCGCGCCAAGTACGTTGGTCCTGAGAATTTTCTGAACAATTGTTTTCTTAAAGAAACAGTCGTATTGACACGCTTTTTCATTCACTTTGTTTTGATAACCACACTTTTTATGGTCGTACCCACTCCGTAACTCACAGGACAATATTGAGTTGGCATGGATGAGTTCAAACTTATAAAATTTGCAACAGTACAAGCCGACTCTAGGAAAAAGCTGAAATTGTTTCTAGATCTTAAGAAAAGTTCTGTGGTTTTTCAAAATGACAAGTTCAACTTCATGAACTTGGCGCTCTTCCTTATTTCTGCACTTTTTTCAATTTCACAGAAACAACTATCCATAAATAAGTACTCGGGCATTTTTCCATAACAACGGATTGAAATGGTTATTCAGCATTTTTTCAATTTTTTTTTCTGAGAAACAATACAATCTTTTGTGAAATTTTTTTTGCTGAGGAACAATAAATGTTTTTTTTTGAAATTCAACTCTAAACAATGTCAATTTTGTGAAAGCATTCCTTATTAGATTCAAAAAATTAATTAATGAATAATTTCTTATTAAATTCAAACAGTTATTGTGGCCTGCATCAACATATGAGGATAGACGAACTCAGTAACTTATAGAATGCAAGAATTAAGTCATTTAGAATTTTTTTTCCGGAAAACCATAAGGACTAACCTTTGGGTGATGTTGGAAAAAGGGGAATTTTTTGAAAAACCATAACTTGCCGAGAAAAAATTCAAACCGTCTAGAAAATTTTATGAGTACTTAGTCTCATGAACTTCCTTTTGACAAAAAATCGACAAGACAATCCCAAATATGACATTTTTTCCATCTCGAACGTCACGTGGAATTGCTCATAAAATAATAAAAAAATTGACCTGTTCCTTCAATTCTGACTCCAACTTCCTTGTTGATCCGAATTCTGCTACCTGCTGTAGTCCTTCACTGGAAGTCTCATTGAACTGCCAGAATCTGTAATCGATGGTATGTGAGGCGCCAATAACATCCGAAAAGCGAATAAGCCAGCCTTTTGAAGGAAAGTCCTAAACATCAAACGCAATGCATAACAACTAAGTGTGCATGTTTGACATTACGGTTGAAAGCACGAATGTTCCCTATTACCTTCGGGTGAGTATTTCTGGACCAAAGACCCTCAAAGGTGACTTCATATTTGGCCTCGTCACAGGCACAGCATTCGGACAATACAGGTCCGGGGTCGTCTTCCTCTACCCTTGGATCTTGACAAACCATTTTTGCTATACTGTTCTCGTCAATGAACCATGTTTCCGGACTTTCTGCAACTGAAGCTCTGAAATTATTAACGCAATTAAATGAATTAATCATGGATATTGACTCAAAATGGGCGGATTTGATCAGAAATAGTATAGTATATTGTATTAAAAGTGCGTAAAGTTCCACGTTCCACCTGCCTAGTTTACTATTCGGAACGGTAATGGGGATAATGTGGTTGTTTTTATGCACGAATGCGTGAAGTTCAAAAGCTTCGATTTACGCACTCGTAATGCACTTTATGCACGTTCATGAACTTTACGCACGCCGAGTGAAAAACAACCGCTTTAAGCACACTAAACCGTTTCGAAAAGTACACTTTTGAAGCAGCTATTACAAAAATCTATTTTTTACATAGTATAGCTTCACTTTAATTTTTCATTTTTAATTCATACAGGCTAACCCAAAATTCATCGTACGTATCGTGAGAATAATTTGCGAGAGCAGTCAGTCGAAGACGAAAGCTTCTGAAATTTTCGTCTGCGGCGCGTTAGTCACGAGTTAGCAAAGTTGGGGAGCAAGTTCGACCGGATGTTTAATTATTTAGAAGTTCTTCTCTTCTCTTGTGAGGTGATTAAAGGAAGATGAAAATGTTTGAAGTATCGAAATTATGAAAAAATCAAGTCATTTGGACAAGGCCGAACATTTCGATCCCTTATGCGGGGTCGTCCACACACGCGTCATTTATTTAATTTCTATAATGCGACGTTCGCGATTTCGACTGGTTTCATAGTTATTTCCCATTACCAATATCCCCGAGTCGACTGGTTGACCCTTCTCTCTACTAGCACATTCGGTGTTAGCTCACGGGGCGTTCGGTTAAACTTGGGATCTGTATGGAAAGGATGTCTGTAAATTAATAACACTGTTCTAAGTAAAAATGATGATTGAATGTAAATAGTAAATTTGAAGTATTTCCTCATTCTAATTTTGTGGTATAGATTGGGGGTAAACGTAAAAAGTGCCGAGATTGCGCTGCATCGCTTGAAAATTAACCCTGAAAATTTTGAAGCTTCACTAGTGAATGGAAGTTCTGCCGAGCGGATGTGTTTTTATTTGAGACTCATCATTATTCGACCGATAACAATTTTATCCATAAATTTTTCAAAAATAATTTTATGGGGTTAATTTTATGGAGTCGGGGTTTAAGACATACTGCACGAGATTGTTTTGCATCCAGTGTCATATCAAAGTGCAAAACAAGTTGAAGAGAGTGAAACTGAAACTTTTGAAACGACGCAAATCACCGATAAGACAGCGTTATTTGGTGAAAAAAGGACAGATGTCATCATCTATAAGAACAGTCAGTGGTGTTTAGAGAGAGGATGCACCGCACGCATGTGCACATACGAGAGTATCTTTCAGAATCTGGAGGAAGTTGATCAGTCATTAATTTTAGCTGATAAGGATACATATAAAGTTTGTGGTACAGATTATAACGGAATTTTTCATAAGGATTTGGAAAACCACGTTAACTCGCCCATTTCCCCTAGACTATGGGAGAACTCAAAAAAAAAATTATCGATGGGCGCCAGCCGTCCTTTGACTTCGGAGACAACAAACTGAATAAACAGACCTCAAACGAAGAACGAAGAAAACAGAAACTAACGCTTAATCTAACAGAAACCTAAAACTAAAGAGTCCAGGGGAAGGTAATAGGTTGTCCACGCTGGTTAGGGGGTCGGTTGTGGAGAGAGAGGTAGGTTTGGATGAAAAATAGGCCAATGGGTATTGCTAAAAAAATGAATAACGTAAACCGAAACACCGGAGTTAATGCTGTGTAATGTATGGAGCTTATATTCACTTGAAAAAATAGGACAACTATAAATAATTTTCTCAGAAAAAATATATCCAAAATAACGAAATTGAACCTTTAATTTAGCAACAAAAAACGCTTCATTAACTCAAAACAATTAATAAAATTGAAAAAAAATCAGAATAATCACACAAAAAAACATAGACTTCAATACTCAATAATTATTGAGCAGACGAAGAGCCAGAGGACAAATGTTTAACGCGAACTTCAATCCTACGACTCGAATTCTCGTCAACGCCACGAAATAGAATTAAATGTGAAAGAAATCACATGAAATCTACCACGCGTCCACGTCCAACGCAAAAAAAAAATCACGACTCTAATCAACTCACGTTAACCAGTAACATTCTCACCGTTCAGCGCGAAATCCGAATAAGAAAAAAGGAACGGACCCGAGATCGTACGGAATCGAACAGCCGAATCCACCTCCCGTATCCCAGTGTAATCTGAACGAAAAATTCTCGTAATTATGCATAAAAAAGGAATAATTGAACTCTACAATAGTCCTGAAAAGATTTCTGCGGCACAACTCCAGATGGTTTCGAAAACCATGCGGCAACGCGAGTCGAAACCCAAAATCTCATCTAAATTTCTGGTCAGACGCAAAATTCTCCCCAGAGGGGCATCGCCCGAATGCACTCTATCCGAAGGCCATGGACTCGATGAGTGCTAGTCACCGACTCCTCACCCATTCTAACTCTAACTCGTACTCGACTAGACTCAACTACTGCTACTGTGCTACTAATACTCGAATACTGCACGAATACGCAAAAATCGCTCAATTTGGACCCCAAAAGAGAAAAGAGAGCGATTATCTAATGTCAAAAAATAGAAAGAGAGCGTTATATCCACGTAGTGGGATCAGCTGCTGTGACGTAGTAAATGTCCACCGCTAGGTGCGACGAAGCTACTAAAGGGACACGTTAACCTAATAGCCATAAACGCGTAATTTCATTGAAATTGAACCGACAAGTGAACGAAGCAAAAAAAGAAAATGAAACGGAATAAAAAGGCGGGAAATTCGCCCAGATAAGATCCACTAAATATCATTACCTCTCCGGGGGTGCATTCTCAAAGATTACCGGGGCAGAGACGTAAGATACACCAAAACTATAATTCAACAGAAAATATAATCCACCACAAAATAAAACTTGATTCCCTAAAACGTACAGCGACCTTGGCAATTTACATGGTTGCAACAGTCGCGATTGACTATGTGACCTTCCACCGAAACCCAAAACCGAAACTGTCTCATCCTGATAAATCCATACATTGAGCTCCAGCATTTCAGCTGGGTCTGCACATTTCCCCGAAGATTAAATGCACGGGAGGATTCCCATAAATAATCGCGTAGCTCGATAATATTTTGGCCCAAACAACGAAAATCTCTAGGTCTCCGATAGTTAACTTTATCAAAACTTATATCACGTAAATACTATCCCGAATAACAATGAATTTTCCTCAATATGAACGATTTCCAGACGGTCACTAAGACGATAATTTTCCCTGTCCAAAAATTACTAAAAATAAAAGGCTCTGGGTCTTTGTCTGACTCACGCTTAATCCGAATTTCTCGATGGTTTATAGATCGCTTAAGGAATTCCCAGAATTCCTTACAAGGTAGATTAGATTAGATTAGATATATGCCGCTGGTCAATATGTAGACCAGAGTCACCTAAATCATATGATCTTTTGTAACATCCGCCTTTATATACTCAGTCCACCAGCTCTAGCCCTGTACCTTTTACTAGGATAATGAGGGTAGCTACTGTCACTTACATAGGTCCTCTGATTCCATGAAAATCTGGCTGACGAGGGGGATGTCACTGGAGCTTAAATTACAAATAAATTGAACAATAATTTAATTCTTCATTTTTTTCTTTATTAATGATTTCTTTTACAAAAAGATTTTTATGATTATAACTGATGTAATAGTCCAAGTACATTCATAAATTTTACAATTGAAAAGTATATTTTGTGTTTTTTTCTTTCAAAAATTATTACATTCCACACAATTTCTTATTATAGGCGGTGGGCCATCAAAAGTACCACTCCGATTTATATCTGCAAACTGATGCACTATTACTCAGTGATATTTTTGAGAATTTTAGGGACAGTTGTTTGCGATCATATAAGTTGGACCCTCTTCACTATTATATCGCCCTGGACTTGCTTTTGACGCCATGGTGAAAATGACCAGAGTAGAACTCGAATTGTTCCAAGATTCAGAGATGCTGCTTTTCATCGAAAAATGTATCAGAGGAGGATTATCCCAATGCTCCAATAGATATGGCAAAGCGAATAACGAGTATATGGGGACTGAATACAGATCTGACGATCCCGTTTCATACCTCATGTACTTTGATGTAAATAATTTATATGGCGCCGCCATGAGCCATTACCTAACATAAGGTGGATTCAGCTGGATGCAAGATTGGACTTCACTAAACGTTCAGAATATTTCCGATAATTCAAATGTTGGCTACATCTTCCAAGTTGAACGTGAATACCCGGAAGAACTCCACATGGATCACTGAGACTTGCCGCTATGTCCTGAACACATTGTACTCCCCAACGGCGGATTCAAGAAACCGAAACTTCTTACCGCTCTCAATTCGAAAAAAAATTATATCATCCACTATAAAAACCTGAAGCAATACCTGAGTCTCGGTTTAAAACTGACAAAAATTCATCGAGTTTTGAAATTTAATCAGAGTGCTTGGCTGAAGAAAAATTTCTACAAACACATGAATAATGCTGTGTTCGGAAAGACCATGGAGAATGTTAGGAAACAGAAGGATGTCAAGTTGGTCACCAAATGGGAAGTTCGTTGGGAGGCTGAAGTTTCGATTGCAAAGCCCAATTTTCACAGCCGTATCTTTTTCGACAAAGACCTAATCATCATCCAAATGAATCGAAAAAAAATGAAATTTACAAAACCCATACATGTAGGTTTTAGTATTTTGGATATTTCTACGACATACATCTACGATTTTCACAAGTAATACCACGAGAGCTTCAAAATTATCGGGTAATTCCCGATAGGTTCGTGTTTTTCGATCACCCGTGTTTTTCGGGTGAAAAATTTTCCTGAAAAACGTGACGACTTTCTTTGTATGCCGGGAACCTTGAGGGTTATTTGCCTTGTAGGTTCTCCATCATTTTTCTTCTCTTCTCGAAAGTGATACATCATTGCCTTGGATCTTTCACCTCCTCGCCAAGTCAACAGAGATGATCATGCACAATTTATTTGTAATCCTTCTGGTGTTTCCTCGTCCCAGGCTTGAATCATTGAATTCCAATCCACCTCACCCAGAGCTTCTGCACTCACCCTCGGTTTTTCTGGTATGGCTTGCAAAGCCTTGCGTTTTGCATCACGAGCCCCTCTAGCTCCTTTAAAAACAGCACTAGCGAACGGTTCAATTTTCACATTGAATTCGTCCCAGTATTTATCCTGGAGTAACTTTGCAGTCTTATTCCACATTGCCTTTACCGTAGTTTCCTGGTAATCCATTAGACTTCTTCATGTTGTAGGCCCAGTCTTTTAAAATATCTGCCAATTTCTCTTCGGTGGTGTCTGCTCTCAAGACGTAATTTCTCTGCTCACAAAAGGCAGATAATAGATTCCACACGGACGTTCCGGACTTGATCGTATTGATGGATACATTCTCCTTGACTTTCTCATCAATTTTTTGTAGAGAAAAATCCCCAAATCTACTCATTTTGTATTAGAATCTTTGAATTTGCGCAATGAAATGCAATCCGTCAAATTCGATGGGGGGTTAACTGGCTTGGCAAATCATGTGTTTTTTATATAGGCAACATGAAAAATTATCCGTTGAATTTTATGTTGACTATATAAAATAAAATCGAATGGTGATCCAAATTTCAGCCAATAGAATTCTATTGGCTGAAATTTGGATGAGGAAAATAGCGACTATAATTTCATGAAACATACTTTTAGAGAGAATGCTAAATTGTTATATACAGTGTGTGGAGTGGTGTTTTTACGAAATTCGCTGCCGACTCTCAGTTTTGATACCTGGGGCATCATTCGTCGTCCTCAAAAGAAAATAAATATCTCAGGTGACGAGTATCACCGTGGGGAGCGGCGGAAATGCGAAAATGTGAGCTCTCGAGGAGTAAACACGTGTTGTGAAACCGATGTCGGGATAGTTGTGAATTCGTTAATTAAAACAAGCAAAAAAATTCTCAGTCCGACGTGGATAAATCAGTGCAGAGGATGAGGCTCAAGCCAGTGACCCGCGAAGGCGGTCTGCTGTGTGATATCGAGGGATCGATATCCGGAACGACGATCCGGAAGACGAGTTCGAGGTTAAACCCAGGAATATTCAAGGTAACACGTGAATTTTAATTGCCTCTGGAGAATCCGTATCCCCTTTTCCAATAACACTCTAGAGAAACGAGAGAGATTTAGAAGTCGTATTAAATCAGATTGATAATTAAATTATGTTTTGTTAAAGGCGTCGATCGCCAATTTTTTGATAATTGAATAAATAGAATTTTATGACAAAAGTCTCGAAAGTGATTGAAATCTTCCTTTTCCCAATCCCAAGTAGGGGTGTTCTACTGCACCCCTTTGGATTAGAATAACAGTCTTCAGCTGAAGAATAAAATAGTCCTAAGAGTTATAAATAATCTGGAGTGTGTAAAATAATTATTGTGATAAGATTAAATAAATCTTGTGACCTGGCCTTGAGCCCTCAACGGTCAGTCCGTCACAACAGACACAAATAGTCTCATCTACCATTTTCACGTAAAGGATATCTATGATGACATGAAAGGGAATCTACATAAATTTGATACGTCAGATTATCCTGTAAATAAATAATAATTATTATATCCCCCTTGTAAATAAGAAAAAATTAGGTGTTATCAAAGACGAGAACAATGGGAAGATAATGACTGACTTCGTGGGTCTGAGGTCAAAAATATATTCTTTCAAAATATTTGGGGAGAAGCGAGAAAAATCCAGAGCCAAGAAAATAAAAAAATCAGCCCTTAGAATCATCATATTTGATGATTATAAAGAGTGTTTAATGGAACATAAAAACATTCTAAAACCACAAAACTTCCTTAGACCCATGAAACATAATGTACATACAATCAACCAAAGAAAATTATTAAGCTGGCATGATGATAAACGTGTTCTCATGCCAGGCACCACTGATACTTTACCCTATGGATTCAAAAAATAATGTATATATTGTGACGAACTGCCCGTTGAGGGTTCACGACAGATCACACGAAGTATTTTTCTTACCTCTGCCACTAAATTTTAACCAATTTTCTCAGTTGTTTGCTGACAATTTACTGAACAATTCCTCCCCAGAGGTATGCAGTAGGGAAAATGTTTAGGAAGATGCGAATAATCGAAGAGACGTTCTCCAAAAATAAATTATTTATTTCTGACTTATAATTAGGAACTTGTTCTAACAATAATCCGGTCTGAACTCTAGCTCTATTCTTTCTCTCTCTAACTCTCTTGCAGGATAATTACACTCGAGTGTTCCGTAGGATAAGTAGTAGAGCGATCTTATTTATTCAAAAACGACGCGTACCTGGCGTCCTGGGAACAACCTCCTTTTGTGATCCTTCAGGTGTCCTCGGCAAGTCTGACCATTCACCAGCCTCGAAAACTCGACGTTTGATCTATTCCCTTTCCCTTCGGAAGCCGACTAACCCTTTTCCCGTAATTTTCCACTCGTAATTTTAACTAAACTTGCTAGGTTAACAAACAGCCGCGTTGGCACATGCTTACACCTTGACTTCCTGTTCTCGAGAGCTAGAAAACGTAGCGTCATCCAGTACCCTGGGATGTAACTCTCCTCTAGGACGACGGATGGCGCCTCAAGTATCAAAAATCGACGGTCGGCAGCGAATAGCTCGAGCGCGCCTTGCCACATTCCTCCGCCAGACCAGATATGGGGATCCTCTTCAGGGAATCCACGTCTAGTCGACTGAATGCAACGAGACTTCAGTGTCGGCCTTATCCCTAGAATCACATTAATCCTAGGTCCTTCAGGTATTTGGTTCTACCCACTAGACTAATGACTTGAATTACAGAGGTAGCTTCCTGATGTTTCACAGCGCAGTCAATGCAATAACCGACTAATACTGAGTATATCAGTTGCTTCCTCATCCCAGGGAAATGATAATTGCTATCCTGAACAGGAATTACTTTCAGACTTGAGCTCGTCTAAGAGGAAAAAAACGGAACTGGGGTTCCAATTGAACCTGTTCAAACTTGAGTCGGTATCCAAACCTTACGCGGGACGAATCTGGATTCTTAATCAAAAGAATAAAACTTGAGGCAAAATTATCGCAAGCCAATTCTCGATTCTTTCAAAAGAGCAGAAAACAACCTGAGTTCACGTCCTACTCCACCAGAAGCGACAGATTCAGCTGCAGGTCCATAAAAAAACAAATAAAACTGGAATTCAAAACCAAAAATGACTTCATGGCTCTTTGGCCCACAGCAGAAATTAGGGCTATTCCCCACACCAAAAAATACTGACACTAGGTCGGCTACGCCGCTTTTCGCTATACGACCTGGAGGTTACTCGACGAGAGAAGAGAATAGACGACTTGAGATATCCGGCGTTTCTGGTCCTTTCCGCAATACTGGTTCCCCTTTGGAAGCAAGGAGAGTGTCCAGAGGTCCCGGTGTCCTGCGCGGCGTACTTCCTCTTCCCGTGTCCTCGGCCAGAGCGACATCCTTTACCGAGCTCAGGTCTGTTCGTAGGTCTCTAGCACCTAGGACAGTAGCTCCTCAGGTTCGTTTTCTTCAGCTCTGTGGTGCAGTCGTCAGGGTGGTGCCCCTCTCTGTAGCACAGAGGGCACATGTCCCGGTGATCTTCCAGGAAGCTGTGGGTGGGAACTGCTCTCCGTGATCCAGTGGCTTGAGCCCGGGGTTCACCCAGATTCCGAGGTGACTCAGAAGATGTTCCAGGGCGTGGCTCTGGTCCCACGACCTCGGACCTGACTCGGGGGGGGGGGGTTCTTTGGGTCCCCGATGGTCCTGGTTGTGGTGACTCCGGTCCGGTACGATTAGCTGAGGCAGCTGCAGCCTTGGCTTCCCTCTTCTTCTTTCTGTTCAGCATCTCCTTGACTGCCACGGCCCTTCCTTGGGCTCTGGCTCTGTCCATGCCGTGAGGGTAGGGGGAGGTCTCGGTTGATACCCCTTGACCGTTGCATAGGTGGCAGAATTGGTTCTTGGGGCACTTCTCCCAAGAGTGACCGGATACTCTGCAGTTGAGGTATCTTGTTAGGGCATTTGGCCTCTTTGACAGGTCTGGAAGACAGGTTTCCTCGTTCGAGGAATTCGATTTTTCCTCCTGGTGGGAGTGGACTGGTACTGGCACAGGGCTCGAGCCGGAGGATTCAATCTCGTCCAGCACCAACCACTGTTCCTCTGCCTCGTCCTCACCTGAGGTTTCACGTTCAGTTTCTGGCTCCTCCATGGCAACTTGCTCATCTAGATGGAGGACATTCTCCTCCTCTCTATCATCTAGCAGGAGACCGAGTTTGGGCCTAGAGATTTCCTCGATCGACAGAACCTCCTCTAAGCTCTCTCGCAACTCCTTCAATCTCTGCTCTTGAGCCACAGCCTTCAATAGATACAGATTCTGGGCCATCAGTGCTTCCTCCTGCTGCCATAACTGTTCCTCCTCGAGAGTTCTTTCGCTGCCAGCTCAAATTCTGCTGTGCTCCCTCAGGTATCTCGTCTTCAGGAGGGGTTTGTCGAAGTTGAGAGCTTCGATTACCAGCTCCATGAAGGTGAACTTCCTCGGAGGATTCTCCTCTCCTCCTGGGACACTCATGATTTCTAGAAAATAAAGTAAATTAATCTCTGCGTTTACTGGTGGGGGAGGACAACTTGGATCAGGAAGATGAGTTGTAGGACAGGGTTTAAGGTACTGGATGTGTGTGGAGCCTGCCGGGTGCCCTTGAGCATCCGCCAGTTCCACCACATTGGGGCTAAGCACTCGAGTGATTGTAAAAGGCCCTATGTATCTCTTTGCGAATTTCGAATTCTTATTATGGGCGGCGCTGGAAAGTGTTTGATGCTTCCGGTACACCAGGTCCCCTTCCTCGTACTCCAAATCTCGACGAGAAGGATGGTAATATCTCGCTTGCTGTCGTGACGCCTGAGTGATCCGTTTTATCGCTGAGTTCGTCAGCTCAACCATTTTCTTCATTTTTTTCAGGTGTTCCTCTCTCTGAGGGGCATCCATGTGAATCTCTTCTGCCTCCAGTCGCTTTAAGGTGTGGGCTGGATGTGGATCTCGTCCCATGTTCAGGTATGCAGGGCTTACTCCAAGCGAGGAATGTACCGCCGTGTTATAGGCGAACTGGTATTGAGGTATCAGTTGATCCCATTCTCGATGATTATTGGAGATATACATCGAGATCATGACCTTGATGTTTCGATTGATCCTCTCCACTGGGTTCGCTTGAGCGTGATAAGGTGGAGAGTACACTCGAGTGATGTTGAGGTCATCCATGAGTCTCGTCAGTGCTTGATTCTTGTAGTGTGTTCCATTATCGGTTAGGAAAAGCCTTGGAGTCCCCATCGATGCATGGCTCGTTCCACGAAGACTTTTCCGATGGTTCTGGCATTCACTCGGTCGACTGGCACGCACTCAATCCACCTGGTGAACAGATCCTCGAAGATTACCAGGTGGCTGTTGACTCTGGGTAGGGGACCATGGCGTCTGAGGCTACTACTTCCCATGGGTTGGCGATTTTCCTCTCGTTCATCAGCCCTGCTGGCTTCTGCTAGTCGATTTTGTTTTCAGCGCAAGTGACACAGTCTCGAACGTAGTACTTGACGTCCCTGTCCAGACCTGGCCCGTAGTACATCCTGGAAATGCGTTGTTACGTTTTCTCAACACCTCCATGTCCTGCCTGCTGGGTCATCATGACATTGTTCGAGCACTGTGTGTTGTTGGTGGGGAGGAACTACTAGTTTCCAGACCTACTTGTTTCCAGCGATTACTAAATCGCTGTTCTCTTCAGGGTGTCGTTCGACCAGGTCGCATTTGACCTGATACCAGCTGGGTTCCACTAGATTCCCCAGAGAGTCAACTACAGCGTCTTCCTCCACCTCAAGGCCTTCGTATAGTCGAGGAATGGCGTCTGCCGCCTCATTCTCGGTTCGTCTATACTCGATCGTCATACTGTATCCTGAGAGATCCAGGGCTCATCTCTCATTCTAACTGGATCCTTGAGATTGTGTAGCTACCTCAAACTATTGTGGTCTGTGACCACGGTGAGGTGAAATCCCTCGAAATATGGCCAGAATTTCCTCACGGCCCAGAAAACCGCTAGGCATTTTTGATGGGTGACATTGTATCTCTGCTCTGGTCCAGTGAGTGCTTTTCCTGCACACGCGATCAATCGTTCTTTTTCCTCGTCCTTCTGAATCAACATCGCTCCCATGCCTGTTCCGCTGGCGTCAGTATACAGTACGAATGGCAGGGCAAAATCAGGATAGTGAAGAGTACCTGCGTTTTCCAGATATTTTTTCACAGCCTGGAACGCGGCCTCTTCCTCTTCACCCCAGTGCCATTCGACTTTAGCACTTGTCAGCTTGTAAAGAGGTCCTGATACTTTCGTGATTGATTTTAGATGGCGATGATATCAATTAATCATGCCATTAAACCTTCGGAGTTCTTTCACGTTCTTAGGTGCTGGGTACTAGAGTATTGGTTGTAATTCCTCCGGATCCAGCTTGAAACCATCCTTATTTATTAGGAAACCCAAAAACCGTACCTCTTGACAGCAGAATTAGCACTTTTTCAGGTTCAGAACCAGTCCAGCGTCCTTGATGATTCCTAGTACCATCTCCAGTATCTCGAGATGTTGCTCAAAACTCCTAGTGACTAGGATCACATCGTCCAGGAATGTGCAGATGTTTGTCTCGCGCCTAGGCCCTAATAACTTGTCCATGAGGCGTTGGAACATAGCGGCTACGTTGCAGAGCCCGTACGGCATCCGGGTGAACTGCAGGAGTCCTCTGCCTTCCACTACGAATGCAGTCCTTGGCTTACTCTTCTCCTCGAGAGGGATCTGGTGGTATGCGGCCTTCACGTCCAGTGTCGTGATGTAGTGAGCCTCGTGGAGCTTGTCTAGGATCGACGTCTTATTTGGAGGGGATATGCGTCCTTACGGGTCAGAGCATTTAGTACCCTCTTCCACAATACCTTCTGAGATCTTTCTGTCCACCTCTGCTAGCAAAGCTTCGATCACCTTTGGTGACCTCGTCGTCATCCTCTGCTTCACTGCTTTTTCATCAGGTGCCAGAATGACGTGTTCTGTTATTTGATAGGTTGACTCAAGTCTGTTGGCAGCTAATATGCCCATTTCTTCAGACGTTTTTGAAGTAGCCCGAGCTGGCGGTGATTTAGCTCCTGTATTCCATAGCAGGTGCTGATACTGGCCATTCTCTCAACAACTCAAACAATGTGATGGGTGATATTTAATCCCTCGATCCACCAGACTTCTTTCTTACCACTGACATTGACCCCGTAGTGAGTAATGAAGTCCATGTCTGGGATGCAGTCTGTTCTCAGATGTTCTACCACCACTGCAGGAAACCAATCGTATATTCTATCAATTGCGATAGGAAACATGGCTTCTTCATAGATTTTTCCAGGTATTCCATTTGCCATAGCGACGTATCCGGATGTAGAGGCCGGTCTGTTCTCCATTTTCAGTCCCAGTTCCTTCACTATGACTTTTCCGACCCTTCCGAAGACGGTCAGTGCTGCTCCTGTGTCTAACAATGCATCGAGGCTTTTATTGCCGACTCGAATCATTCCTAGCATTCTCTTCTTACTTCCTTTCTGAATTACGTTCTCTGGTCTCCAGGGAAAGTTTTCGAGTTTTTCCTTCATTTTCGTCGTTTTTCTTGTAATTTACCTTTTTTTCTGGTTGAGTTTGTGAGAAAATCGTTTTGTGGTAGTTGTGCTTGAGCTTGACCACCGCTTCTGATCTTTGCACTGGGTCAACGAATTCGAGGCCTGCGATATCCTCGTCATCCATCTGTACACAGCTACGACAAAAGTACGGGAATTTTGGACTGTAGGGTGCTGTATTGGCTTAAAGCCTTGAAGAAGCTGATGTTTTTGGTGCCGGGCCAGCTGAGGTTTGCTCCCGCGTTTTAGCTGGTTCTGACACTTGCGCCACTGGCTTCGACTTCTGTCCTGACTTCTTTGGTTTCCTCTTTTTCTTTTCCCCAGGGTCTCTCGCTATGACTTGCTGTGCTGGGGGTGTCACCATTTCACTGACCTCCTCTTTCTTTGCGAAGAAGTTCTTTTGAGTATTCTTACCCCCTGCTTCAGCCTCGTCCTTAGTAATTGACTATGGAAACTCCTTGGCGCTGCATTGCTCTTTTCCCGGTGGTGGCCGGAAGCTCTTGTCCTCCTCCATCGTTTTTCCTCCTTGGCTATTAGCTTTGCTAATTCCTCGAAGGTAGCGAAGTCTTTGGGGCTTATTTTTATGTGTATTCTGACCTGAGACCACTGTACGCCCTTTTGAGCTGCTTACTCAATTTCGGTAGGTTATCCAATCGGTCGTTTAGGCCTTGAATGCAGACTAGGTAGTCGATAGTCAGTTCTCCTGGACCCTGGTTTCAATTGCGGATACCTTCCTCGATGTCCTCATCGTCCGCTTTTGTGGCGTACCAGCGCTTGAATGCCTTAAAGAAGTCCTTCCACTTCTTCCACTACTTTTTGTTGATTCTGTACCAGGTTAGCAGCCTTCCCTTCCAATTCTGGCACGACCCCTACCCTCTCAGACCCACAGATATCGGCAGACTCGAGCTTTTCTGTGAGCTGGTCCAGAAATTCGTCTGGACTAAATTCCTCTGTATTCCTGAAAGTCAGCCTCCATTTTCTCGCCATTTCACCAATGTGTCGGCATTTTGTTGCCTTCTTCTTGTCCTTCGATTTGTTCCATACCTTTAATTTTCTTTTTAACTTCCTCATCTTGATCTCCTCTTCATCTTCACTGGAAAAACCAGTGGATTCTTCACTGGAAGAATCCGACTCAGAGTCAAATTCCTCGGAGCTCGAGCTTGTGAATACTTCCTGTCGAGTTGTTTTTTTCTGCAACTCTTTTGATTTCTCCTTAGGCCTACGTTTGCTTCCTGTAGATTTTTCACTCCTTTCTTTTTTCCTCTTTGATGTTGGCTCTTCTTCTTCTGAATTGCTAGTCGAGTCTTCAAGTTTGATGGGTGATACTAAATCTGCTTCGTCGTCTTCATCGTAACGAGTGGAGCAGCTTTTCAGCTTAGTATGCTCGTTTTTCGTTGTTGAAGAGAAAGAGACTCCTTTTTCCTTGCATGTTTTCTTCTTCTTCTTGGAATCCTCTGCACTGATCTTGTTGACGACATTGTCGTTGGGGATTTTCGGTTTTCGTGAAGTTTTCTTTTCGTGATCCTCGTTTTCCCGGTTACCTCCTTGGATCTTTCATTTTATATTTCCTGAGCATGCAAGAAGATTGATGAATTGGAAGTGCGTTGCCATAGAGAGCTTTCCCCTGGTTCTTCTTCCGTTAATTGTAGTACCTTTAAGGTTGGAGGAAGGGGTTCTCCATCTGTTGCGGTTCCTCCCCACCCCCCTGGATTTGCTCCAGTCGCTCGAGCGTGGTTGGGGGCCCTGCGTCTTCTTTCTTCGCAGCTTAGGTTGAATACCTCCTCTTCCTCTCGTAGCTCCTGCAACAGCTTCTCTTGTCACTGTATGTTGAGTCGTTATTCCTCTTGAATCCTCCTTTCGAGGATGTCCTCAGTTTGTCTCCTCATCTCCTCCCTGCTGCGCTCTTTTAGCATCTCAAACAGACGATGAACCGTATCTTGTGTTTTTTTTTCAAGAGGAGGTAGGTTTTGAACCCTGAGGTATGCGCTCGACCCTGCCGACCAGGGGTTGTCGCGACTATGCTGTCTGTCCTCCTCCTTCTGTCGGTTCTTTCTCGCGAGGGTTTGCGTTCCTCAGGTCTTCGGGGGGGAACTCGAGTTTTCTCTTAGCTTCCGGATCTTCAGTCTTACTACTACGCCCAGGTGTTTAACTTGGGGTGTAGAATGGCGTGTGTGGGGTTCCTGGGAGTCCATCGATCCTTGACCACCTGATGCTGGTGGGTCTTTTGATCCTCATCTGCAGTCTGATGTAACGCTCCCTGATGACGTCACTTTCACCCTCAGGATTCGCAGCTTCAAGACCTTGCATCAGTTCTTGCAAGTTATTCCAAACGATGGCTGGCGAGGCCAATGGTTTCGGGATCTTCATCCACCTCCCTCTGACTTCTTTCCTTGAGGGCTCATCGAGAAGGTCGTTCTGTCCGTTCTGCCCCTTTAGCCTTTCTCGTTCCTGAGAATCAACTCTCTGGTCATCGTGTTCCAGTTGATCCTCGTTCACGCGTCCTTTTTCGATGTTATCCTCCATTTTTAATTTTCACCAACTCGAGTCATGGGGATTGATACCCTGAGGAATATTTATTTCCCCCGGAGTTTCTCTTGACGCTGGAATATGTAGCGATCTCCCGCTGTTAGCTTCTTTCCGTTGCAACGGTCATCAACTCTGACCTTCCCGCTGTGTTCTCTTGCTGGATGTCCCACGATTCCACGAGAGAGAATTAGAATTGATTCCCCAGTAAATTATTGTCACAACAAGTCTCAAAACTACTATCATATAAAAAACTCAAAATGTTTATTAGGAGTGTGAGTTATTTTTTTTTATTTAAGCACAAACCTAACGGTTGCATAGCTAGTAAATTTATTTAATATAAAAAAATAGAGAACAACGAAATTAATCTTAGAAATATTGTCCATCGTTTTGTATGACCTTACGTCATCTCTCAGGTAATATTCGAATGCCGTCGTGAAAGAAACTTGCAGGCTTCGAGGCGATAAAGTCATCGATGAATTTACGCACATCGTCCAGCGTTTTAAACTGTTTATCCACTAACGCGTGCTGCATGGACCGGAACAAGTGATAGTTGGATGGAGCCAAGTCTGGTGAATATGCCGCGTGCGGGAGAACTTCCCATCCAAGTCACGCTGCTCGTCGCGCGAGCAACGTGAGGTCGAGCATTGTCATATGCAGCAGTATGACTTGCCTGCTTCCTTGCCCAGTAAATGGCCTTTCCCGATCAAGTTCTTCGCTCAGTGTATTCAGTTGTCGGCTGTAACGTTGCGCAGTCACCGTCTGACCTGTTTCCAGGAGTTCCTAATAAAGCCTTCATGTCCCACCAGATACACAGGAGAATCTTCTTTAAAGGATGTTCTATTTCGGCGTCGATGTACTGGATTGTCCGGGATCTACCCACGACTTTTTACGTTTGGGATTCTTGTAAAAAATATACTTTTCATCACCCGTCACAATCCTCAACAAGAAGTCCTTTTTTTGTTGTCGGGCAAGCAGTGAAAAGCACATGTTCATACGTTGACCTAGGTTGTGTTCAGTCAAAACATGTGGGACCCAACTTCCAAGTTTTTGGACTTTTCCCATTTGAGGCAAACGCTTAGAAATAGCTATTCGGGGGAATCCTAACTGAGCTGCAAGCCCTTGTTGCGTTTGCATTGAGTCTTCATCCAGTATAGCTTGCAATTTCGCAGCTGTAAACTTTCGAGGCTGTCCAGGACGCGGCTGGTCACTCAGATCGAAATCACCACTTCTGAAACGTTTGTACCAATAATTACACATTTCATAAGATACAACGTCGGCTCCAAGCACACTACACATTTATTCAGGTGCTTCAGAAGCATTTTCTTCTTGTTGGAATTCGTATAAAATGCAGTGCCGAATGTGCTGTTTATCAGTGGTCATCGTAAACTCTGCTATTTTGAAAGGTTATGTAACTTACACAGACTTGTCGTTCCGGGTTCTGAAACCTTTTGTGCGATCCTTTCAAAACCAGAAAAGACCGCAAATATATTTTTATTTTAAAAATAATTTTAAGCTCAAAGAAAAAATCTGTAAAAATTGATTCATACACCTTATATTTCCAGGGAGAGATCTCGAAATCTGTATTTCCAGGAAGAGTCCTCGAAATTCCTAAGCCCAGAAGAAGTCTCAAAAATTCTACAAAATTCATCCCCTAAAGGGATGCCAATTGTGACAAACTGTCCATTGAGGGTTCACGACCAGGTCACACGAATTATTTGTCTTACCTCTGCCACTAAATTTTAACCAATTTCCTCAGTTGTTTACTTACAATTTACTGAATAATTCCTCTCCAGATATATGCAGTAGGGAAGGTGTTTGGGAAAATATCAATAATCTAAGAGACGTTCTCCGAAAATGCAATATTTATATCTGACTTATAATTAGAAACTTATTCGAAGAATAATCCGGCCTCAACTCTAGCTCTATTCTCTCTCTCCCTAACTCTCTCGCAGGATAATTACACTCGAGTGCTCCGTGGGATTCCTAGGAGAGGAATCTTATTTATTCAAACAACACCTGGCGTCCCGGAAATAGCCTCTTTTTGTGATCCTTCAGGTCTCCTCGGCAAGTTTGACCACTCACCAGCCTCGAAAACTCGACGTTTGATCGATTCTCTTTCCCTTCGGAACCCGACTAACCATTTTCCCGTAATTTTCCACTCGTAATTTTAGCTAGCCGCTTATATATATATATATATATATATATATATATATATATATATACACATTGTGACGTAATTTCAAGAGGTTCACGGAACCCTCAATCCACTACGCAGCCCTTCGACGTACGACCACCCTGAAACAGCAAATAAGTCGAGCGCCAGGTCGTTATTACCAGAACGACCACTGGAATAAAACGAATAAACAAAACAAAATTTCCGAAATAATCCCAAGCTTCGAAACGGTCTCCTGCTAGCTCCGAACGAAGAACGGCGTGAAGGTCACTGGTGAAGCTTAGGTTAAAGTATGACTAGGTCCTGACTAAATAAATAAAATTAACTCAAGATGGCGGGGGGAAAAATCGCAATATTTAATACAACTTAGATGACTCGATACAAATAAAATAACTCAATTTCTCTGGAAAACCCCCTTTGGTTGTTCCGATCGATCAACGATCATGAGGCTTCAATAGTACTGATTCTACACTTGTCCAAGGAATAAAAGATTCTGATAGGAAAATAGAGTAGTAGTCAATTTAGTCAAAAGAGATAGTCAAGAATAACCAAAGTCAAAGAGAGAAAAAATAAAACCAGAATCAAAATATCGTCCATAATAATCATGTAGATTGAACAACACTGAACGATCGAAACCCAAGAATTCATCTACGTGACAAGTAACGCTGGCTGTCCGACACAAATACGGAAACTCGAAACAATGGGCCAGCGAAACGAAGCAAGGTCACGAGACACAAAAGACCTACGTTCAATGTCCTTCACTGGATATTCACCGACAGAGAGAGCGTTCATCTAACACCGATTAATTTAGACGCAACACTAACTCATTTTTAACAACCAAAATATTCATAAAATAATAGTTACTCGCAACATGAAACCCGAGAGCCCGAGACTCTACGAAATGAAACACTGTTGCGAGCCAACCGAAATCAAATGATCACACACAATGATTCCAATTACGCACGAGAGAGAGACGAAAAGACTAATTAAGTACTGATCAGAGTGACTAGGACTCTATCCGGCAATTATCTCGAAAATCTAGAAGTCCTACGGGACTAAGATGCCCGGAGCATCTATTCAGAATTCTAAAATTGGCCAGAGTCCTACTCACGACAAATTTTACAAAGAGGCGTCATACGGAGTCGTAGCCATCACGCTCACCTAGCAGTCCACCTCGATGCCTCCGGAAAACGTCTCGAAAACTCCTCAATTCCGAGTCCTCGGGACCTTCCTCCAGATGAATCCACTCAAGGCTTCCTCCACAGGTCTTATTCTGCTCCTATATCGCCTTCAGGCTCCCCAAAACTCCAAAACTAACGCCATTAACTTTACAAAGATCAAACACAACGTGTGTTGTAACCACCAAACGGGAAGTGAGGTTCGTTTTCCCAGCGACACCACGCTGGACTGTGAAAACGCGGTAACGACGCTCATTGGCTGCT
>NW_021680369.1:146268-159889 GCF_001412515.2 Diachasma alloeum | reverse complement strand
AAAATAACACGTCTATATATATATATATATATATATATATATATATATATATATATATAAGTGGCTGTTTGTTAATCTAGCAAGTTTAGTTAAAATTACGAGTGGAAAATTACGGGGAAAGGGGTAGTCGGGTTCCGAAGGGAAAGAAAATCGATCAAACGTCGAGTTTTCGAGGCTGGTGAGTGGTCAGACTTGCCGAGGAGACCTGAAGGATCACAAAAGGAGGTTATTCCCAGGACGCCAGGTATGCGTGTTTTTTGAATAAATAAGATCCCTCTCCTAGGAATCCCACGGAGCACTCGAGTGTAATTATCCTGCGAGAGACTCAGGGAGAGAGAAAATAGAACTAGAGTTGAGACCGGATTATTGTTCGAATAAATTCCTAAGTCAGATATAAATATTGCAGTTTCGGAGAACGTCTCTTAGACGTATTTCTGTGGTTCCCGGTAGCTTAGTCGGTAAGAGTGCCCGGCGCGTATCTGGGAGACACGGGTTTGATTCCCGGCTGGGTGAAGCGGAAATTTTTTCTCTCTCAATTCTAATTCTCTTAGAATTTTATATATATACTGTGAGGTAATTTCCCAAGCGCGTCTGCGGGATTCAGACGCATGGTTCTCCACGAACTTCCAGCGACCCCTTTGGACCCTCTCAATCCGGAATTAGGACGACGGGAATAACGAGAGGAGACAAAATGCCAAGAAGGGCGCCAGTCCTTTTAACCGCCAAAGGACAATGTCACACCGTTGAGACGCGTTCCACGACTAGCTCAGATAACCGCGAAGGCGTGTGGGAACAGGCTACCATGAGCGTAACTCAACAGTATGCAAACGTTTAGAAAACAAAAAATATATATTTTTAATCCATGAGTTAAGTATGATCTTTTACTCGTCTATACGAGAGTCAACGGAGGATTTTGTACACGTGCGGGAGAGGACTCCTGCGAGCAAAGACGCTATACAAACCAAAAAAAAATTGTAATTAACTTAGTGATACTAACTAAATAAAAGAAGAAATAATAATAATCTTAGAGATACGTGGGAGACGCTAAGACGCGCGGATCATCCGTAAGCGACGAGGACGCGAGAGCCACGACACGAAAAGTTATTGGGGAAGATCGACATAATAAATGAGTTAATACTAGTTTTCCCCAAAGAAAAAAAACAAATTAGTAATAATGATCAATTAGTAATACTCATAGTAAAATCAACTCATGATGTAGCTGAAGGCTACAGAGTGTCGCGTCACAAGCAGACTCTAGTACATTCTCAAACGGCCCCAAAATGGGCGCCGGAGTGGATTTACTACTAGTAGTACGCGTGCACTCACAACCAAATTAGACGCTCACCGTGATTTCGCGAAAACACCAGGCAGACTCGTCTGGACCCTCAGTACGGCGACGTCGGAAAAGAAAGCCGGAACAATCGGGTACAACACCACAAAGTACTTTACTTTTTTGTTCGGACAAATAAGCTCGGAGAACGAAAGAAACTTAAATTGCGCAGAGCGACTTTAGCTGAACAAATCCCAGCGAAAAGTGTCCGTCGGGGCCGTACATCACCCCGAGGAACCCCTCAATTTCTCCTACCCCCACCCGACCACGTGATGGAGCGCGAAGAATCCAGGTGATTCGACAATTTGATTTTAGCATTTTAAAATGGTTCTAATCCCAAATTCCTTAGGCCCAGAAAACTGGGACTTGCGCCTCACGGTCGGTGGATGTGATCCGCATTGAGCGGCGCAGAAACCAACATAATCCGCTGCTTCCTCAATGTTGTAGCATCGGTTTTTTACTGGACGCCCTATTGCCGCCGATCCATCGGTGAGGTTGTGGGGGTTCGCACGTAGAGGCCTGAGATGCCTGCTGGCGTGCGACGATCGTCTTTCGCGTCCTACGTGGTGTGAGTCTCCTAGACTCGGTGTGTGCGTGCTCATCGGTGTGCTGCTCCTCAGCTATAGCGCCGTCTTGTAGCCCTTCCTGATGCTCCGCTCCACTCCCCTCGTCACGAAGCTCACGTAACCCATGGTGAGCGCGATCGCCAGAGTTCGAGAGAATGATGGAAAGAAGGTGAATAAAATAAATAAAATAAAATAAAATGACAATTGTGGCCCTGGGTGATCCGACTGCTCGCTGGGTTAAGATACTAATTTTCCCCCCATGATCCGCGGTCAGTTCAGGCGAGGAACAGTACATGATTTCTATCATGTTACAACTGCCCCCCCCCCAGAGTGAACTACCGGGGCGAGCGCCGGTCAGTATAATGTGACGTGCAATGACGTCTCCGACAAATCAAATTTCACCAAGGCCCGCGAGGAGCGGGACCCAGCAGCCGAGAGCACAAAAAAACACTTAAGACAAAAAAAAACAAAAATAAACAATGATAACCCAACACCATGGTACCGGATGTCTGCTATGATGGGGACCGAAACAAATTACAAAAAAAAATAATCACCCCGAGGATGCACCGTCAGGACCTGAAATGTCGTTCCTTCGCGGTGTTAGTGTATTGTTCCCCTCACCAAAATAAATTTGAGGGCATCATCCCATGGGTTTAATAACTATATTCCTGCAGAGTACATGGGATATTTGCTACAGACCGCCGCCCTTTTCCGAGCAGTCGCGGTTCTTAATGCCTCTTTGCGCTTATGCGTGGATCTTGGGGCGAACCAGCCTCGTCCCTGGTGGCCTTTCGATGCCGTAACGTTCAGGTATATATATATATATATAGTGATCCCTAATATATATAAATATATAGTGACGAGGCGCGCTCGAGCGATTCGCCGCCGACCATCGATTTTTTATACTTCCGGGGAAAATTCCGCAAAAATGAAATTATTTTCTTGCAGCAAATTAGCCCGTATTTAATGCTTGACTATTGTGCATAAGTAAATTCCGATTCGACTCCATTGGTCTGCTAACTGTATACCCCAAATTCAAAAATCAATTTTTTTGGCCAAAATATTTAAGCAGAAAATTTAATTTTTCTGCAGAAAAAGGCCATAAAAAGCCCGTATTTTTCAGATATTTGCCGACCTGATCTGATGATCCTGGTCTGCTGACTTCACGGGGCTTCATGTGGATCGTCCCAATAAATGTAATCCGCTATGCTTGGTCGTCGAGCCCTCATAAAGATAGGTTGAAGCCCCGTACCGGAGTATTTTGATCGAGCAAAATGTGAAATATACATCTCATATTTCTCATCCTTCAGCTCTCGGATGCCTTCGCGAGGTTTATAATTTTTTTGATGCTCATTAGTTGCAAGTATAATATTCTTATACGGATCAATATCACTTTCAATAATTACCGTGTTATCAGGATTTTTCATGAAGAGGAGCTCCAATAAGCTTTTAGTACAAGCGTATTTCATGCTTTTCACTTTAATAAATTCGTCCTCAAAAAATATGGGTGGGTCTCCAATCATAAAATTATGTGGATGTTTACGAACACCATAATTCTTGTTCCATTTTGTTGTGTTGATTTGTGCCAAATATTTCCCTGCAAGAGTGTTGGCATCTTCTTCTGTGTCTATCGCTTCAGTACTGATCAATGAACTTTCGCTCAGATTGCACCAACTATCAATGGCTGGAACTACAATTTCGTCATATGAACTTCTCACGAATGGGAGGATAGTCTCATTCAAGGTATCATTGAATAAAGAATCGTCAGCTGTAGTCCCATCACTGTCTTCAGAGGCATCTCTTGTCGATGATATCAATTTTGGGGTCCTCCTATTTCCGAGGTGTCGTTGATTCTTGTAATCAATGGACCTGAATTGCTGAGTTGCCTCAGGCAATTCAAGTTTTTTTACTATCATCGAATGATTTCACATTTCGAGCGTTTAATTCTTGAAGTGGTCTCACAATGTGTTTGAAAACTTCATTCATTGCTTCATCAACATTCTCTCTGCTTGTGGATTTTTGAACATTTAACTCCATTCCAAACGTGACACGAGCAATAACAAACTACATGTAGGGGGCACGATCATTACCATTCCGATGGCAAGTTACGAGATCGATGATGTTTCAAAATTCGTCGTGAAAAGTCTGGAAAAAAATGATATTGTCATAAAAATCAGAAGTAACAATAACACTTTGCGAAGCGAAATGGTATGTAACAGAAACTTGGACTTGAGGCCACTAAATTCGATAGGTCGTCACCTTGGTTTCACCCCTAGAGTTTTAGAGACTAATAAAATTCTTAAGTCTGATCAACCTGCAGCCATTCTCAAAGTGAACGCCCTACGAGTTGAATGTAATATCACCACTGGACCATACCACAACAGTGATAAAGTTCATACAATTCATGAATTTTTTCCTGTAGTGCCCCCTGGATATAAAACTGTAGAAGTACCATCGCAAGTTATTTATTTACCAGTGTCTGTGAAAACGATAACGAATTTACAGCTCCAAATTATTGATCAAGACGGTGACTTGGTAAACTTTAGAGGGGAAGCAATTACTATCAGGCTACACATCAAGTGTATTTCATAATTATGGGCATTGTATATAATCGTAAGTTCGGCTACTCCTATAAAACCCCCCAATCATACCGCGCCTCAATCAATTCACATGCTGGCTTCAAGGTGTTAACACCTCAGAACGTGAAGTTTCTCGAGAGTCTCGGTCTGACCGTGAGAAAAGTGGAAAAAACGTTTTTGTCAAATAAAAATCTTTTTCGCCTGTTGTATACTATGGAGGAGAGCCTGAACATTGAACTCCCTCTGATGTTTGAGGATTCCATTGCGCACTACGAGATCCATGCACATCAACCATATGCATCGTCAGCCTAGATAATAGCGATGAAATTCGAATCACCGTACAAAATCAGGACCTCTGCATTTTACCCAGCAAAAGTTACTTGCACAACGCTGGTAAACTGCCTAAATTGGACAACACCGTTTCTAAAACTACAAAAGTTGTGAATAATGCTATCTGTCATCTATTTCAACAGATCCGCTATGAAATTAATGCTATTGAGATTGATAACGTTAAGAATGTGAGTATCACTACTCCCATGAAAAATCTCGTCTCACTAACACCGAATCAAAGCATCTCAATGGAAAATGCTGGGTGGCTGAGCGTTCAAGAAAAATCGAGTTTAACTGATGGTAATGGTTATTTTGATATTTCCATCCCATTGAGTATGTTGCTGGGATTTGCTGAAGATTATCGAAAAATTATGGTCAATTTGAAACATGATCTGGTTTTGATCAGAGCTCGTCATGATAATAATGCTCGGATTCAAACCGCAATAGAAGACATTAAGATCAACCTTAGTAAAATTGAGTGGTTGATCCCATATGTCATACTGTCGGACACTAAGAAGATTGATTTGCTCAATTTCATCCATAAAGATCCTGCAATAGCGATGAGCTTCAGATCATGGGAATTATATGAATATCCCATGCTTCCGACGACAACAAAACACGTGTGGACGATGAAAATCGCGACGCAGATTGAGAAACCGCGTTATGTGGTTTCCAGACAGATCGAAAAAATAAGGATAAGAAAAACGCTAGCAATTGTGATCATTGCAGCATTGCAGATGTTAAATTATTCCTAAAATCTCAATGTTATCCATATGGAAATTCAGATGTAGATATGGTTCAGAATCAGTATTCGATCCTTTATGATATATACTCAAACTTTCAGTCATCATACTATGATCAACAAATGAACAATCCATAATTAACTAAAACACATTTTGCAAATATTACACCACTGGTGGTTCCCGGTAGCTTAGTCGGTAAGAGTGCCCGGCGCGTATCTGGGAGACCCGGGTTCGATTCCCGGCTGGGTGAAGCGGAATTTTTTTCTCTCTAAATTGTAATTCTCTTAGAATTCTTTAATGCCTAAAGGAGGTCAGGCGGTGTATGAGGTGAATTTCTGTGGTTCCCGGTAGCTTAGTCGGTAAGAGTGCCCGGTGCGTATCTGGGAGACCCGGGTTCCATTCCCGGCTGGGTGCAGCGGAAATTTTCTCTCTCCAAATTCTAATTCTCTTAGAATTTTAATTGATTGTTCCAAGCGAAATGAACCCTTGACATTTGGTCCAGTGGATGTGCGGCTGGAGTTTGACACTAAAATAAGCTTCTCTTCGGAGACTGCTGCTTATCGTCGTGCAAAATGAGACATCATTTTGCACGATCGAGTGGTACATTATAACCCCATAAGCGGAGTGGTGAGGAAAGTAGTTTAAAGGAGAGGGAGGAGGTATAAATTATTATGTCAGCAGCATCTCATCAGTCACCATGGAGGTACTCGTGGACACACAAGATTTTCAAACGCTCTTCAACGAATTTATTGTGAAAGAATTCGCATACACAGTTTTAGATTCTGGAGTTAGATATCCAGCAGTGAGGTTTTTCAGCCCTCCATATGCATGGTCCAATTTACCAATAAAGTATAGAGGAGTGAATCTGCGGTTACATCGTCATCACGGATTTTCGTGGAAATATGGAAATAGTCCATATGATGAAGTTGAGCAATTTGTGCGAGAGTGGGACGATATTGGTAAAATTTATGTGAAAGATGAAGTAAAAAAGGGTGGTTGAAAAAAATCTCTGATCCTGTACTGGCACCGCTAGTAGTTAATATTGAGGAATGTTATGATGAATGCCCGCTACTCACTAAATTCAAGGAATTACCAGCTCATACGTGTCCTTATTATCGTTATACACAGAACAAGGAATATTGCTATAAAAAATGTACACCTTCTCAAGGATTGGATGATGAATGAAAAAATTGTACGATCGACCGATCGATCCCTGGATGTTTATTATGAATTGAATAATTTAAATTTAATGGATTGTGAGGATATTGCACATCTACCACATTCATTTATAAGTTCCATCGCTGCATCCAATGTTGATCAGGCTTAGGAGAAATTGACAAACGCTATGAGAGCTGATTGCTGTATCAAAAGATGTAGACGTTATTTGAAACATTATCAAACAATCGATGGTGATACTTTTGATGGACCACTACCTATGATAAAACATTGTGTAGAATGTAATAATTTTTGAAAGAAAGAAACGCAAAATAACTTTTCAATTGTTGTGTTTGGAAATTTCTAAAAATTACATTAGAGTAAAGAATTAAATTTTATTTTCTATAGTTATATTGTTGGAAATCGACCATATGAAATGCATCGAATTTCCATCTTCAAACACGGTCTCATTTACGAAATATGATGATCTACGCTAAAAATTTCGAATCGAGTGTTGACCGAACGTTCGATGTCTATTTGAATTCAGTCTCGTCCGAGCACTGGAAACGGTCATGCCAAAGGGCAAACTCCTCAAGTCTCGTCGTACTTCATCCGGTATCAGTAAACATTCCCCTGCCTGGCGCTTACGCGAGTTCTTGAGTATTAGAAATAAGAATTTGATACAATTACGTCCACCTTCGTAGTTTCAAATTCCGGATATCTTATGGAGGGCTAACAGTGTTGAGTTAATTGGCCGATGGGCTGCAAAATTTCCCATTACATTTACTCAGCGTGAAAAACATTAAATTCGATGAACAAACTCAATCTCATATTAAAACTCTTTTTGTGATCCTAAAAGTTATTTCAACTCAAATATTATAGATAAGTGAATAAGTGGTGTGACATGGAAAACTCTTCTGGATTGAGTTCAATATTCTAGTTAATAACGGTTCGTATTCGAAAAGGTATAATTATTTTGGCCGTATGAAACTACTCAAAATCAGGTCTCCCTCGTTTGGCTGTTTCTCTCTCTTCTTTGGCTTTCACTCAACTACAAATATCAACCACTTTATAGAGTGAACAAAATTGTAATTGTTTGGACTTACTTTCTGCTATTAAATCGGATTTCATCTCACCCTATTCTCTCCTTATTCAACGGAATTGAACCCTATTTGGTTTGTCCTTTTGCCACAGATTATTAAGAGAGAAACACTATTACTATTATTATTACTATTATTCGCATTCACAAGATTGAACGGTAAGTGCAGTGCACTGTCGTTTAGTCTTTCGTAGAATAACTTGAAAAAAACTTTTCACTTTCAAGTTCAACATTTAAAATTACAAAATAAATTCAATTTTTAATGAAAATTTTCTTTTCATTTAAATGTCAAAATGACAATTGATAATCCACTTGTTCTCTTTTATTTGAAAAATAATTGCAGGCGTGATGACAGAATCGTTGATGTGTCAGATTTCGAGAGATCATTACACTTCCAACTCATGTAATGGCACACTCTCGTTTTTCTTCCTTTCCCTTCACACACTAATACCGAAATCCTCAATCTATCAAACTAAATTTTGGCTAAACAAAAATATAATATTTATAGCTCCAATAGAAATTTCGTAGTATCAAAATGGTTAGATATTCAAGAGAGCGCCCGATAGCGTCTACGTTTGACAATATCCTGTATTTTTGTGGACGTGGCCGTGCACCACTAGCAGTTCTAGATTTTCAAATCTTCGTATCCACATTTTTGAATAATTACGACTCGAAATGTCATAGATTCATCGCAGCGGTATTGAACAAGATGGAGTATCCGGCTCGATCATATGTAAGATTATGATCTCATTCCGTTCGTAATATACTCACAAGGAACACTACGCAGGTGTCCCCCTCCGATTTCGATGAAACTTAAATATGTTATAGGGGACCCGAAACTAAGGGACACGTATTTTTTTTTAGCTGCCCATATTGGATTTTAGAGGATGAATGTGCTGNATATGTAAGATTATGATCTCATTCCGTTCGTAATATACTCACAAGGAACACTACGCAGGTGTCCCCCTCCGATTTCGATGAAACTTAAATATGTTATAGGGGACCCAATATTGGGTTTTAGAGGGTGAAAGTGCTCTCTGAAGTTGACCACCTCTCGGGGTCATTTTTCGATTGCACACATAAGGAAGCTTTTTGAACAACTCTCTCGCAGTGTATCATGAAGGTCACAAGGAATGATGAAAATGCGAATTAGAACCGTCTCCGGGGGGTGAAATATGGAGGGTAAACTACCCTTGTGAAAATTCATTTTTCTCATAGAAAAGAAACTTTTGCTGGGAATCCCATGGGATAAATTGCATTTGAAAAAGTAGAAAAAAATACAGAATACCTGTTTTGTTTTTTTTTTAAATCGAAATTTGAAACTTGAAAAATAGATTTTTCGTGAATTGCGAAATTTCAAACTTTTTCCTGTACAAAACGAAAGCTTACGGCTAATGATGAGGGAAACCATTGGGACAGGATCCAGGAGTGATGTCGGGGAGGTTAACTACCCTTTGGAAGGGGGGGGGGGGCGAATTTTGTTTAATAACGGACAAAAAATATTGATGAGAATTTTACGAAACACATTTCGTTCGAAAGCATGAGACATTTCAAAGCACATCCTGCAATGCTTTTTCCCAAATCAAAAGTGAAAGTGAAATACTTTTTTTTTATTATATACAAGTCTTCGATTTTTTGGTCCATAAAACAGTTGAGTGATGAGTCTCTGGAAGTAACACTTGGAGGCTAAATAACCTTTCTGGTATTATTTTTAATTATATTAGTGAACAGAATTCATTTGAAAGAGTAAAGAATAATAAGAAATATCGAAATTTGAACCCATGAAGATGTCCATTGCTAGTTATATATGAATTACAACATTTTAATTATCCGTCTACTTATATCAAAGTACCATAGTCCGAACTAAATAGTAAGGATTGAATGAAGATCCGATATGGAAAGGAAACAATGATGGTAATAATCCCCAAATGATGGAATTCAGAATATACATTGATATTATTATAGAAGCTCAGACCATTTATTCCTTCTAGTATTATGTTCTCAATCAGCATACTTTCTGTTGAGATCAATCTACAGTATAGATAGTATTAGGGGTCGTAATGCGTACAAAAATGATATTCTTCAAAAAAATGCACCAAAGAAAGTGATTTTTTGCACCATGAGCATCTGACTACTGCAATATTGAAACAACCTTCAATATCACAGTGCGGATGAGATTGCACGAATGCAAAATCGACAGGATTTTCGAATTCATCTGGTTTTTTAGAAATGTAACCACTCTCAAACAAAGCATAACGAAATAAATTTTGATACCTTGGTGATGATAATTGATTATGGACTAAAGACTGTAACTTTATGATATTGTTCCGCAAATGTAAATTAATATCATAGTCCATTAGGACGACCCTATCCGAAAAATGACGAACATAATTCTTCCATATCCTAAAACCATATACTTCAAGGGGTTAAATTTTTCCAGTAGTCCCCTTTGGTATCAACATAGTTAATAATTCTTTATGGGGAGGAGTAATTTCTTTCACANGACATTTCAAAGCACATCCTGCAATGCTTTTTCCCAAATCAAAAGTGAAAGTGAAATACTTTTTTTTTATTATATACAAGTCTTCGATTTTTTGGTCCATAAAACAGTTGAGTGATGAGTCTCTGGAAGTAACACTTGGAGGCTAAATAACCTTTCTGGTATTATTTTTAATTATATTAGTGAACAGAATTCATTTGAAAGAGTAAAGAATAATAAGAAATATCGAAATTTGAACCCATGAAGATGTCCATTGCTAGTTATATATGAATTACAACATTTTAATTATCCGTCTACTTATATCAAAGTACCATAGTCCGAACTAAATAGTAAGGATTGAATGAAGATCCGATATGGAAAGGAAACAATGATGGTAATAATCCCCAAATGATGGAATTCAGAATATACATTGATATTATTATAGAAGCTCAGACCATTTATTCCTTCTAGTATTATGTTCTCAATCAGCATACTTTCTGTTGAGATCAATCTACAGTATAGATAGTATTAGGGGTCGTAATGCGTACAAAAATGATATTCTTCAAAAAAATGCACCAAAGAAAGTGATTTTTTGCACCATGAGCATCTGACTACTGCAATATTGAAACAACCTTCAATATCACAGTGCGGATGAGATTGCACGAATGCAAAATCGACAGGATTTTCGAATTCATCTGGTTTTTTAGAAATGTAACCACTCTCAAACAAAGCATAACGAAATAAATTTTGATACCTTGGTGATGATAATTGATTATGGACTAAAGACTGTAACTTTATGATATTGTTCCGCAAATGTAAATTAATATCATAGTCCATTAGGACGACCCTATCCGAAAAATGACGAACATAATTCTTCCATATCCTAAAACCATATACTTCAAGGGGTTAAATTTTTCCAGTAGTCCCCTTTGGTATCAACATAGTTAATAATTCTTTATGGGGAGGAGTAATTTCTTTCACAACTTGAGGACAGTGTCCGCTCCAGGAATCGATTAACAGTAGACTTCTAGGACCCACGTTTGGGAAAAAGACTTCCTCCAACCAGGTTTTGAAATGCTCTGAAAAATCAAGTACTAGATGATCCTAATTATTATATAGAATCCTAATTATTGTATAGAACATATCATGTTTGTTAGGTCTTAAATATTGTCATACGTGAAGTGAGTTTTCCCGATTTTGAAGCGGTGATGAACACTTTCGCAGGTTTGAAGAGATTTTGCTCCACTATTGGACCGAAAGTTCCAAAAGGTTCATTCAAAATCAGGAAGAGAGGTGAAAGTAATTTTCCATCAGCAGAAGTCAAAGGTTGTACTGTAGAACTACCCGAGTGGAAATTCTGTTCAGGTCTCGATCAGAAACTGATCAAGTCCGATCCGAAATTCTGATCAGGCATGTTACGCCTCTGCCTTATGCTTTTCCACTAGTGTTTCTCCGTCTTCCATCATTAGGCATTAATTAAATTTAATTTTTTTGAGAGAAAAAATTAGTAACTTCCTAGCCGGGAATCGAACCCGGGACCTCCCAATGTCGCGTCGGATGCTCTTACCATCTGAGCTACCAGGACACTTACGAAGTTCACTCTCAAATTGACTCATACCCGAGTGGAAATTCTGTTCAGGTCTCGATCAGCAACTGATCAAGTCCGATCCGAAATTCTGATCAGGCATGTTACGCCTCTGCCTTATGTTTTTCCACTAGGGTATGTGTCGTTGAAGTTATCGATTGTACCACGCACGCTACTTGTTTAGTACCTTCTTCAGCTAACGTTCGCCCTGAATGAATTTCGAATTGGAAACCACTTTGATCAGTATTATAAATGGTTTCTGGGGCATACGTATCCCAATAAGACTGAACTTTCAGGAGGAATTTGTCCGTTTCTTTACGTAGCTCTTCCCGAGTCTCTAATGTTTTTCTGGTGATGAATTTGTTAATCTTCCGGGATGTTATGCGGTGTGCTCGTTTGAAATATTGCAACCACCTGGACCAAGCTGTAAAACGAACGTCTTCGAAGTCGATTTCCTTCCGGGCTTGCAGGGCCCACCTTCGGAGGTCAGTATCGTGGACGATCAAACCTGCATCGATAGCATTCTTCATATTCTTTAATGTGTACTCCGAAATGCGTTTCAACTTCTCCATGTATGTCCCTCCTTTATTGATTTGATTCGCCCAGCGTCGTAACTGTCTACGCGATTTCACCTTCCTGAATCGATGGGAAACAGTTTCTATAGAGAGATTCTTCTTCTTTTTTCCACTTCTCCAGAAGTCAACGGTATTCTTTTTATAATCGAAATCTACAGTTTCCTCATTCTCCGAACAAATGTCAGGTGATTCTTCTGTATGTGGTTGGAATTCTTTATCCTCGACTGCTATCATTTCGATATCTTTATAAGGCTCTTAAAAATCCAGGGATGTTTCTTCGATCATTTCAACTCCATTATATTCCTCCATTGATTGAATCAATTCCTTTCGAACGTGTCTGCTAATTCAATTTTCTCGTTGTTCACGGTGTTTCAGCAAGATTGAGAACTTCAAAGTTGCCATCAGAAGTCGAATAACGTTGATCGCATTAACTTTAATGGTAGAACAAGTATAGTTCACGACACTCACCGAAAAACTACTTTCTCTTCGATGTATGTTCATAGACTGATTGTAATTCACAAGAGGGATGGAAATGAGAAACATTGATATCGTATAAGTTATATTGATCAGAGTAATTTCATCCTCAGATAACAAATGAGCCATTTGCATCAATATGTTTACAACTCCTGAATATTCTTCAGTTGTGGTTCTGCATTATCAAACAGAATGGGATTTTCATATGTCGCCTTTTACGTCTCATTGAAAATGATATCAGATCAAAGCGATAAGAGCAACCGAAATACATTTCATCATCGATCCAAAGTTTATTATAGACAATCATCGACTCTTCTTTGTACCACCCATCCACGTTCATATACAAATGAAAATTTGAATGCCTCAAAATATTTCATCATAACTCATTCTTTCAAATTGGAAATGGAATCCATTTAATGGAATCTCTACTCTGGCCTTCGGTGGAATTTTTTAGATGCATGGTCATTACTGATTTCTTTTGAAAATGAATGAGGTTGGTCCGATCGATTCGATAATATACCATGAGGATTGTTAAGCCCTCAAGTTTCACTCCCGAAGACTATTTCAATGGTTTCACTTATCATTCCATGTAAGATCAGTCTATTATAACAAACAATTTAAAACCCATAATTTTTGAAAGAATCGATGTTTCTTACCTTAAAATTCTAATTTGCGGAAAAAATCCTAAATATGTGCTTTAAATTGT
>NW_021680369.1:93042-146250 GCF_001412515.2 Diachasma alloeum | reverse complement strand
CTAAGGGTAGTTAACCTCCCCGACACCACTCCTGGATCCTGTCCCAATGGTTTTCCTCATCATTAGCCGTAAGCTTCGTTTTGTACAGGAAATAGTTTGAAATTTCGTAATTCACGAAAAATCTAGTTATTCAAGTTAAAAATTTTTTTTTTTTATTAAGTTTTAAATTTCGATTTAAAAAAATCAAAACAGGTATTCTGTATTTTTTTCTACTTTTTCAAATGGAATTTATCCCATGGGATTCCCATCAAAAGTTTTTTTTCTATGAGAAAAATGAATTTTCACAAGGGTAGTTAACCCTCCATATTTCACCCCCCGGAGACGGTTCTAATTCGCATTTTCATCATTCTTTGTGACCTTCATGACACACTGCGAAAGAGTTGTTCGAAAAGCTTCCTTATGTGTTGTGACGTAATTTCCTAAGGTTCACGGAACCCTCAGTCCACTACGTAGCCCTTCGACGTACGACCACCCTGAAACAGCAAATAAGTCGAGCGCCAGGTCGTTATTACCAGAACGACCACTGGAATGAAACGAATAACCAAAAAACAGAATTTCCGAAATAATCCCAAGCTTCGAAACGGTCTCCTGCTAGCTCCGACCGAAGAACGGCGTGAAGGTCACTGGTGAAGCTTAGGTTAAAGTATGACTAGGTCCTGACTAAAATAAATAAGATTAACTCAAGATTGCGGGGGAAAATCACAATGTTTAATACGACTTAGCTGACTCGATACAAATAAACTGGCTCAATTTCTCTGGAAAACCCCCTTTGGTTGTTTCGATCGATCAACGATCATGAGGCTCCAATAGTACTGATTCTACATTTGTCCAAGGGATAAAAGATTCTGATAGAAAACGAGAGTAGTAGTCAATTTAGTCAAAAGAGATAGTCACGAACAACCAAAGTCAAGGAGAGAAAAGAAATAAAATCAGAATCAAAATATCGTCCATAATAATCATGTAGATTGAACAACACTGAACGATCGAAACCCAAGAATTCATCTACGTAACGAGTGACGCTGGCTGTCCGACACAAATACGAAAACTCGAAACAATGGCCAGCGAAACGACGCAAGGTCACGAGACACACAGTAACCCACGTTCAATGTCCTTCGAAATTATCCAAGTTAAATACCATCCAACGAGAGTCCAATCGTAACCGAAATTAACAACTTCAAAATCTTCAGGGTTACGAAACCTCAATGGTTCACCGAATGGATGAATCTAACGTACAAAATTCTGAACCAAAACAAAACAAAAAAATGAAATCAAAATTCTAAAATTCCGAACGAATTAATATTTCTAACGAATGAGAGTTTTTAACGAAAACAACATAACTAAAAGATTCAGAGGAAAACTGTTCACTGGGCGGACAAAATCTCGTCACTATCAAACAGAGTCGTTCAAAGGCGTGCGAAACGCCGAACATCTTGACTCGATTTTGCCCTCACAAAATACCAAAATGTTTAATCACCACGCTCACCGATGTCCAGACGAAAATCCCAAAGAACTCCCGGCTGCATGGCAGGTCTCAAAACGTCCCAGTGACTTCCAGAAATTCCAAGGAAACCCGGAGAAATACCCAAAGGACGCCAAAGCCCAACATGGCTTCATGAAATGGCGTCGGACACAAAAAATTTCAACAGGCGTGCGAAACACGTGCACGCCGTCACCACCAGAACAGAAGTGATCGCTCGACAATGACAGGTGTCGACGCGATCATCAATTGCGCGGCAATTAATTTCATTGGCCCCCGCAATACGACCATTACTCTCAATTATGATTCGACCCGAAATCTCACGCCTGCGCGCTACTAACTTTGCGCCTGCGCATGACCAAATTAGTTGCATAAATTAACTATTCCAACTAGACCATAATTCCAATTACAATTCAAATAATGTCATCAAATCATAAATAGTCTTTAAGCCCTTCCGGCGACCTCCAATCATTTAAGTGATCTTGAATCAATAAATCATAGTATTTCATCGGCACGTCCAGGCCTCGATGATGTAGCAGTCCCTCTCTAATGTAGACTCGCCACTCGTTCATCTGTTCTGCAACGAAGGTCCCCTCAGCGCCATACTCTCACGGTCAACGTTCGAAGCTTTACGTGACTCGGTAGATACTCCAGGTTCTATCGAATTCAAATGGGAATTGACATTCATGCCAATCATCCCTCGATGTCCCTCGTAGTCCAACAAGTCCTCCAATCGTTGAGCGTATGATTTCGTACAAAATTCAAATACAAACAAAATAATCAGTCATACAAAATTAACTCTAAAAAAAAATGACTCTCGTTGAATGGTAGGTTTGACTTCAAGTCTGGTGGCAACCCATCTAAAACCCCAAAAACCACGCGAAGGTCTACAAAACCATGAAATGAATTGTAACGAAAATAACACGTTACAGTGTGCAATCAAAAAATGACCCCGAGAGGTGGTCAACTTCAGAGAGCACTTTCACCCCCTAAAACCCAATATGGGCAGCTAAAAAAAAAAGTGTCCCTTACTTTTGGGTCTCCTATAACATATTTAAGTTTTATCGAAATTGGAGGGGGACATCTGCGTAGTGTTCCTTGTGAGTGGAAAAATGTTAAGAGCGTTGTGGAACATCTATGAGGATGCCTCCGTCAAGATTCGTCTGGTATAGGAGTTCACCAAGGAGTTCGAGGTGACTGAGGGTGTGCTGCAAAAAGATAATTTGAGCCCTCTTTTGTTTGCGGCGTACATTTCGGACATGACTCACTTCCTGATAATTAGAAACATCGAGGGGTTGGATATTGGTGGCCGTGACCTCAGAGCCCTGCTGTATGCCGATGACACGGTCATCTTGACCGGATATCTAGCGGATACTCACTTCATCCTGAAGTGCCTACCCGACTAGTCCAATGGCAACAGATTTATAGTGCATACTGAGAAGACGCAGGTGGTAGTTTACAGGGCCTCAGACTGGATGAGATCGTCGGAAAAACCTACCTTGCTCTGTAAAGGTCAGCCGGTGCAGGTGGTTGAAGAGTATACACAGCTGGGCACAGTCATAGATAGTGCCATTGTTGGAAAAGCAGCATCAGTGTCAGCTATCCAGAAAGCTAAGAGAGCTATTGGTGTTGCGACAGCAATTTTCACAACTATATCGGCGGAGGACTGGCCTCCTAGGTTGAGGCTTTTTGACAGCCTGGTTGCTTCAACGCTGCTCTACAGCATTCAGTCCTGGAGACCAAATTTCCTTGATGATATTGAAAAAGTCCAGACAGATTATTTCAAACGTATATTATTGCTTCCCAGGAACAATCCAGGCTACCTAATCAGGCTGAAGCTGAACATCCTACATCTAGCAATACGTGCACCGGGCTCCATCTGGGACAGGATCGGGAGGATACTCCAAAGGAATCACGATCGCTGGTCTCGTGTTTGCCTCCTGGAACTGGCCTATCTGTCCCACAGCCCAGCCAACTCAGCCAAATTCAATTGAGTATCCAAGGTCAATGAAATCTTTTCTTCTGTCGGATTTTCCTCAATGTTTGAGAACTTGCACCCAAATTTCTAGCTCTCGCGCAAACTGGACTTCCTCGACACCATGCCGAGACATCTTCATTCTATTGATCACGTCAGGTTCCTAGGTTCCAGCTCGTCTCAGATCCAGCTTGTAGATGCCCGTCAGATCAGTCTACCAGCTACCTCTACTATAGAGTCGGCATCTATGTACTGAAAGTTGCTATCCAGTTGAGGCTAACAAACGTTTATGTTTGTCCCATCACAGTCGTGACTACTAACTCCATATACCGCTGCTGCAATCTGGATGCGCTGCAGACCGTGGAGCATTTTATGCTGGTCTGCCCTGCATACGACATCTATAGGAGGAAACATTTCGCTGAGCTGCTCTCCTCTACCCCCATGCAATCTGGATTATTCCATATCCTCTCCGTCGCTTCCTGTAGCCAGGTACTGTTTTTCTTCAACTATGTCTCCGAGAACCAATTCCATGCACCTCCTCCCTCCACAGTCACCTGCCACCCCACAGCACTCGCTTTGCTCGGTTAGCCCTCTCCAGCGTTTGATCAAATTTTTCTTCAAATTTTTCTAAGATCGTTGTTTTTCTTTTTTTCATTATTAGGCTAAGCCTGCTTCAACTTGCTTTTTGTTATCTTTTTGTTATCTTTTTAATGATATTTCTTTTTCCATCTGAGGCACGGCGGTAATCTGAGTCAATATTACGCAAATTGTTGATTTTATGTTTATATTATTTTCGTTTTTTGCTCTTAATGCACACTATTCATTGATTTGTACCCCACCTGCACCCCCTTGCTATAAGAGAGCTTTATGTATTTCCTCTTAACAGGCAATAAATACACATATAAATCACATGCCAAGGTCGTTGTCTTGAAATTTTTATCAACTCGTTATCATTTTATGTATGAGTTGCATTCAGAAACTCTATGTATTGAGTGCTTAGCAATTTTCGTGATTTCACCACTTTTTCTTCTCTCAATTCTTGAAGCGTTTTTTGGCAATTTTTTTTTATTTTTGGGAAGATTTTAAACATTTTTGCTTCTGAATGGAAGCATTGCAATCCTGCGATTTTCACATTCTCTAGTTTGAATTGGAAATGACGTAGAATGGTCTAAAACCTAAAAATACCAAGCTTGGCGCCCATGCCTGTATGTGACCACGTCCACCGCCTTTCCGGTGGTTCACCACCTTACCGGTGATCAATTTTTAGAAAATTGAGTAATTAAGTGGTTAAAGTAATTCGAAAAAATCTGAAATTCTTTCAGATTATAGGTCTTACTGAGGACTAACTCTGTGTAAAATTTCAGCTGGATCGATCTTATAGTTTTCAAGAAACAGCGATTCGTTTTTAAATAGGTTTCCGCATATATCTTCAAAACCAATGGACCGATTTTGATGTTGTTGTTCCCAAAATATTTGATGCCATGCCTTCTATCGAAATCTATCAAAACATATATACCCGTGAATACAAAGTTTTTAAATATTCGCTTTTTTCGTTTTTTCATAAAATACTTTTTAAAGACTCTAGGTTGTGCAAAAATTGAGAGATCAACTTGAAATTTGGAAGAAATCTTCCTCTCATGATAACAATATATCGTGTTGAAGATGGGTTCAATTGATCAGTAGTTTCGGAGATATTCAACTTTTTCTGGAAATGTTGTACATGGAATATCTTCAAAACTGCCCAACCGATTTCATTTTTTCCATTTCCAAAACATTTGTTTCGATGCCCTCTATGCAAAGCAATCAAAACCGATCTATAAGTCAATACAAAGTTTTCGAGATATTTTTTTTTTCCGTTTTTTCATCGAAAAAATTTGTAAACACTTCAGCTTGTGCAAAAATGGAGATATCAACTTGAAATTTGGCCAGAAAATATGTATACCCAGTTTTACGAAGTATTCAAAACATTGGAATTTTGATAGCATCCATGGAGATGGCAGTAACCAACTGAAATGTTTGCTGAAATGGAATAGGTATTCTAGACAGTATGTTTTAAAATTATTAGACTTCTTTTGGGCCATGTTCCGGTCGGCAGAAATAATCAACACAAAAAAAAATGTATAAACTAGTGTAATTTCACTACGTTTCGAATGCACAAAGCATTTCTCTTCAGCTGCATTTATTATTCGAAATTAAAACAAAATTACAAAGATGTTATTTGAGAATGCATTTCTAGCCGTCATCTGACGATGTAAACAAACAGCTAAACCGTTCTGTCATATTAATCGTATGAAGTTTGACAGTATCTACGAACTGTCAGTGGTAGATACTGTAATGGAAAAAAAAGTAAAGATGTTTCGGTTGTAGAGGGGAAAATTGACTTGCGTATAATATGGCAGTAGCATACCTGTTCTTGGCGATGGGACGTAACTGCATCCCTTGACAGGGAAACGCGTGGTTGTGTGAAGTAATTTTGGTTTTCACGTATTAATCAAATGAAAAAAAAACACTTTTCACAATGAGCGACGCGAGGAAAAATTGCTCTGTAGCCCGACAAAAATATTAATCGTGACCATATAATGCACATTTTTCAGTGGTGCGAAGTAAAAAAAAATTAATAATGAATTTATTTGTCGAAATCTAATTTAGCACTTATATAGTTCTTTGACCCACTTTTTCAACATTGCTCAAAAAATCATGGTATATTTTTTCTACGAATCTTTTTGTGAATAATTGATTTCATCGATGAATTTGCCGCTTAAATTTTTCTTAGAATTTGCGCAATCATTGAAAACATAAAAAAGTGAATTTCTCCCTTCAAGGGTTTCATTCCACCTTGTTTGAATGGATAATTGCCATTTTTCCTGATTCAATAAAATCATTGACTTATCAATTTCATGATTTCCCACGCTGTACAAATTATACCGTACAGGAAAGTACCCCTCAAGTACTAAAAAATGAAATTTCACATGCTTTTGAAATGGGCAAACCTGAAACGCAGTCACAACCCCCCAAATATCGGTCTCCAATGCGGATTGAGCACCATTCTTCTATTCCAGTGACATACCAAAAAGTCTGGATATGCCAAAAACACCCAAAATGGGGGACCTGTCCGCCACACTGTCTAATGTCCACATATTCAACAATAACGTAATTGAGCGTATGTTGAGCAAAACATACCTCCCCTCTTAAAAGACAAATTTACACTCAACCTGATATGATCATATTGGTAGTTTTGAATCTTCATGAATTTGTTGTTCACGGAACATCAATATGTCTACCTGCTCTGGTACATCTTGTGGTATTAATGTTGTTTTCTTCCATGTCTCGTAGTTCGTAGATACTTGCTGGGTAGGACAGTTCTGTGCAATGTGTCTAGCCAGTTGGCATTTGCAACACATTCGCGTCAACTTCCTTTCGTGAAGATGCTGCAACTTGCGCGACTGTAGACTCATGATTTTCACTAAAGCAATCACACCGATTACCGACTTGTAGAGTACCTTGAAAACCCTAGCTCTTTCTCAAAACAAGCCCTTGTAGTTAACCGTGTTACCAGCTTTCAAAACTAGCATTTGCGAACTGTCTAATGGCTTCTTCCACATTTCGTTTCTCCGGAAACATTTTCTGCATTTTCGACAACTCGTCGATAAACTTCCCTGATATTTTCTCTGTTTGTGAACCATGGCTGCTCACAGATTCTCCTTCTCGTTGTCTCAGAGTAGACAGCTCCATTTATCACTAATCTATACACTATTTCTTATTATACAGTGCTTCTAATTCCCTTTCCAACTCCTCTAGTGTCTGGACTTCTTTGTGTCTTGTCTCATATAGCACGATCTGTCAACTTATTGGTTGAAATTAATTTTAATACATGAGGATGGTCTCGTTGACATGCACGCGAATAACTTGCAATTTCACAAAAACCCTTCCAATATTGTTGGATCGCTCCCGCCGTACACTTCAACAATGTAATTATTATAATGTAATTAAAGATAATTTAATGGTGGAAAAGCCGCATATGGAACGAAAAAAATTGAGGCGCTCGGGATTTGATTTTGGTGCGTATCGAAGCCCACGACCCAATTTGATATTTAATTTGAATAGGAAGGAATGAAAAATTATCTTATCATCATTCATTATTATTCCTTATTATTTTAATCATTATTTTTTGTTTTCTTTTCATATCCAACCACTCATCTTCAAATTAAGGTGCCGCTTATTTTCTTTACAATATTTCAGAATTGAAGCAAAATGGCAGTTTTGTATGAATAACTGTTGCGAAGCAAAATAAGAGCTACGAAAAAAAAGTATGAAAGTTTCACTATCTCATTTAGATTCTGAGATATCTTCCAAAAACTTATTATCTAGATTAGGTGATGCATCTTGTTTCACCCCTGCACCGCCGAATTGAATTCTATCATTTGTTATGATGAAATAAATTATCCAAATTAAAGCTTGAAAAGTCATAAAAAATAAGTTTCATTTTCCGGGATTTCATCTAGTCTTTCGCAATAGGTAGTGATGATCCAAGCTGAATAGAACAGCGGAGTGGTCAAAACGGCCGAATGGGAGATGTGGGGAACGAAGGATCAAACTATCATAACCGTTAAATGTTGGCATGAGCAATACCAGAAAATATAACATTATTCATTTTCTCCGAATAGACAATCACAAATTTACTGCTTTAGTCACACTATTCTTTCCGGCACTATGCAAATGAATGTAGATCGAATTCATTAAGAATAGATTGTGCAGGAATTCCGCAGCTCGAATTACTAGATATCGTACTGATTCTTGTTCGTCATCTTTCAAATGTGCATCTTCTACTACGAACAACTAGCATGACCGTTGTCGACGCAACTGTAACACTGCAGTTCTTTTAATACATTCTACCTTAATTTAATTGGTAATTCAAAAGAGAAGAATTTTGATCAGGAAAACTAAGTATAGTCAATTTCAAAGGAGTTGGATTGACTCGGACAAAAAGTTTCAATCGTTGCTACCGATTGATTATCGACAAAACACATTTGGATTCGCATTTGACGTTCACAATTTCCCAATGGGTGCACACTTTCGCGTAGATCAAACTTTGGAGAAAATTCGATCTGAACTCTACTACTGTATTTTGGGTCTTCTAAGCAAAAATACCCAAGGAAACTGGCAAGGATTACTACGTACTCGCTGCCAGTGATTATTTCACCCGCTGGCCTGAAGTCATCCCTCTTGTGTATCAAGAAACATCGAGTATTACTGAAACCTTGATTACCAATGTGTTTTTTCATTTCAGTATTCCATTAGAATTATTTGGATCAAGATAGGCATTTCGAATCGAATGTTTTCAAAGGAGTTATGTTATTGTTAAGAATTTCAAAGAGAAGCACCACACCATTGCGAACGAAATTAAGGGGTTTAGTTGAGAGACTGAACAGGATAATTTCGAATTACATAGCGAAATTCGTTGCTAATAACCGGAAAGACTTGGACAAAGGGAGAGCATCATTTTTATTCATACATCGATCAGCTAAAAATCTGACTACACAATTGACCCCTGCCATGTTAATGTGATGATGAAAATTAGGATTGCCCTTAGACTTACGAAGAGGTACTAGGAATGTCTATAAAACAATAGATCACCTAATTGGTGTCAGAAATAAGAGGGAAAATATGAGACGTACTTGAAATAGGCAGGAATACATTTATTTTGAAAAGTAATACAATAAGGAGTAATTTTGACAGGCATACATTGTAACGTGGTATTTCGTTTTTGTCCTTGACCGTTCAGCGGTTCTGGATTTCCAGACGGGAAGTCACTTTATTGGCGAGGCGAGAGTCAAAATTAATTTTTGTTGGACCTTTTTATTGATCCATTTTGTTTTGTATCGCTACTAATTCCGTCACCGCTCACCGGACTCCATCGTGGGATGGATGCGGATCGACGTGGCAGTTTCTTCGTCTTTCTAATCGGGTCCCCAAAGTCCAGAGGAGTTTTGGGATACTCGGACTGATGTTTGGATGGCCCCGCACAGAAGCTAGTCTTGCACGAGGGATGAGTGGTGGCGCCAGCTCACGGGGGCTGCAAATGGAGGGCTCAGCTGACGATCTAAGAAATATAGGAGGATGCCTGGACCGGCGTTGGACCTCCAAAACAAAATGCATCCACCGATGAAATAATTATTTATAAGTTTCATAAATTATTGGGGAGATTTTAACTTCCGATTGAAGATTGTCCCATATTTCGAGTGGACATGATTTGACTATTGACTGTTGTCCAGCTTTGGTTGGGTCCGATTTTGGGGATCAGCCAAAAACGAGTTGCGGTCACGTTCAGCCAATGGGAGCCTCGGACGCCTGTTAGAGCGTGGTCGCGTGGGTTAATCGCGCAGGGAACAGACACTTCTCGTCTGGACGTCGAAGTGGCCGCTCTGCCGAGTGGTCAGTCATCTTAAAATCAATTAAATTTGTAAGAGCAAATTATCTCGGGACCTGGGAGTCGCCAGAGGACTGCTTTGCCGCTCCTGCGGATCTTTTGAGGGTTGCTGATTGACGATTATCCTTCTTATCGGTGAGCGGTGGTTCTATAAATTGAACAGTGTTAATTTGCATCTCTCACGAAGTATAAAATAGCCTTTTATGGCACGCCGTGCAATAAGTCAAGTTTATCGCACGCTGCGCTTCGCGGTTGTCTAATGTACTATTGTTTAATGGACGCTTGGTCCGTGGCGTTGACGCCATTAGAGTTTCCCATGATTTTTAGGCTGGGTTTCACTCCTCGTTCGACAGAAAAATATATTTCTCCGGGTCCAAATCAATTTTCTTTAATCTCGGATATCGCATATTTATCAGCGATTTAGTTAATTAACCTTGATTGAATTCAGTGATTTTTGACTGCATTGTTATATCATTTATTCAACTCCCGTTTCGCCATCGCCGTGGATTATTGTCGATTTTCCGGCGGTCTGGAATCTCGAGGTCATTTGTGTTATTTCCTCGAGATTATCATTTTTATTTCTCGGCTAACGTTTGGCCGATTTAATATCGCTCTTACCTTCGGCCTAGATAATAATCCATTTGGGATTTCAACGTGGATATTGAAAGTGGGATTGTAGCGCAGTTTCGGCGCTCGAGTTTTAGTTGCAGCCGGTTTATCTTCTATCAGTTGCCGGTTTCGTTGTTATTATTCTCTCGAAGCAGTCCCTCTCTCGAACCCATGTGGAGTTGGTTCCTCCAGTCGCCCCTTTGATGGACGCGCTGAGCGCTCGAGGTAATAGTATTTCCCTACCCTGCGAATATTTGACTTCTACTAAATTGAATGATTATTTTATGTTCTGACTATCTTTTGACTTTTTCTGACTGTAACTGTGGATCTTGACTGGTATTTTATTTTCGGACATTCGCAGGGTTAGAGGTTGTGTTGCATCGAGTCACTTATTGTTACATTATTATCGTTTGTTAGAATTTCCCCGAGTTCCGAGGACCAGATTGAGCGACCGAGACGGGGTTTTGTTATGGCATTTATAGTCGAACTTCTAGTTTTTATTTTTCTTCAAATTAAATTATCATTTTTCCCCGTACGTTAATTCGTGGTTATTAATTTGTGAACCCAGTTATTTCAGGTTTCAATTTAGAGCAGCACCTTCAACCCAGAAAAGTGCTACGAAGAAAGTTTAAGATTGACCACATTCACCAACTCGCTTATTACAATGAATAATAATGAGATTGATCATGATTGACTGTAGGTTTTCTCAAATGGACGATTGATAATTCGAAGAATTGAATGACGTAATTGTCTTTATTCATGAATTGAGTGAATCCTATGTGGGAGAAGTCTCGCCAGTCATGAGAGAGTGAGTGAATCGCCTAAATGTTCAGGGAAGATTTCCAGTTTGGAAATGTATTAATGAGTGTATCCTCTCACCAGGACAGACTCCTATGGTTGAATGTGCATTTTATGGATACTCGAGGTTTACATCCTGGGGAGGCATAGGAATGGTTCCTCGGGGCGCTGAGTCGTGTGTATATGTGTATATGTGTATATGTGAATATTGGTGTTATTTTATAATTGATCTAAAATTATGAATTTGAATTATTTTATTCTCATGTGCAGGTAATACTTGAGCTTGTAGTGCTGTAGAAATGCTTCTTTGTGTGAGTCTGACAGCTCATATTTGGATTTTGCTTTTTAGTTTTTCTAACGGAAAGTGCAGACATCTACCGGCATACTTCGTTCTCTTTGTTGAAGACATGAGATATCTCTTCACTCATAAAGATGTGAGAAATGATGGAAAACGATAGTTCAATTGTGTTTCTCATTCTACAGAGTTCCATGAAAAAAAGATGGATGCGTCAAGAACGATGAACTATTTTGTAACTTTTGTGACTATTGATTTCCATTGAACCGCTTGGAATTTTGTTATTTTCATCAGTATTTTCAATTGAAAGAAGGAACTTAGCGTCCCTGACAAATGAGAATTTTGAAAATTCTATGATTCTCAGAATCTCCAGTTGCTCTCGTAGGATTTGCCACGATGACAATTTTTCGGAAGGAAAATAGTGCCACGAAATCGAATGGTTTATTCAATCTTCGTCTTCTCTTTCGTAAAATAGAAGAAATGTAATTGTCATTTTATAATATTGGGGAATAACTTCATGTGTTATTCATATTTATTCCTTGATTGATTCTGAAGAACTTACTTAATTAAATACAACAATATGCTAAATCCGTCTTTTCCTTTCGGACATATTTCTTTATCTTGAAACATCTGCACATGTTTCCATTTCACTTTTTTCTAATTCCGTCTTGATTTATTCCAATGGGACGACCAGTTTCGTTTCTCGTAATAATATTATTCTAATTATCCTTTCATTTGCCGACGATAACGTTATTGGAATTTGGTTTGCAGTTTTGTTTCAGTTCAACTCCCATTTCTGAGAGTCAAACACTAGAAACTTTCCTTCCGGTACCGCATTTTGTTTGCTGGTGCATACGTTTTTTGCAGGTATACAGTGCCGATTCTGGATAATGTCCAGAGTGAGGATCCAGAATCAGGTAAAATTCAAAATTTTCCGCGATTCCCGATTTCAGAAATTTCTGAAGCTCATGACTTCAACCTGCGATATCGCTAAATCCTCCACTGCACTAAATATTAGTTGTTTTAGTCGAAAATAGTGAACATTTGAGAAAAGATGTTTATTACATCATCAGCTATTGAGTTTTCATGACTGTAAAGACCTTTCTCGAGAGAATTTCTATGATGTTCTTTTAATTTCTCAATTTTTTTCATTTCATTTTTATTTACGTATTCTATTCTTATTTTTTCCACACTACTATTCGTTTATTATATTCAGTCTGTTGTTATGGAGAAGGTCATTCTCACATGTTCATAATTCGAATTATTATGATCTTATTTATAGCCATCGAGTATCATTGAATGATAACCCTTAGCATTATAAACTAGAGGGTCAAGTCTGCTTTAGCGATCTCGAGCGATTAGGATCGAACGAGCTCTTCGTGATGATGAATGCTTTGACGCCCAGCGAAACTCAGTAGTTAATTGGAACTCCACCATATGCTTATGATTATTCTGACATAATCTGCAAATATTTTGGACAAAATGCTCCAGAATTTATCTTCGACTTCATAACAGATTTTCCTCCATTAGAGCGAAATATATCAAATTTGAAGTGCAAAGGAATGAAGAATGGATCAGCGGAACCATGCATCAAGAGGAGAAAAATCATTGGCGCTAAGTGTGACTTGAATGTTTGCTACTAACGGTCATGCACTACCACTATACAAAGACAGAAGGACTCAGCATCAACCAATCAGAAGTGGACGACAGCTGAATCACCCAGAATCAAAAATCAGACTTGAGTACCACCTTGAGTACCTTGGACGTCATCAACAATCAGAGGTATACCAGCTTAAGCGACTTGGAGATTATTAACAATCAGAAGGGTACCACCTCGAATCAAATTATCATTTGAAAACGTGATATCATGGCGATCATTGACAATCAGAGACGTACCAGCTCTGACACCTTGGCGTTCATCAGCAATCAGAAGTGTTCCACTTTCAATCAGAATGCGATTGTCTGCCGAAGACTACATTATGGAGATCATCAACATTCAGAATCGCACCAACTCTATTACTAGTACATTATGTTTCCTGTCTTTATTAAAATGTAAAGCAAGCAATTATAAGCAAAATAATTCATGAAACTGTTTATTTAGAAAATTTATTTATGGCTCTTCCATATTTTTCATTTCCACATCAAAATTTTTACATTACTACTAAGTGGGCAATATTCGATAATACTGTCATTCAAAATTAAACAATATGCCGAAGTGACTGAGGGAAAAGGGTATTTCGTTTCAAACTCTAGTTGAATGTTAACAGGACCTGATTTCATTGCCTCATTTTGTTTCGAGCAATCTATTACAATGAGTGGTGCAAGTTTGAAAAAATCTGATTTATTCAAAAAGGGTTCTGACTCTTTGCCATAATATGAAGATTGGAAATTAGTGTACATTTCATAAAGTAAAGCATATCGTTTATTTTGCATATCAAGATTGAGGTATAAGGTATAATTATCCCAAGATTGAGGTATAATTATCCCATAAGGATAACTCTGAGAATTGAGGAACAGCTTCGTATTTCTTATGTCGCAATGATCGAATTCGCTGTTGTTCTTGAGAACATCACATCCACGCGCAGATTGAAATCCTATGATAACAAACCGCGGCTTTTCTAATTGAGTAGATGTTGTAAAAACCCAAATGTGTTTTTGGGTAGCTGGAATGAGTAGATACTCATATAATTCCCATGTAGGATAGCTCACCGCTATGGGATTCTTACGTGCAATATGAGTCAACAGTTGAATTCTCTGTTCATCAGAAACTTTCACGTAAGACATAATCCATTCAATCTTAAAGATCAATATTTTAAAATTTTCTTTTGTACCATCGGCAGCAGCGCTCACTTTCACGGCATTAACATCACTATTAGCTGTTGTAAGGATCAATTCATATTTTGCATTAACGATAATCCGACTGTAATCTTCAGCAAACCCTAACTTAAGTGAAGGGGTATCAATACATCGAAATTTCCGCTATCATTCGTTAGTTGTTCTCTAGCAATTCCACCTTCTCGGAACCAACCAGCATTCTCCATAATTCTTCATTAATGTGTTAATACGAACATTTTTACAATGGTCGATTGCAAGACCATTCAGCTCACATCGAATTTCTTTGAACAAATGACATATATCATTATTGACAAATTTTGTACTTGATGCTGGAGTTCCATCCGTTTTGATCAATTGTCCTACTATGTGTTACGAACTTCTGCTGAGTAATATACATAAATCTTAATGTTGTATAGGAATGAAAATTTCATCGGAATTGTTAAAACTTGTAGAATGATATGATTAATGCGTATGAATTTCGTAATGAGCTATTGACTCATCGAAGATGATAGGCTCTCTAATCGATAAAATCTCCTCCATGGTATGAAACAACTGATGATTATACAGCAAAGTTGGATTTCCATTTTCCTCTGCTTCGTTTCGGTTTCACTTTCTAACCCAAACTCACGAGAAACCAGTTTTTAGGTGTTAGCCCTTTGAGATTCTGGTGAGGAATGGATTGCTTGAGGCATTGCGTGTTGTTTCTATAAGCCCCACCAATTTTTATCTTGAATAATATACACATTATTATTCACACTTCACATGTAATCGGATTGATATAACCTCTCCACGAAAATTCACCAAACGATGGTCGCTTGATCAACCAACCTTAATTGAAGCTTATTTATTGTTCGCACGGTGATTGGCAGGTCAATGATTGTAGAAGGCTTCTCGATGATCTTATATCCTGCTGGAACAGCTGGGAAGAATTAATAAATTGCATGGGATGCTCGCCCGTTTATGTAATCACCGCCTGTGATATTACATTCCATTCTTAGAGTATTGATTGGTAAAATAGCGACTGGTAACTTTGACATGTGCACAGTATGTTTTTCGAGTATAGTTGATCCGAATCCTAAGAGTTGTGCGATGTTATCATGATGAGTAAAATCAATTATTCCAGTGCATTTGATCCAACTACACAAAGTACTATTGTTCGGTTGCAGGCTTAATAAAACGCTATGTGGAAGAAATGCTTTCCTTAAATAATCTTCAAGGTCTTCAATCTCATAACTCCCAGTCGGAATAGTAATTTCATGTTTGTCAACGTAAAACTTATTTTTTTCGATATCGATATTAGGAATGGAGTTGAATGTTAGCAGTTCAACAAGACCTAACGAGTAACATCTGGATTTTGATGAAAGTGAACGATCCAGTATCCATCCTGAAAATGAAGTTGGGATTCCTGCTGCAATATTTATAATGTGCCACTCAGAAATTCTAAACAAATATGTCCGCATATAACAGTACTATATTCCTGAAACCTTTTATGATTATATTCTACATGGCTACCATGATCGAAACAGTGAATCAAATTGTGGTGGATTCAAATTTCCGAAAATATCGGAATATGTGATTTTTTCATTAACTTTATTGGAGGCCACCCAGTGGGTCCCAAGACTATCTCGATTATCGAGATTTACAATGCCCGACTCATGTTTCCAGGATCCACTTTGTGGAAGATCATTCCTCATGAATACACCGTGGAAATATGGAATTTTCATCTGTCGAGCATACTTAATCAAATCCATATCAGTTAATGCTCGATGTGGTAGCTTTATGCGTTGTTTAGAGCAAGTTGTAAGCGAAAACCTAAGCCTTTTACTCTCCTCCAGTTCTTTTTTGGCCGATCGTGCATCGTTGACTGCTTCGGCAATTCCTGCAGCTCCACCTGCTAAAGCTCCAGTAGCACTAAACCCAGCGAATAATCGTATGAGGAAGGGTAGAATACCACCAACTTTAACGGGTATAGGAAAAACGCGAGAACGGCGAATATTTTTCCGTCCACCAACTTTTCTTAGTTTCACGAGCAGCCTTAAGAACAGATTTTATATCAGTTTTGTCAACAGGTTTTACTATAGAATGTACTGCATTAACAACGTAGGTTAGGGGATGTTTTTTCTTCTTTTGCAACTTTCTTCCTTTTTTGCTCCCGAATGGAAGCATTGTAATCGACCAAATTTAAGTTTTCGATTTTTGTGTTATATCAACCCATTATGATCCAAAAAGTCCAAAAATGCAATTTTTAGACCGCGTCAGTACGTATGTATGTATGCATGTAACAAACTTTTTCTTCAATTATTCGCCAGTTCAGGAATGGAATTCAATCTTTTTTCCTCGAATGTAGGTCTTAATGAGCCCCATCTACTGTCATTAATTGAAATTCAATTCATTAAGGCATTTTTGAAATTTTCAAATTTTTTCAAAAATCGGTTTTTTACAATAACTAAAAGAAAATGTTCCAAATTCATCAAATAACCGCTTCAAAAATTTGTTCAGATGCCCTTTCGACCGACTTCGAAGATGAAGATGATCGCAGTAATCGTTACTGTGATTTTTGTGAAAATTTGCGAAAAATTTTTTTCTTTGAAAATCAGAATTCCGCAGATATGTTTGGATTCCTGGCTTCGAATGAATTGTATCATAGCTTCAAATGTTTGTATTGATGCCCTTAAGTGGAAGATGAACGATGGTTACGATGACTGCCTCCGTTGATTTAATTTTGATATGATAATTTTCAGAAATTTCAAATTTTTCATTAGTTTCCCCGAAAATGAGCTTTCTCATGGTTTCTTCAAATGCGATATTTCAAACTCAACCAATTATGAAGAAATACATTTTTTTCAATGATTTTCTGTTGAAATTTTGTCATGATATACATAGTATCATCCTTTCATTTGATTTAAACAAGAATTAAACAAGAAGAAAGAATTAAAAAGAATTAGAAAGAAGCCAATTATAATAGCTAGAAAACGATTCAATGAAAATATAAAAGTGAAATGAAAACATGAAATGTAGCTTATAAAATGAATGCTACAAAGGAACAATGAGAGTGATGAAAGAATAGTGAAAAAAAGGATAAATAAATAAAAAGTTCTATAAGAGAAAATAACAAGGATAATAAGAATGATAAAATTCAACTGAAGAGAAAATTTGGCACAATTGAATGGAAAGAAACTTATTCAATTTAATGAAATGAAGTAAAATATCAATCATATATGGAAGAAAAAAAAGCAACATGACCATTCGGAAACATATTGTTAATTTATTAGCAAAAAAAGCTATACTATATACTGTACATCGGCAATTTCCAACTTGTTTTTTTTGGATGTAGTTCTTGATGTTTTCATTCCCATTCCAAGTTTCGCATTGGCATTCATGATATTAGCAACGCCTAGAGCTGCTATTTTCTCACCAATCGTAGAATCTTTAGGTATAACTCGCCCGAACGCTTCCCACGCAAGTTTCTCATCCGCTGAACGTCGAGCTTGCAAATTATCACGATTACTAAAATATGCAATATCGTATTGTTTACAAGCGATAAACAATAAAGTAAAGTAAAGTGTTTACTCAGTTTAGTACCAGGACCGCAGTATTGATAACCAGGCAAATGGAGTTCAATAGGTAATTTGTTGATGAGCGTATTCACAATACCTCTTCCCTTTTTAGACTTTTTTCCTCGAGCGCGATTCATGGTATACTGAGAAGTCTTCCGCAGGATTCTGCTATAAATACCATAGAAGTATCATATCATCATTAGTATCGCCATGAATTTCAACGAGCCAAGTATTAAACTACCTGGGAGAAATTTTGATATTGTAATTACAGGAGAAGCTCTTGAAACAAAGGAAAAGCGTCACGGTTCATTATTAGCCAATACTGTACGAGCTTTGATATGCGGCCCTTCAGACTGTGGTAAAACGAACATTTTATTACCACTTATCACACATCCAAATGGATTGCGTTTCGAAAATATTTATGTGTACTCAATATCATTGAATCAGCCCACGTACCAATTCCTCGAAGAGTTACTCGGTTCTGTAGAAAGGATTGAATATTTTCCTTTCCGAGAACATGAAGAAGTTATCAAATCAGAGACTGCTACACCGAATTCTATCATGCTTTTTGATGATATCGTCTCGGAAAATTAGAGTAACATTAAGAATTTTTTTAGTATGGGTCGTCATTGGAATATTGATAGCTCTTACCTTTGCCAGACCTATGCTAAAATCACGAAATATTTGATCCGTCACAATGCAAATTTTCTGGTAATATTTCGATAAGATGAATTGAACATGAAACATATTTACAATGATCATGTGAATACTGACATGTCCTTCATAAAATTCAAAGAATTATGTCTATCATGTTGGAAAAATGATGAATATAGCTTCCTAGTTATCAGTAAGGATAATAAACTAGCGGATGGACGCTACAAGAATGGATTTGATTACTTCATTGATATAAATGATGACGACAAATCCGAAATTCATCATTGTTGAAATTTTTGTCCATAAGACCACAACATGAAGAGCTGAGACGTTAAACGAGAGACTGAAATTTGGAGTGAGCTGGCTCGTGCAAGGGAAGCAATTCAACAAAAACGGAAGTTCATAAAATCTGATGAATGTGCCATCGATGTTGTAGCTAAAACTCTCTTCAAGCTGATGATTGATCCACTGCAAAAATTGGTAGCTTATTTATCAATACCATAATCAGATACGGAAAAGCAAAGAAAAACAAAATCTGTGAAACCCCGACGAAGAAATCGTACGAAGACGTCCAATAATAAAAATGAATATGATACTGGTATAAATACTACTCACGAAGCTGATATAGAGGATCTGGATGCAGTTGCTTCAGATGAAGTGAATAATTATGATTTAATAGAAGATTTCTTGAAGAAACTCAAGACAACTTCATCAACTTCGAGAATTCGTCGGGTTGGGAACATTTTTATAATAGGTAGCACCCCCATTACTTTTAGTGATGATAAAATTTGCATTAAAGAAAAACAGAATTTGAGCCAAGACGAGGGTGACTGGATCTATTATTCATTGAAAACCCTCATGATGACGTAGTTGAATTGGAAGATTTGAAGAACTATGGTAAAATAATTTCTTTAGCAAAGCCAAAGAGGGATATTACAAGGAAAATATCTGTACAGAAGTTAAATCGCAGAATATTTATCGGCAAAGGATTACCACAATTGATGAATGTAAAGAAAGATAATAAATCGGATTATATTTACTGGGATGATCCCAACGCATTGGTTGATCGATTACGATTACTACTCGCATCTCAAACTGCGGGGAATAACAATCATAATAATGAAATAATATCGATCATGGAAGAATTGAAAGTAGCAAATTTAATTTATTAATCGCTTTATCCTCAGAATTGATCCAGTCGCGAATCAGCAAAACATGAGTGTGGACAGTTTTGGACATCAATTGACTACACGTACTAAAAATATTCCTCTAAACAGGGGGAGTTTTCCTTATACTAGTTTAGCTATCACACTCGATGGTCAATACGATTTGAAACATAGAAGAATTTGTCATCTGGGTAATCCAGTGAGTGATGAAAACGCTGTTTCCAAAACGATTTTGACTGCAGCCATAAAATCTTCGAAAGAGGAGCTTGAGGATAAATTTTAAAAACAAAATCAGATGATTCGCTTGCTACAGACGCATGATTCATTTATCAAGGAGGCGTTGCAGGATCAACATCAGAAGATAGTGGAGTTGGAGAAGCTTATAAAGCATCATGAACAGTTTATTCTTCTATTGAAGAAAGAGAATGATGCATTAAATCTAATGAAGAGTTGAAAGTAATAATGAGTCTCGAAAGATTACAATTAGTTGAAGAACTTCATAGAACAGCTACAAAAACTGGTCTCGTCATCAAGTAGAAATACGTGGTTTAGATGAAACATGGCAAGCCGAACTTGTGGACATGTCAAGTTGTGCATGAGAAAATAATGGCTATAAATATTGATTAACAGTTATTGATGTATTTTCGAAATTTGCTTGGGTAAAAGGTATCAAAAGTAAAACGGAAAAAATGTGACTCAAGCAATCAAATCCATATTTCAACTGGGAAGGAAGCCACAGAAACTACATGTTGATGAAGGGAAAGAGTTTTATAATAAAAGTTTCAAAACTCTCATGCAGCAGGATAATGTGCATATGTATTCAACTAATTCGAGGAAGAAAGCTTCAATATGTGAGCGTTTCAAGCGTACTCTATAGGAAAAAATGTGGAAACAGTTTAGTCGTCAGGGTAGTCATCAATGGTTGCAGATCTTATCATGAATAGTTTTTACGTAGAATGATACTCGACATCGAACCATCAGAATGAAGCCGAAAGACGTTAGCCCTAAAAATAAGACAAAAATTTGTCTTCATATATATGGCAATTTTCATGTTAACCCAACACATGATAGAAAATTTCAAGTAGGCGATAAAGTCAGAATAGGTAAATACAAGCATATTTTTGAGAAGGGTTATACTCCCAATTGGACAACCGAAATATTCACCATAGCACATGTATTAAATACTAGTCCTGTGACATATTTGCTGGAAGATTACCAAGAAGAGCCTATCAAACGTTGTTTTTATCGAGAAAAGCTCAATAGAGCTAAATATCCAGATGTATATCTTACAGATAAAATTGTCAAGAAGAAGGGAAACCATGTGTTTGCGAAATGGCTAGGCTTTGATGATACGCACAATACATGGAAGGATGCAGCTGAAATATTATGATTTCATTACCAACTCTTAACTTCAAATGTCTCTACGTATTTTCTTATGCGCACATTTTCACTCTATGTGTAATTATAGCGGTAAATAGTAAACTTGAATTTGTATGTCTTGTGAGGAATTTTTCGCTGGTGCTTCATCAGCAAATATCCCAAACTATTTTGGCATTTTCTCTATCGCTAAATTATATCGGGCGCCAGCTGGATTTTCACGGAAAATCCAACGGTAAACCGGCCTCAGAGGATAACTCGTGTACCCTGAGGACTTCTCGTGGCGGGACTAACAATGCCGAGCCAGCATCAGCGTAAAACGGTAGAGTGGGCGAGGGCCACCATACTAGGAGTAATTCACTCCATCCATCTTCGTATTTTCAGCCGAGAGACGTCGATAAAGCGTATCTTCCAGGAGCCATTCCTCCATGTATCTTTCGCCGAGGATGTTTCCATTCCTCTGACGTATTCCTTTCCTCTCCAGAGTGGCTCAACTCTGGAGAGGTCGACCATTACCTGCGAATCCTTCTCACTCCTCGGAACGCCCAACATTGAGAGGCACATGCGACACAGGTATCTGGAGACTTATTCTCACCCACCTGTGCCCACCCCAACTCAATCTCAATGCTCGGTAAAAGCACTATCATCGCGAGCCAACACCCAGATTACTCGTCGTGGAGGCACGTGCGATCGGGCTTCCAGAGTCGGCCTAACTCCCGGCCCACGGATCCACGCCAACACCACTTCTTTCGTCCGAAGTGATGGATCCCTGAGAACATGGAATTAAAACGTCCCACGTACTCAAAGTAATCCGATCATTTTGTTTGGGACGCCGAAGCATCCCATTCTCTCGCTGTTCCGAATCTTGTCCTCACAACGGACCCCCATAATCCATAACGGATTAATGCCACTTACGACCGTCGTCGAGGACCGGACGATTTTCACCCGCTCGACCCCAGTGCCTGTCACCGACTGTCTCCAAATTTACTAGGGCCTTCTCCCCCTAGTCTGAACATCTCTGCGGCGGTGGATCATCCGTTACCCCACCACCACCAATCAGCTCGACGGCAATCGAGGGGGCGCTAGTCCTCTCACCTAAGCCGTTGGTCCCTAGTCTAAGTCGATAGCGCCTCTAGAATCGCCCAGTTGGAACGCCAGTACGTTGGCCCATTTTCCCCAAACACGGCTGGGCGAGTTTCTAGATATGGCGACAGCGTATCGACAGCCTCTCTATAATGTTCAGAAGCATGATTTCACCCATAACCACGCCTCTTGGCATTATTTGATTGGTATATTCACCTCACGCGTGGTTCACTTGAACCGCCGTTCGATGTCACTCTCATCTCTCGCTCAGCTTCTTCAGCTGACGTTAGATGCCGCTCCTTCCCATGGTTTTTTTCGTGTTGGTAAACCAGTTTACCGTAACGAGAAAATCTCGTTACAGTCTGAATAATTGTTTCATTTATTCACCAACTTTTTTTTTGTACCCCCACGGATCAGTATCAGTCGTGTGAGGTAGTAATATTCTTTTATCATCCTATCAGCTTAATGTTAATTTCTTTTGCTATATAGTGTACACTTCATGCTTTTTGCCAGTAATCAAGCCTTGAGTTTTGAAGAAAGTCTCATGTTCCAGTGGACATCGTTTATAATCATTAAAACTAATACTTTTCAGGGGGGATTTTTTAATACCCTTTGCTCTTTTCTTTTCTATTAAATCATTGGAAATTCTAGAGTAAAGTTTTGTACGCAGTCCGACAAATTCGCTCAAAATTTCACCATTACATTTGTCTTTCATGAAACCCAATACTTTTTTATTTGCTAAAGGTAATCCATGAATATTTTTTATTGCATAATCAGATGTGTCAAACTTGTCTATATCATTTCTCATATAATCATAAACCGACTATACTACGAATAATGGATGGTTTATTATATCATTTTTTAATGTAAAATGGTATAATAAACTATCAGTATCTGTGTACAGTAATTTAGCATTATTTGCAAATGCTCTAAGTATATAATTATAGTGAAAATCATAAACGTACGTTTTCGATAATTCTAGTATCGAGAAACCCACGTAAATCGGTTTATATATATTTAATCTTAGTTCAATTCAATACTATAATGACTAAATCTTCATCAAAAATTGTACAACTATGAAAATTGGGTTTCGGAATCAAGGCTTTTGCTGCATACCTCCCGTTCCATCTTGTTATCAATTTAACTTCCTTCTGTTTTCTAACATTTTCCATTCTTTTGCCAAATACAGCATTATTCATGAGTATGAAAAATTTTTCTTCAAAATCATTTGCTGACTTTTTTCGCAGTTTAGTATTTAAATTTATATAAGATTTTAACCATGCAGGCTGTTTAAATTTTAATATCCTATGAATTTTTTTTAGTTTCATACTTCAATTTAGACATTGTTTTAAATTCTGATAGTGGATTACATATTTCTCTTTTTCAAACAATGTAGTCATCAGTTTTGGATTTTTTCCATTACGTGGATTACGATGCTCAGGTCATAATGGAAAATCTTTATGATTCTCGTGAAGATCATCGGGATATTCCAAATCAACTTCCAAAATTTAGCCTATTGGAGAGTCATCTCCAATGTTTCAAATATCAATAGAATCATAATCCCAGTCAAAACTACTATATAGTAAATGCAAGCTCATTGCTACACCATATAAATTATTAACTTCGAAATACATAAGATACGATTCTTTCATCTCGAAATTGAACTGTTCACCCATAAATCTATTATTGGCTTCAGCATATCTATCTGAACTGAGCCACACCACCCCGAATGCCTTTTTCTATGAACATCAACATATCAATATCAGTGAGAAGTTCAAGTCCTGTTGGAATATGGCTCCAGCTCCTGGTCCTAATACAACATTATCTATAGTATAAGACATATCTGTGTAAGCTAAGAGGGAACGCGCATCGTGAGTGCCCGGCGCGTATCTGGGAGACCCGGGTTCGATTCCCGGCTGGGTGAAGCGGAAATTTTTTCTCTCCAAATTCTAATTCTCTTAGAATTCTTTAATGCCTAAAGGAGGTTAGGTGGTGTTTGAGGTTGAATTTGAGAGTGAATTTCTGTGGTTCCCGGTAGCTTAGTCGGTAAGAGTGCCCGGCGCGTATCTGGGAGGCCCGGGTTCGATTGCCGGCTGGGTGAAGCGGAAATTTTTTCTCTCCAAATTCTAATTCTCTTAGAATTCTTTAATGCCTAAAGGAGGTTAGGTGGTGTTTGAGGTTGAATTTGAGAGTGAATTTCTGTGGTTCCCGGTAGCTTAGTCGGTTAGAGTGCCCGGCACGTATCTGGGAGGCCCGGGTTCGATTGCCGGCTGGGTGAAGCGGAAATTTTTTCTCTCTAAATTCTAATTCTCTTAGAATTTTTTTTTTCATTTTTTTTTTGTGCCATGTTAAACCTGTGCACTTTAACATGGCATCAAATGCGAGCCCTGGTGCGGTATAATAGTGCAAGGGGTCTAGTTTGTAGGTTGATAAACATTTATTCCTAAAATTTTGAAAATTATCTGACAAATTTTTTCGTAGAAAATTTGTCAGAAAATGTCATACTATGTCAGAATCGGTGACAATATGTCAAAATTCGTCATTTCTTGTTAGAAATTGACAATAAATGACCGCGGTTTGGAATAAGTAGGTCATATAATGTCATAATTTCTCCGAAAAATCTGTCATAATTTGATGAATTTTCAGAGAATTTGCCATAATTTGTCATAATATATCGACTGCCCTGGGAATTCATTTTTAAAAATTTAATGTCATTTTTCGCCATTTAATGACATTTTTCACCAATTAAATGGTATTTTTCGCCATGATCTGTCATAATTTGATGAATATTGACAGAATTGGCCATAATATGGCGACTGTCCTGGGAGTTCTCTTTCGCCGTTTTTGACATTCAATGACATTTTCTGCCATAAAATGTCAGAATAGTGTTTTTAAAACTAAAATTTGATGAATTATTATAACCTACATTAATAACTCCCCCAATTTTATGAGTAGGCGATAATTAACTACATTAATGTCTCGAATTCATCAACCCAATAATATATATATGAGGTATGCCACGCCAAATCGACCAAACTCTGACCCTCACCTCCTTGAAAATTATCAGCGATTTTTGTCTGAATAGAGTAATATAAAAAACTATCATCTGAATTTTTTCAGATTTTTTGAATAATCGACTGCCTAGATATGATTTTTTGAATGTTTTTTCGTTTTTCTTGCATAACTTCCATTCTATTAAAGCAATTTCAATGAATAAAGGAAGAAAATCTTTGTCTTTTCTTCAAATTTCATTATAGATTTTTTTCATAGTTTTCCTCTCACTCCAAGATACTCTAAACGTCAAAATTCTGAAAAAAATGGAAAAATCTAATTTTCACTAAATATGTCAGGGATGATTTTTCTGAAAAAATTTACATATATTCTTACGTTGAAAACAAATTTTTTGAGCTCTCCCAAATTATGGTAATCGCCGTGGATCTATTTTATTTCGCATTTTTTCGGTAAAATTTTTTCATTTTTCAATAGAAATTGACATCAAACATTCCAAAAATTCTTTACATGATAAACATCATAAACATCAATATGTTTATGATTTTTGTCAAAAATTGAAAAAAAAAATAACCGAAGATCCCTCGAGTAGTTTGTAAACCATTATCATTATTTTCTTTTCTTTGGCACCATTTTTATAACCGACCATGTCACAGTTATTATATTTAACGAAGAAATAATTGAGGATAATCAAAGGGGCGTATTTATTGACAGTTCTTCAAAATAGTTTGCGGAACAAAGGTCAATCAGACATGAAGTACTTTACAAAACATTGAGAAAAATGACAATCAACTTTCTTTTATTCTACAAAAGAGTGGAAAAGGATAAATTAAACCATTCGATTCCATAACACTACTTCCCTTCCGAAAAGTTGCCGCCCCGGCAACTCCTGCTAGAGCAACTGAAGATTATGGAATTTACTAATTTCTCAAAATTCTCAGTTATCAGGGGCTCTTAGCTCCTTCTTCCAATTAAAAACCCTGACGGAAAATAACAAAAGTGGAAGAGGCTGTGTTGAAATTAATAATCAGAAAAATTCAAAAATAGTTCATCATTCTTGATGTATTTATCTTCCTTCCATGGAACTCAGGGAGATGAGAACCACAATCGAGCTGTCATTCCTCATAACTTCTCCTTCCTTTAAATGAATAGATTCTCCATGTTCTACAAAAAAAAGTAATACACCGGCAGATTTTCTGCCCTTTTTCACAGGAAATTAAAACAGCAAAAAGCAACTAGAAGCTTTCACATTCTCACAAAGAAGTGATTCTACAGTACTACAAGCTCAAGCGTTATCTACACATGCCAATAACACAATTCTACATGCCAATAAATAATTCTACTTTACGATTCTAACTTAATTACAAAATAACACACATGTTCACATATATACGCGACTCGGCGTCCCGAAAAACCGTTCCTAGGGTCCCCATTCAACTACAGGAGTCTTCTCTGGTTAGAGGATTCACTCAATATGTCATTTCTAAACTGGAAATCTTCTGCGATAGAATTCAGAGGATTCACTCACTTCATTAATAAACATAATTACAACGTTATTCAATTTTTTTTTGCATCATGAATAGTCGATGTGAGACAATTTACAGTCAGTCATCATTAATTTAATTATTATTTATTGTAATGAGCGAGTCGGTCAACGTGGACAACCTTGAACTTTCCCCGTGGTAATTTTCTGATCCTGTAAACTACATCATTGATTTTAGTGTAAATAATCTAAGGACCATCCCAATCGCTTTGTAATTTTGGGGATTTCCCTTTTGTTCTATGAGGATAAAAGAGCCATACGTTTTCACCAATTTTGAATGAAAGCATATGGGTATGCTTGTCCGAATTCCTTTTCATTTTGTCACTTTTCAAAATGAATGTATTCCTAACTACGTCATGCACGTCTGATATTTTCTCCCTCAGTTCTGATACAAATTCGAGAATAGTGTGGTCTGTTCCGTCATCGTTATTCGTAGTACCTCGTAATAAATCTAAGGGCTATCTCAATTCTCGTCCTAACATCAACATAACAGGGGTAAATTGTATAGTTTCATGTTTAGCTGATCGATATGCCAATAAACATAGTGGTATCCATCTGTCCCAGTCGTTCTGATTGTCCAAACCAAAATTGATTCGGGTCAGGAACCTGAGCCATTTGATTGGGGTCGTAATGGTGTTGTTCTCGTCTTTCTAATTCCTAACAATCTCATGATTTCTTTGAAAACATTTTATTCGAAAATCCTACCTAGATCAGAGTGTAATTCTAATGGAATACCGAAACGGGAAAACACATTCGTAGCCAAGGCCTCTGCAATAGTCAATGTTGCTGATTTGGGAGAGAGATGGCCTCCGGCCAGCGGGTGAAATAATCAGTGACGACAAGTACATAACAACATTTCTTTAAGTGGTTTTAGTTAGAGGGCTCAAAACGTCGATGGCGATTCTCTGAAAAGGGCTGCCCACATTGTAAATCTGAAGTTCTGCTCTTCCTCGTTGGTGTGGTCCCTTCTTGGCGAAACAAATCGACCATTTCCTGCACCAATTCTCCACCTCAGTCTTGCACGTAGCCCAGTAGAATTTGACTCGAATTTTCCAACGTTTTGTTGATACCGAAATGTCCACCCATTGGTGAATTGTGTGCTTCGTTCAGGATAGTCGGAATATGAGTCTTTGGAACAACTAACGGGTACATCGTATTTGTCTGGTTCGTTGGTTCCCATCTTCGAAATATTTTACCGTCTATCAGTTTCAAGGCGTCCCAATACAACAAGTATAGCTTCATTTCAACGCTCAGATATGAAACTTCTTGTCATTCTGGACGGCGTTGGTTTTCAAGGCATCCAATGATGATTGATAAAACCGGATCATCCAGCTGCATTTGTCTCCAATCCAATTGATCTTCAGGTAGACAAACTGTCCGACGAACACGTGCTGGAACATCATCATTCTTCTCAATAATTCTGTCACATTTCCTACAGTCACATGGTCTCCTTGAAAGCGCATCGGCATTTCCATGTTGGCGGCCTGGACGATGAGTGATTTGGAAATCGAAAATGAAAAGAGATTCCAGCCATCTAGATTTGTCCTTCCGGATTTTTGAATGATAATAGCCATTTGAGAGCAGCATGGTCAGTTCGAATAGTAAACTTTCCACCGAGTAGATATTGGCGAAAATGTTCAACTGCCTTCACAACTGCAACTAATTCCTTCCTCGTTGTACAGTAATTTTTCTCGGCATTATTGAGGCATCTGCTGAAATAGGCCACAACTTTTTCTTCACCATCCTGTATTTGTGCTAATGCTGCTCCAGTGGCAAACTGAGATGCATCGGTGTCCAGCGCAAAAGGCAAATTAGGGGGAGGTGTCGTTAGAATTGATGAAGAAATGAGTGCTCTTCTTAGCGTTGAAAAAGAAGTCTGACAGTCTTCTGTCTAGATGAAAGGTTTCTTGTCTTCAGTTAAGCGATGTAAAGGCTTGACAATAGTGACAAATCCTTGGATGAACTTCCTGTGGTACGAACACAGCCCCAGGAAACTTTGTAGATCAAGCTTTGAAGTAGGGACTGGCCAAGTGACAATGGAATCAATTTTTTCAGGATTGCACTTGATACCTTTACCAGACACAATGTGTCCAAGATACAGCACCTCATGTTGAAAGAAATTACATTTCTTCGGATTGATCTTCAAATTTGCAGCTGAAAGTCTAGAAAGAACTAGTTTATGATTATCAAACTGTTCTTCCTCGTCTTTCCCGAAGACGATGTCATCAAGATAAACAACACATTTTTTCCACACCAAACCCTCCAAAACTCGATTCATTACCCTCACAAATGTGGCTGGAGCATTACATAAACCGAAAGGCATTAGAGTAAACTGCCATAGTTCATGACCGACAGGAAAGGCAGTGATTTCTCGATCTTTTGGCGCCATCTCAATCTGCTGTTATGTCCGGAGAAAGATTTTAGCGTCGAAAGGATAACTTTTAATTGTCACATTAAAATCAAAGCTAAAATTGTTAGATTTTATAATTATTGGACGACGCAAAGTTTTATACTCTTACCTTTTTCTAAAATATAAAGGAAAAGGGTTTGATTTAGGGATAGGGCTTGAGTTGAGACTAATTTCTAATCAAGAAATTTGGAGTTGTAATGGGAATCAAATTTGAATTTAAATATATTTTGTATAACTACTCGGTTTACAAAAATATAAGCGTGATTTTACAGAAATCTATGTAGCTAAAATTCCTATCCCTGGAATGATCTGAAGGATTCAAAGGTGGGTTTACAAATTTTGTTACTCACAATTCGCTCTGTTATTTATAAATTATTCGATGTATTTGTAGATCCCTGGGTAAATTCGTAATTTCCTCACCAGCAATTAGTCGTGCTGAGTATTTAAAGGCTATTATGGATACTTTCACGGAAACACCTTTTTCTACTCGTTGATATTTTGATGAATTTCTGGCAGTTGAATTTGAAGATTTTAAGAGTTTGATTGAGACTGTCCACAACGCGTCACAATAAACAAATTCCTTATTTGCAAGAAAAGTCACCATTCTCGGTTAAAGAAATTTTATTCCCGGATAATTTCAATTGTTCGTAACTTACTATTAATTCAGTGCTATCCCGTGTAATCGAAGGAAGGATTGAAAAACCGGACCGATTAAATGAACTATTTCCACCAGAATTGTTACTGCTCCGTCGGTGCTTCACGACTGCTTAATTTTGATTTTTCTGACATTTTTATATGAATTTTGGGGTCACTTGTCACATGGGCTCCAACGAGTCCATTTTTAATAGGTGGAAAATGTCATATGACTTTTCCCACTCTTTTGATTTTCATGGGGAAGTAGTTCATTCGGTTTTTGGGGTCTCAATTAATCGGTTTTCAATCGTTCCTTCGCGTGTGAATCTTAGTATTAGGTAATTGGGGCGTGCTGAGTGTGTCATTTCATCACTTTTGAACTTGATTCCGGTGTTTTTGGAATTTTTAATTAAGTCCAGGTGATGAAATGCACTCAATTTAATTTACAATTGTGCATTTGGTTCTTGATTATATGAAATTATAATATAATTTATAACTATAATTTTACATAAAATTTATTCTAGTCTTAAATCTCTAGTATAAAATTTTTGGACATTACACTGCCAATATCCACTTCTCAAATCGATAGTTGAAAACCACTGTGAGCCCGCTGTAGCATCAAAGATGTCATCAACTCTCGGTAGAGACGTCGCATTTTTCTTGGTTACATTATTGACTTTACGAAAATCAACACAGAAGCTTATTCCATCATCTTTTTTGGCAGCTAAGATAATGAGAGATGCCCATGGACTGGTACTCGGTTCGATTATTTTTTGCTTAATCTTGCATCAATTAAATCATCGATTTTGTCTCGATACTGCAATGGCCCTCTTCTGGGAGTTTGTTTGATTGGATTGGAATTTTCAATGACGATTTCATGTTTGATATCCTGATAACGTCCTAAATCATCGTTATTCCTAGAGAAAGCGTCTTGAAATTAAATTAGGAATTTTTTCAATTTGTTTTGTTGTACGTAATTCAAAAGTCGCTTCGACTTCTCGAATAATGGAGATAAAACTTCAAGGAGTTCGTAATTATTTGTATTTGTTGACTGTGAAATAATTTCACGTACTGAAACTACTCTTTCCTTATTGTGTGTTTTAAATTTTGCTTCCAGAGATTTATCAAAATACTTCAAGAGTCCCGATTTGTATAAAAAATCCAATCCCAAGATGCAATCTTCCATAATATCAGCTAAAACCAAATTCAAATTGATCGAGATAGTGCCAATGTGAATGGTAGTATTCTGAATCGAATAATGATGGAAAGGTGTTTTAGCCAGGGTTAGAATCTTAATTGGTTGATAAACTTGTTTCAAATTATTGGAATGTTTATCAAAGAATTTTGGATTTAGAATGGAAATGTCGGAAGCTGTGTCAATTAACATGGAGCATTAATGTGTGTCAATCTTTCCAGTTGACATTACATTCAAATGCAAATGTTCATTATCAATGATAGATCGGTAGCAATGAATGAAACTTTTTCTCTGAGCCAATACATCCCCCGCTGGATTGACTCTACATAGTTTTCCTGATCAAAATTTCTCTCCATTGAATTTGCTGGTGAAGTAGAGTTCGACGTATTCACATGAACTTCAGCGTTATCAGTGCGGCGACAACGTTAGTAGTAGTTGTTCGGACGTTTAGAAGATGATGATCGAATAGAATCACGATATCTAGAAAATTGAGTTGTAGAATTTCTGTAGAATTTATTCTTTGAATGCGATCTGCATTCATTTGCATAACGTCCGAATGATTTGCAACTGTAGCATTGAATTTTCGATTTTTTGTCTGGAGGAAACTGCCCTGATTTGTGAGGAAATTGTTGATTTGAAGATTGATGGAGAGTTCCAGAACGATCGATTTGATGATTGAGGGAATTTTGCATTGAAAGGTCGTTTTCGTCCAGCAATTATGTCATTCTCGGAGTTTGTTGTTCTTTCGATTACGTCCAACTCGGCAGCTCTTTCAATAGCTAAACGTAAAGATTCAATTCGTTCTTTACGCAATTGGGAAGAGATATTTGAATCGCAAAACCCTCTAATGATTGAATCCCGAGCCTCGTGAGCAACGTTTGGATGGAAAAACCGGGATAATTTCTTGATTTCTTCTCCAAAAGTCGCGATGTGTTCAGAATTTTTTCTCTCGCGAAATTCTAGTTCTCGATAATTCATTCGAGCAAAATGCTCCTGACTAAATTCCTCGTTTAAAATTTGCACTAATTTGTCGTAATTTTTAGCATCTTCATCCCATAAAAATTCGAGAATTTCAAGTGCTTTTCCTCTCAAGCAAGCAGCTAAATGCGCACCTTTCGATTCAACCGAACAGCTGTTGTGATTCGCGGTAATATTAAATTGTTTCTCGTATTGGAGCCACGGTATTGTATCATCATAAATCGGAGGTTTGATTTTGTTCTTATTTTCAGAAGCATTACTACAAGCATTAGATTAATTACTGGGATGTTATCTGTTTTAGACTGCTCTCTCCTCATTCCACTCTCCTCCAAAATTCCTGCATGATAGTATGAAAATCTTGATTGATGATCTGGCGTGGGTCCTCAAAACGTTCATCTAAATTTGTTGAGATGACATGCCGATGTTCGTCCAGTTTCTCGTTGAGTTGTTCATTCATTCTCGATTCGAAGTTCTGCATCCGACTGTCAAACAAATTTTCCAACGTTTCAAATGGCTCATCAGTCTCTAGTGTAGTCTCTTGTAGTCGCTGGAATCTCGAGTTCATTCCTTCACGTCCATTTCCTCTCTCGCAAACAGAAAATGGGCGATAGCAATGTCTCCCTGGCCCCCGGGGACGGATCTCCGAATCGCTATCCGACTCGTCACCCATTGTGTTCCGTCGACAGTTGTCACTCTTTTTCCAGGTATCCAGTGTAAGAATATTTTCCCGCGTTGTTCACCCAGGAAAAATCTAAACTACTTTTGAAGCCGTCTCTATGGCTCAATAATCGGGCGCCAGCCGAACCTTCACGGGAGGTTCGACGAAAACCGGCCCCTGAGGCTCACTCGTCTACGCAGGGGACTTCTCTGATGGACAATGGATTGCCTAGCTAACATCAGCGTGATACGGTAGAGTGGGCGAGGTCCACCAGGAGTATAACCATCACTTCCCCACGGCCTTTGCAAGCCGTGGATTATGTAGCATAAGTCCCCTACTGAATTGGATTCATCTTTCCTCCGGAGGGTCTTTCGACTCCTGCGGCATGCTTTCTCTTCCCGAGTATTAATATTTGGGAGAGTTTCCGAATTGTCTGCGAATCAGCCAGGACTCCTCAGAGCCTGGGACGATGAGAGGCTACGACCACCCACACTCTCAACCACCAGTTACCGCTTTGGTCATCGCGCGTCATTGCCTCCGAGTAGGTAGGCTAGGCTGGTTCTGGATCACAACTCCTTACAACCACCAGGTGGCGCCACGGTCGCGGAACGTTCGCGATGGATGACGTCATCCATTCGTGAAAAAGCAGTGACGTCATCGATGATTCATTCAGATCAATGAGTCCCTGTTTGATTATGTGGTGGAGGGTATTTCATTAATCCTACAGCAGGTGGCAGCACGGTCACCGAATATTCTCGAGAATGATGTCATCAGTGAGTCACCCGAGCCGTTGGCTATGTTGATGACTTATCGATTCGCGCGTGGTGGGGGTATGCTATAATTCCTGTTGAAACTTGTGTGAAATATGATACTCTGATGAATTATGGAGTCATGTTCAGAAGATATCGCGCCATCTTTTTCTCAATCGTTCTCGAATATTCTCCTAGGTTCTTCAATGTTCCATGGTGAATCATCAGTGATCATTCAGAGTGGGGGGGGATCCCTATATAACACACACTTTACACAATCCACATCCAATCCGAATCATAAGTTTATCGACTGAACCTCGCGTTATATAGTGATAAAAGGATTGCTATAATGTGTTATATCAATCATTTCCCTAAGAAGAATGGTGAAGTATTCAGTGCTGATGAGGAGATTATCCTTGAACATTTCGATAAGGATTGTCATACATTCGCAAGATACCTGGTGACTGACTTGCACTGTTTATGGGATAATTGTAAAGTATTGAAAGCTGAGCGACATCCCGAGAAGAAAACCAGCTGTTCTCATTGTACTACTCGATATGAAGAATTATCGCACATCATCCAGAGTATCGATGGTTTGGGGAAATTGAAGAAGTTCTGTGAGGAGCTGAGGGACAAGATCACAAACGTGGATGATGAATCAGAAGCAGTGACAATCAATGAAATGCAATGGTTGCACTCAGTTCCACCATACTGCCTCAATGAGAATGAAGTTATCGAGAAATTATTGATTCACGCACCACTTGAACTTCCACCGTTGGATGGATTCATCGGCCGAATACGTAAAAGTTTCAAAGATCAGTGTTCCAAATTCAGACGCGAGAAGATATCAAAATGCTATCCTTGTGAGAAGTTATCTCAGACCTTGGGGATGATAAAAACACATTTCCAAAATTTGCGAGACATGATTGAGCTTCTCAGGTTTGAGCATGAGGTTTTCTTCTGTTCTCGTGGTGATGAGAAGGCTGATTTGATTTGAAATGGAGAGTATTGCTGTACAGATGAGTAAACAAGGAGAGAAGAGCAAGAAAGTTAGTTTTCAACTAGAATCACGAGTCCATTGGCTTTTGCATTGGAATTATGCATACCGATCTGCTCGAAGAGGTCCATGGGAAGAGATGGCTCGAGATCGTGATCGTTTTAAACGTCGAATAAGCTTGTGTGAAAAGACATTGAATCCTATACTAACAAAAGAATATAGACAAACTGTTTTTGAAACTCGTTGGATATCATTCTAACTTATTATAATAATGTTTATGAGAAGAGGGTGTGTGTACAATAACCAGACTAAGAATTTTTTATAATAAACAAATTTATTCATTTTTTAAAAATATACATCATTGTATTCATTTATTTTTATTTCTTCCATCACCTACTGCCCCATAACGTCCTGCATCAACAGAACCATAATACGGCGTGCTTCCTTTGAGAGATGTATCTTTTTGGTAGCCCGAAGAAGACTTCGCACCTGAATTACCATTTTTTCCCTTATCCATTTCGATGAAGTAGTCACTACAGAAGTTGGTATGAGACTGATTCTAATTCGATCAACATTATCATACTTATACTCTCAAAACTCACTTGTTTACATTAGCTTTCTCACCCCACCACTGATAGGATTATATTCAACAACCCGATCATGGAGGATGAGGCAGTACGCTGATGTGTTGGCTGTGAAAGGCCAAGAAGATTCAAATTCCAGTCGAATATCTACTGGACCAGTTTTCAAATACTCATTCTGCTTTGAACAATCAATCACAATTAGTGGGGCATTGGTTATAAATTTTTCTCTACTCAATAACGGCTCAGATTCTTTACCATGATAAGTATCTTGGAAGTTCACATACATATTGTATAGTGTTGAATATTGATTATGAGAAATATCCAAATTTAAGTTTCCATATGGATAGCTTTGCGAATTCAGGAAAAGCTTTATATCTCGGAGATTGCAATGATCGAAGCCACTGGCATTAGCTGTCGAGATGTTCCTACGGTTGGTCTGGAAACCAAGAATGATGTATCGTGGTTTCTCTAGCTGAGTCGATGTCTTTACAACCCAAACATGCTTTGAGGTTGCAGGGAGAAGTGGGTACTCATACAATTCCCATGTACGAAAACCCATAGCAATCGGTGTGTCTTTCGCAATGAAATTGAGCAGCTTCACTTTGCGCTCATCAGACACTTTCACATAAGGAATTAACCATTCAATCTTTTGAAGGTTAATCTTCCATTTCTCCTCAGGATTTTCCGGATTGATTGGTCTTTGGAGTATTGCATTGATATCTGTTTTCGATCTCGTGATAATGAGCTCATGCTTTGCATTCACAACGATCTTCTGATAATCTTCAGCAAAGCCAAGTAGGAGACTGAGTGGTATAGAGATATCGAAATATCCTGCACTATCAGTCATTTTCTCTTCATTATCCATACTATCATTCTTAAGCCAACCAGCATTCTCCAGTAGAAACCATTGGTTAGAGCTCTGAGAAACATAGCTCTTCATAAGACTCGTTAAACCCACATTTTTCGCTCGATCAATCTCCACTCCATTGAGTTCATATCGAATTTCCTCAAATAAATGACAGATGGCGTTATTCACAAGTCTCGTTCTCTGCGTTGGTGTTGTTCCGTTGTCAGTAGTCAATCCGCCATAAGTATGTAGATAACTCTTACTAGGTAATAAACATAAATCCTGATGTTGTACAGTGATTGATATCTCATCATTATTCGCGTAGGTCGATGAAGCAAACGGTTGATGTGTATGCATCTGATAGTGAGAAACCGACTCATCGAAGACGATAGAACTTTGAATTTTCAGGATATCTTCCATAATATATTATTTTTTCTTTTATCTATGATAGGATTCACACTCCAGGTCTCAAGTTCAGACTCTTGAAGAACTGGATACTCTTACGTGTTAACAGCTTGCTAGCTTTTTGGCGACTGGTTGTTTCTTGGGTAGATGACTCCTTTTTATAATTCTTCCCAATCTTCGTCTGGAAAACGATACCCATTAGACGCGTTTGATGTGAAGCCTTATTGTTATGATTTCTCCTTGGAAGTTTAACAATTCACCGTCTTGATCCACCAATTTCAGCTGGAGATGATCTATTGCTTGGATGACGATTGGAAGGTAAATGAGATTTTTCGGGACTTCAACGATCTTATATCCTGGGGGTATAAGATCCCATGTGCATAAGTGCATGATATGCACTTTCTTTCCATTAACATAAGCACCTCCAGTGATGTTAGATTCCACACACAGAATTAACCTTGAGAATACTAACTGGCATATCAGATATGTGAGTTTTCCCAGGTGATAAAATTTTATTATCAAATCCTAGTAATCTACCAATTGAATCAGAGGGTTTGAAATTAATTGTATGATCACTCTTGATTTCACTACATAAAGTATTGTTATTGGGTTTAAAGTTGATTGATACACCTCTCTTTTGCAGAACCTTTTGCAAATAATTATGAATATCATCAATCTCATAACTACCCGGTGGAATGATAATCGTATACTCCTTCATATTATCAGAGTAGTAGTAGAAATCATTATTCCTTTCTGTGATATTTGGAATTGAATTGAATGTCAATAATTCAACAAGAGCCAAACTATATCGATGATTGGATGATAATTCAATGGGGGGAAAATAATTCGCCTCCAAAATAGATGACGTTCCCGAGAATGTTAATGTGAAAGATTCACCCATGGCTGTCAGCTGCGAACTAACTTGATATATAAATGTGAGCGATATTTATAACTGTCCAGTGAGAAATTTGAGACATAGATGACCACATATGATTGTGTCATATTCTTGATGCTTCTGGTGATTATATTTGATAAGGCTACCAACACCGAAATAATTCATCAATTCTTTCGGAGGTTGTAAATTCCCAAAACTATCGAAATAGATAATTTCATCATTCCGTTTCTTGTATGCCACCCAGTGAGTGCCGGGACCATCTCTATCATCTAAATTGACTATAGCTGATTCATTCTTCAGCGATCCATTGATAGGCATTGCATCTCTCATATAAACCCCTCGAAAATATGGAATTTTCATGAGTTTGGAGAACTTTAAGATATCAGCATCACTAAGGGCTCGGTGTGGTTGCTTTATGAGTTTTTTGGCTTCAAATGAAGTCCTAATCCTGTTTTGTAGGGTGTCAAATACAACCCATCGCCCACTATAATTGTTTCCTTCGCTTGGTTATGACGTTTACTCTCCTCAAGAAGATGCTTAGCTGCTCTTGCATCATTTACCGCTTTTGCGATCCGTGCGGCGCCTCCGGCTAAAGCTCCCGTAGTACTTAATCCAGCAAATAATGGAATCAAGAAAGGAAGCACTCCCCCCATTTTTCCGGGTACTGGTAATATTCTTGGAGATTTTACGGAACGCTTGCCACCAGCTTTTCGGACAGCATTTCGTGCAGCTTGAAGAGCTGATTTGATTGCATCCCCAGGTTGCATCGATTGTTTCGCTGCTCTCACTATTTCTTTGAGAGCAACGTCTTTTTGTGCAACACCACATGTTTTCTTCTTTTTCACGTTTCACGACTTTTCCTACGTTTTGTTGTTGTTTTTCTCACCACTTTTTTCTTCAATCCAAATCCCAAGCTCGTTTTAGCTTTCATAGCATTAGCTACTCCCCAAACCGCAGCTTTTTCACCCAAACCCGCGTCTTTCGATAATACACGTCTCCACGCTCTCTCTTCCAATGTTTTATCAGCGTTATGTCTAGCTGGAAGATTCTCTCGTTTCTTTGAGTATGCAATATCGTGTTCCTTACACGCTTTATCTAGAAGATTAATCCCAGGATCACCACGAGCTAATCTTTCTGACAACTTCGTTCCAGGCCCACAATATTGATAACCGGGGATATGTAGTTCGATAGGTAATTTGTTGATTATCTTATTGAACACTCCTCTCCCACTTCTCTTACACCCTCTCACTTGCATAACTCATACTCAACTGAATGTGATTGGTATATATATCGGCTATTTATATATTCTGATCACAGTTGAACAGGAGAAGTCATGTGTAATACTCATCAAGGATGAAGTTCGCAGAACAGGAAGTGAGATTGCCAATTTTCAATTTCGATCAAGTAGTACAGGATGCAGATGATAAAATGAAAGACGTACGTGCTATTTTTTGTGGGCCTTCCAACTGTGGTAAAACGAATGCATTATTGGCGCTAATCACACATCCGAATGGTTTGAGATTCGAAAATGTTTATGTGTATTCAAAATCCTTGAATCAACCGAAATATGAGTTTCTGCAGAAAGTTCTAGAAGCAACGAGCACAATTAAATATTTTCCATTCAACGAACATGAGGCTGTGATAAAACCTGAAGATGCGCACCCCAATTCTATCTTCATCTTTGATGATGTTGCTTGTGAAAAGCAAGATAATATGCGTGCTTTCTTTTGTATGGGGCGACACCACAGTGTTGATTGCTTCTATCTATGTCAAACATATATACGTATCCCAAAACATCTTGTACGCGATAACACAAATTTATTGATTCTATTCAAACAAGATGATAAGCATTTGCGACACATTTATGAAGACCATGTTAACACTGATATGACTTACAATAAATTCAAAGATATATGTTCCTCATGTTGGAATGTTGATAAATACAGCTTCTTAGTGATTGACAAAGATAGAGAGCTGCATGATGGTCGCTATAGAAGAGGATTCGATTGTTTTATAAATATATAATGCATATGATCTTCTCAGGCAGTCGCATTCCGAGCTTCATCATGACAAGTTCTATTTTGAATAAAGAGAAGAATGTATTACAACAAATCGCGGATGCAAGTGAAGCAATTCGTGAGAAGCATAAACTAGTGAAATCGGGGAGGGAAGACACTGAAAAATATCTCAATGAAGTTTTCAAACCAATGATTACACCATTACAAAAACTAGTTGATCAAACAGTGTCTGCTGAAATACCTATGAAATCAAAGAAATTGAGAAAACTCAAAGTTCTAGAATCACCTACTTCACGAAAACGAGTGGCACAAGCAGACGATTCTGATATCCTGTCAAAGATCCCACGAATTGACGAAAGAGATGATCCAAATATCTCAAGAGAACCACCATTAGAGTTGAATACTCATGCTATCATACCATCATTTCCTACCATGAAAATTGACCATACTGATCATGATGATGATGATTCTGATTCTGTTGAGGATGATAATGCTCATAATTTATCTCAAGAATATTTGAAATTATTCAACACTACAGATGGAAGTAGAGAATTGGACTCGAAAACGGGGATCCGCATGTATAAAGGTAATTGGGTGATTGGAATAACACCAATCAGCTTCGAGGGAGGGGAAATCGTCATTGGTGATCAAAAATATGATCAAACTCCAGGACTTCTCGAAATATTATTTAAAAAAGAACCCGATGTAGGGAAAATTACAGATAGTGATAAGAGAGCATTCACAAAAATCGTGAAGACGACCCATCTCAATAAGAAATATTTCAATCCGACGAAAGTCTTGAAGCAGCACAATAGAGAGAAGTTTGTGAATTTCATGATGAAGGCTCCTCGTGGAAAAGGATTCTCCAATCAAATGATTGCTAAGAGGAAGCGTAATATTGATTACGTGTACTGGGATGATCCAAATGAGTTGGTAGGTCGACTCCGATTGTTGTATGCATCTCAAACACCTGGTAACGATAACCGCAATAATGAAATGCTTTCAATCATTGAGGAACTGAGGGAAGCTGGATTGATATATTAGGAGTGAATTCATCATGAATATATCAGTTGCAAAATGAGTGTTGATGTGTTTGGACGACGTTTGAATGCTGCTGGATCTACGTCTCGGAATACTCAAGGACCCCCAGGTCGAGGCTTCAAGCTCACAGCAGATGGACAATTTGATATAAAGAACAAGCGATTATGCAATATTGCTGACGCGGTAGAAGATAATGATGCAGTTTCCATGAAAGTTCTCAAGCGATTGATTGAAGATTTGCAAATGAACTCACTACAAAAACTCATGACAGAGAACCTCGAAGCCATTCGAGCAATAGATGAGAGACTGAAAACATTGGAGAGTCCAGACAACGTTTATTTAGTTCCATTGAATGAAAATAATAGTGTAGCAGCCGCATCAGAATATTCAGACAGTGGGAAAAAAGTGAAACGTCTCAAGAGAAGTTCCAAAACATCAAGTGGAAATGGTGGCGAAAATCCAAAGAAAAGAAGAAAGGTTCAAGACAGAGAAAGAAGCTCTAGTTGAGGAACTCCACAAACCCGCTCGTAGAAACTATCCTAGGCGTCATGTTGATGTACGAGGATTGGATGAAACCTGGCAAGCTGATCTTGTTGACATGTCAGCATATGCCAAAGAAAATGATGGTTATAAGTTCTTATTAACAGTTATCGATAATTTCTCCAAATTCGCGTGGGCTGTACCAACCAAAACAAAAAGTGGATCAGATGTAACAGAAGCTATGGAATCTATACTCAAACAAGGTCGCATACCTCAGAAGCTACATGTTGATTAAGGACAAGAATTCTATAACAGAGAATTCAAGAATCTTCTTCAAAAATTCAATATAACAATGTAGTCAACTTATACTCATTTAAAAGCATCGATTTGTGAACGATTCACCCGTACGTTGAAAGAGAAAATGTGGAAAAAATTCTCTCTCCAAGGATCATACAGATGGTTGGATACACTCCCTAGTATCTTATCGTCTTATAATGATACGAAACATCGAACAATTCATATGAAACCAAAGGATGTGAATAATATGAATGAAAAGTTCCTTCGTCACTGAATTTATGGAAAAATTTTGAATAATCGAGTTAGAGCGACGAAATTCAAAACTAATGATAAAGTGAGAATCAGCAAATATAAACATGTTTTTGAAAAAGGTTATACGCCTAATTGGACAACTGAAATCTTCAAAATCATTCGTGTGAGGAGGACCGATCCGACTACTTATAAATTGATTGATTATCAGGGTAACCCAATTGAAGGCAGTTTCTATGAGGAAGAATTAGTCAAAGTTAAGCATCCTGATGTTTACCTTATTGAAAAAGTGATTAAAAAAACAGGAAACAAATTGTATGTTAAGTGGTTAGGCTTTGATGATTCTCATAATAGTTGGATCAATAAGTCTGATATATAATGTTCAGAATTTTGACATCTTTTTTTTTCTTTTTCTCATCTATTCTATGTATTCATTTGAGGTTGGAAATAAAAAAATAAATAAATATATAAATAAAATAAACACAAAATATTTTCTTATTGATTTTCATTTTTCACCTTAATCCTAAATATACAATGTATGAAAATATATATAGTTATACAAGTGGTTTGATATACCCCCAAGGTAGAGTATCTGTTGTATGGAGTGAAATTATACGTTTATCATCTTCCGAACTCAAAACCAATTTCTTCTGGATTATTGTGTGCACCTCATCCTTTTTGCTCCGGATCAAACATTGATTCCTCACAATGTGCTTTCTATCAAAGAGACAGTTTTTATAATCATTGAATGTGATTTTCCTGAGTGTAGCAGCTTTAACTCCTTTAGCTTTCTTCTTAAGTTTCTTCTTCTTAGCTTCATCATCATCATCATCATCATTTTCTAACATCCTGAATGCATATGTCTTAGCTCGTAGACCTACAAATTCAACCATGATTTATCCCTTATTCTCATCCTTCATGAGACCTAATACTTTCTTGTTTGCAAGCGGTATTCCATACTCATTATTAACTTTATAATCGGATGTATCAAACATTTGTATATCTTGTTTAATAAACTCATAGATATTTGGCACTCGGAACAAATATAATAAGCTATCTGTATCAGTGTACATTAATTTTGCTGAATCTCCAAATTTAGGTTTTATATAGTTGTAATGAAAGTCATATACAATTGTTTTTGATATATCGAGGATGGTAAACCCAGTGTAGATGGGTTTTTTGAAATATACTGATGTTCGATTCATTTCAATAATCACCATATCTTCATCAAACACACTACAGCTATGAAAATTCGGTTTTGCGATGAGTGCTTTTGCACCATATCGTCCATCCCAATGCGTAATAAGTTTGATATCTTTCTGCTTCCTGACATTCTCCATCGTTTTTCCAAAAACAGCATTATTCATCAATTTATAGAAGTTTTTCTCGAATTCATTCTTCGATTGTTGTCTTTTAGTGGTATTCAGATCAATGTAAGGTTTGAGCCAGGGCTTTTGATTGAACTTCAAAATACGATGGATATCTTGTAACTTCATTCCAAGATCTATATATTGCTTCAAGTTCCTATAATGTATTTTCATACTATTTTGTTTTCATACGAAAGTTGTCTAAACGCTCCAGAGAAAAACGTAGTGTAATAGTTTGTATAATAAATATCCGTATAGAAATATCTGGATATCATATACGGAAAACCTATAGAAATTCTATACGCACTTCGTATAGAAGATTTCTATACGATTTTCTCATACGTGGCCACACCCCAATTTTTCAGTAAAAATTCACTATCCCCTTTACTTTCGGAAATATGAAAAACTCACCGACTAACTAAGTCGTCTACGGGAGGGGGGAGGGTGTACTGAATTATTGATGTATTCTTCCTCCCATAGACGACTTAGTTCGATGGTGAGTTTTTCGAGGATACTTCATTCTTGATGTACACCCCCCCCCCTCGCCATGTATGAGACTCCCAAAGAGGACCTCATCGACAATGCACATTGAGAATTTAGAAACGAATCGGTTTGCATCAAGCCGAAAAGTCGGTCTGAATCAACCCGAAAAATCGGCTTGAATCAAGCCGAAAAATCGATCTGAATCAAACCGAAAAGTCGGTCTGATTCAAACCGAAAAATCGGTCTGAATCAAACCGAAAAGTTGGTCTGATTCAAACCGGAAAATCGGTTTGAATCAAACTGAAGTCGGTCTGATTCAAACCGGAAAATCGGTTTGAATCAAACTGAAGTCGGTCTGAATCAAGTCGAAAAATCGACTTGAATCAGACCGATATACCGGTTTACGTCTGTCCGAGTCTGACTTGATTCATGCCGTCAATTCGACATGAAACAAGTCGCTTCCCGGCATGATTCAGCCCGACTTGATTCAGACCGATTTTTCGGTCTGATTTAGACCGACTTTTTTTTGGGTGAGTTTTTCAAAATAGTTTATGGAATAAAGATCAATCAGACATGAAGTGCTTTACAAAACATTGAGAAAAATGACAAGCAACTTTCTTTTATTTTAAAAAAGAGGGGAAGAGGATAGATTAAACCATTCGATTCCGTAACAATATGCATAGTCAAAAACGTGAATCTTTTAATTTTTCAAAATTCCCGCGCTCGATACAATGCAACGAAGTGTTCACAGTTGTTTATTTGATTCATTTTTTAACGAAACCGGTTCAGTTTGAGGCTGTGAAAACCGATCTGTCAGTCACGACATTTTTGCTTCATCTTAAAATTATCTTTTCATGTTATCAACGAGTCAGTATCATGAAACTCTCAGAATTTCCAAGATTTTTGTAGAAGTGTCAATTCTTCTAGTGAATTGGAGTGATTGTTATAGAAGCCGAGTAAAGCTTCCGGAACTAATTAAGCCGCCAAAACAATTCAACCGTTGTTGCAATCCTCTCAAGCTCAGGAATCACAATAAGAGAAGAAGTTTACGACGAGCAAGTGATACCCAGATGAAAAGATGGAGTTTGACTCGTAATGACCTCGTATGCGGATAATGCAGACAATTGAAAAGATATACAATCAACAATTGTAATTGAGGATTTAAATAATACATTAAATATTGATAGTACGGAGACAACACCATCACAATTCCAATCAGATGATACCACTGGTGCTGCTGGCTCATCAACATCTGCTCCTAGTCTAGAGACAAATAATAGTGAAAATTATGAAATTGAGTAGGAAAGTGTTATTTCGCAACCCCATATGTATGAAGACGTAAACAGAGGTAAGATATTTTTTAAGAAATCTTAGTTTTCGAATTTCCCACCAAAACGAATCGCTCGCTTCATGGAAGCGCTTTAATGAACATATTATTCGATATTTTGTTAGGTCTCTCACCAACGATCGGAGAATCCTTCGCCTCAACTAGCACCAAGTCCTTGGAAACAATTGAGAAATCCGTATCAGAACTCAGCAATGGAACAAGAGTCCAATCACCGATTCCACTGAAAAAATTGAATCAATCCACAGAGGCTTGAATTGGGCGAAAATCTCTCAAAGTAGGCCAGACTCTAAACCGTCAGCTTGGTGGTGAAATAATTGATTCCATATCACCCCAAGATTCTCGAGATTTCATGAATATTATTCTTCAGTTGAAAGACAAATTCCATCAAGGACAATTGAGCAATGCAGAGAAAATTGAAGTCTCACTTTACTACCTCCGCAGTGGAGTGTTGATAGAATTCAGGAAATGATGGCCACATCCTCGTATTTAGTGAAAAGAACAAAAAAATTGTTCGATGAAGAGGGGATTCTATCATCCCCTGCAAAGAAGAAAGGTATGATTCATGACTTCTTGAGAGGATTACTGAACAGTAATCCTCTCAAGATTACTGTTCCATATCTCATGTCTCTATTTAATATAAAATAAACAATCTTTCAATTCTAGGACGTCCTATTACTGAAATAACAAAAGTAGAAATTATTGATTTTTATAATGATAACAGAGTTAGTTCAAATATGCCAGGGATGAAAGACTTTGCATCCGTTCCAAATGAAGAAAGGAAAAGAATTCACACAAAGAACCGACTGATCCTCTCCGATCTTAAGGAAGCTTACCAGTTTTTCAAAACTGAAAATCCTGATATCAACATTGGATTCTCAATCTTTTCTTCTTTAAGACCAAAACATTGTCTTTTGGCAGGTGGAACTGAAACGCATACTGTGTGTGTCTGTGCTGCTCACGAGAATGTCAAGTTGATGCTTTTAGGTATTTATTCTGTCAATTTTCATATTCATATTCTTGTGCTTCGTCCGTTCAACGTAACAGATAGTATGTGTTTGCAGGAAGAAATTCAAAAAGTTTAACAAAAAACTTGGAGGATCCGTTGAACGATTATTCCGATTTCTCGGGGTGGATGATTTGTACAAATCCATCAGAAGAGTGTTATCTTGCCATTTGTCAGAACTGTCCATGTGGCGATATGTTGTGTAATTACATCGTTGGAGCACTGCAAGATCACGATATCGATGCAATTACTTACCAACAATGGATTTCGAAGCCCCGAACAATTCTTACAACATGTGTGCAAGACTCTATCAAATTCGCTCAAGATTTTTGTGAGAAGCTACAAAATCTTGTGGTTCATGATTTTATTGCTAAGCAACAAGTTGCTTTCCTGAAATCAGTGAAAGAATCACTGCGAAGTGGTGAATTTCTTATTATATCTGACTTTCCGGAGAATTATGCTTTCGTTATTCAGAACGGTGCTCCAGGATTTCACTGGAATAATAATTCCGTGACAATCCACCCCGTCGTTATTTACTATCAACAAAATGATTCCATTGTCCATCAGAGCCTCGTTATAATGTCTGATTGCTTAGTTCATGGTGCTATAGCAGTTTTTGTCTTCTCGAAAGCCATCAACGAATTTATTATATCCATCTGCGAGTCACCCGAGAAAATATTCTATTTTTCTGATGGAGCACCTCAACAATACAAAAATTTGAAAAATTTGATAAATGTTTGTTATCACCAAAAGTATTTTCAAGTACCAGCTGAATGGCATTACTTTACTTCGGCAGATGGAAAAGGCCCGTGTGACGGTGTAGGAGGGGAGAATAAAGAGGCAAGCTGCTAGAGCTAGTATACAGCTACCACCAGATCGTCAAATAACAACAGCCGAAGAATTATATTCATGGGCGAGTGATCCCTTGCATCTACCAAATATTAGTGTCAGATACAGCCCTGCAGAACACTATAAGGAAGCATTGGATTTTCTTGCGGATCGATTTGAAAAAGCAAAACGTCTACCATCAACTCAGAACATCCATTGTTACATCCCCCTGGGGAATGGTAAAGTTTTAGCCAAGATGTTCTTAAATTCGTCAAAAGGTGCTAGATATGTGCTAGATATTTTCAAAACGAAACACCAGCTTGAAAAAAGTGAAAGAGTGAAAAGAACCATTCCACAATCAACTGAAAACCGAGAAACAAACAAAAAACAGCCAAAGACACAATAGCAATAGTCTACAAATAACTCGAGGCATTTATGACAAAAATAATAATGTTTAATCATGTAAAGAATTTTTGGAGAGTTTAATGTCAAGCTTTATTGAAAATTAGAAAAATTGTAACAAAAAAAAATCGAAACAAAATAGATCCACGACGATTACCATAATTCAGAACTGCTCAAAAAAAATTTTTTTCAAGTAAGAATATATGTGAATTTTTTCAGAAAAATCATCCATGGCATATTTAGTGAAAATTCGATTTTTCCATTTTTTTTCAGAATTTTGACTTTTAGAGCATCAGGAAGCGAGAGAAAAAATGTAAAAAAAAATACGCCGAAAGGTTACCTAAAGACGAACCTTTTCTTTTTTTACTCATTGGAATTGCTTCAATAGAACGGAAGTGATGCGAGAAAAACCCAAAGAAATTCAAAAAATCATATCTCGACAGTCGGTCATTCAAACAATCTGGAAAAATTCGGATAATAGTTTTTTATGTGTCTGTATCCAGAAAAAAATTGCCGATCATTTTCAAGGAGGTGAGGGTCAGCAATTGGTCGATTTGGCGTGGAATACCTCATATATATAAAAAAGACTTTGGTTGAACGGTTCATTCGGTTTTCTCTAACGGCCTCCCATCCAGTTACTGACCCGGTTCGATGATGCTTAGCTTCGATGATCACTGGATGCCCGGAAGTCCTCTAGGCCGTGTGGTTGTTGCTGATAAGACTAATATTTTTGGGGTTTATATAGGCAATTCATTGGATAGGAATGATAAGAGGAGAACAAAGGGTAGTACGGGATAGCAGAGGTCAAAGAGGGAAAGGAGAAGATAAGAGGAAACATGGTGGATGAGACAGTGGGGTAAAATAGAATGAGGCGAATCGCGAGACAGGTAGATTAGATAGTGGGGTAAAACGAAATATCGCGGTATATTTAACAGTGGGGCAAAATAGCATAGTAGGGTAAATCAGACAGTGGGGTATAATGATATATTGTTTCACAGTAGGGTAAAACGGGATAGCGAGTTCTATTCAAAAGGAGGCAAATGGATGATATATGGGCATTTTCCCCAAGTAGGAGTTTCCACCCCTCCCTCCTCCGATCTATAACTCCCCTCTCCCTCACCCATATTCTATATTGCTCCATCGCCCAGTTAATCATTGATTAATTAATTAACAGTTTGAATCAATCAAACGAAAATATCCCAACTACAAAATCCTGAAAGCTTCAAGTCCCTAATTCTATTTTTTTACAGAATAGTTCATAATTTCCCAGTTTCTAACCCTTTCCGATATTTAATCTGCAAATGTCACATTTTAATGTTATATCTTATTATTTGGCAGATAATGTCAGTATTTGTCAAATAACGCAGTTTTCAGAATTCTCCATTTTATGTCATTAAAACATCCCTGATGAAATCTGTGACGATATGACATAAAATGTTTTATTATGTCATATTTTGACATATTCTGACATTTTCTGTGAATATTCCCAACAGTGCTCATCAGAAAATGTCATAATATGACAAAATATGACATTGTGCCTGACATAATCTGTCAAAATATGACATCAGATGTTTTATAATGTCATGATTTGACAAATAATGTCATATTTTTACATTTTTCAAGGATATTTTCAGCACAGGTTCTTGTCAGAAAATGTCATTATATGATGAATTATGACATTAAACATCGGACATAATTTCATATATTATAACATTTTTTATAATATCAACTACATTGGTTGTCATATTCTGATATAATATGACATTTTTATGGGGAAATATGTAAAAAAATCGGACAAAATTTGTCATTTTATATCAAATTCTTGTATTTTATTTTAAAATTCCGAATATTTATCATTTTTTGATATTTTTTGACATTTTATGTCATTATTTGACCGAATCTGTCGACGAATTTTCACGAGACGAGTAGCACATCTGTTTTTAAATATAAGTCTGAATATTCACCTAAAGTTTTTATATTCAAAGTTTTCCAAATATTCTGAGCATGGACACAATCTTCGTTAGAAATTCCTTCATCCTGAAACTTTGAATAGAACATGTCTTTTTCAGGCAACTATATGTCATCAAGTTTAGTCCAACTATCAAAATATTCATATGGAAAAATTCCTTTTCGTGTAACCAAATTGAATTCATCATCACTGCTATAATACTTTCGCGTTACAAGTTTCTCATAATTATTCATATAATTTGATAGCTTCTCAAGGCTACTTGCCATAAATCGAAAAGAATCAATGAAGCGTAAATTTATTATTGTGTCTGCTACAGTTTTCCGAAATGCGATATATCGTTCTTTATTCACTGGTAAAATACTCAGTGGACCACCAATTCTGGTGGCCAATGATCTAATTAGGAAATGCGAATCATATCCAGGAAGATTGTGGAATACTATAGGAATATTATGAGAATTCGATACGGTAAGATGCATCCTCTATGAGCAGCACTACGATATTTTCCTATGAAATGGCCGTGATCTCTACATTTATTGTTAGCCATTGTAAACAGTTATTCACATATGTGGCATATTCTAGGAGCTTCAAAGTCTTTCGTTTGAGCTTCAGTGAAAGGTAGCAGCGGAAAAATGGCTTTGACATAGTCGTTGACGGTGTGAGCTAAATCCTTCAACTGATCGATAAACCATTCAATACAGTTAGGGCGGCGATTAATTTTAAATTCCGATAAAGCATCATTGAATGCACAATGTACATAGTGTGCTACACTGTGAGGAATGTGTTTCTGCCTTTCATCATTATTCATGGGTTCTATAATTGATTCGAGATCTGCATATACGGCGAATAGAACAGGTTCCTTGAATCGATAATTTTTGAAAATTAAAATATTTTCATTTTCACTAGGTAATTTTATTTTACATTTACTGATATTGGTGTACCACTTACTATGTTCATCGAGAAATTTTTTGTATCTGAAATGATTCAAAGATTTATAACATATCAATGCTCGATGTTGAGTATTTGGAAGTTGTTTACTCAAAAGACGAGATAAATCAGAAATCCAAGCATAATGGTACATCGGCTGATAATCGGGAACATCATTATCATGTAATATCTCTGTTTCTATCATAAAAAGGTGAATTGTTTGATGAATAGATGAACATTCACTGAGATAAAATGGTACGACCTCTTGAGCCCCACTTCTCACTGCTTCCATGCCATATACATTGATCGAGAGATTATTCATTTTTTCGAATTTTGTAATATCTATGCTAGACATTGGAAAGTTCAATCCATCATATTTTAACACCTGACTGAAGTGTGGATGAGAACTTTTAGCATATCGATTAATCTTCGCAGGATGAACGGCAGGACCATAGAAAACAATATTCATCTTCATTTTTTGTTTACAACAGCTTTTTTATTTTGAACATATTGCGATAACTTCACGAGTGTCGACAATCCACCTTGGAATGGTGTATATCTGTTTATATTCACCATGAGATTTATAATTTCGATAGTGGACCATCCCGAATCTTAATGTTGAAAATCGTCCACTTTTACTAATAATTTTTCAATCACATTCTCATCAAACCACGTTTTGATATCAGTTCCTTCAACAATCGCACTATTAGCTGTTGTAAAATATTTCTGTTCTTTTACAATTTTATCATTTTTCACCACTTCGAATTTACATGATAACATGACATTAACCTTGATATTTCCATCTCGATAGAGTATTCGCATGGAAGGTGTAGAACTGAAAAATTTTGCATCAATCAAAATTTTTCTCAAATCAGTGACAGCGAGATTCACGATCACACCAGTTCTTATTCTATTTTGAAAGGCACATTCTACATCCTTCCACTGCACTCTTTCACTTCGTCTCCTTTTCGTTTCATTTCGGGTTTTTGGTGGAACTATACTTCCACCACATCGACTTAATGATTTGAATTTAATCAATATACATTTGAGATTGGACAATGTAGTTTGCACTTTCAAACGTTCTTCTACTGATTATGTCTCAGTATTATATTCAACTTTTAACAAATTGTTTTCCGATATTGATCCACTTATTTATTTCTTCTACCGACTCACACACACTAAGTATGCTTCATCCATATAATTTATTATTTTTATGCATATTCTTGAACTTATCTTCATATTGTCGAGGTGACTCTCATTCAAGAGCAAAAGGTGAACTGATGAGCTCTCAATCGGAGGTTCACCTTTTAAAGGCAGTAGTGTTGAATTTTCATGGGAACTGTGTTGGCATTATTGGTATTTGAAATGAATCTCTAAGGTTCTTTCTTTAAACTTTCAATGTTATATTTTCATATTCTCGAAACAAATGGTTTGGATTTTCAGAATTAATGAAAAATACTGAGAAATCTGATATCGGGAATTTGGGGAAGATCCACGTGGTAGTTGATGGTGATGCCGCAGCTACTTTGCGGAAGACACACATTGATGAGGAGCAAACGGAAAGGATTTGGGTGCTGAGGCAAGGATGGGTGTGTGACATCCAAGGAGGGAAGGGGACAACATGATTGTGTCAGCTGGTTTTCAGAATGCATTAAGGGACTATCGGGAAATAATGGAGGAAAACTGTTTGTGGAGGTTACTCAGTGGACGAATTCTGAAAGGAGTATTTGAAAGGAGTATTCTGAAAGGATATTTTGGGAATGAAGTTGTCAAATTGTTGTTGCTAAATTGGGGGACTATTGGGGGGACTATGGAGGGAAGAGCTGACAGTTGCCCGGAGAGAGTTGGCGAAATTGGGGGGAGGGCATCACCTGAAATAAAAATGAAATAGTTATAGGGGGTATATAGCAACAGTCAGAACAGGGGAAAAGGGAAACAGCTATCAATGGAACAGAATCAGGGAGGGGACCACAAGGGATGTGGTAGCTGCTAGGGCCCCTTGTGGCCGGGAGATGGTAGCGCTTTGACGAGGTTCGAGTTCCAGCTATGAACATGGAGATGACGACGGGGGGGGAGAGCAAGCTAGGGGCCGTCCTAGGGGTAGTGTGGCTTTGAAGTGGCCTCCTTCAACCAAGGAAAGGATGACGAGAGGGGTGACGAAACTTGAAGTCGTCTTTTGGAATGGTGCGGCCTAGGAGTTGTCTTCTCGATCTGAGGCCATGGCGTTGGAAAATGGCAAGGGAATGGAAACATGGAGTCATTCTGGAAACGGTGCGGCCTTGGAGTACTTTCTGACAATCGTACTGATGGCGATGGTGATGACTTCGCTGGTCTATGGTTCGACCGACTTTTTGCAAGTCCCTGGATCTGGTGCAGAAAAAAGGCTGATGACTGGGGCAACTTACTGTAGATTATACTGGCCCATATGGTATTCATGTATTTTGTTTTTTATAACTTTCAATATTCTATTATTGGATACCTGCCAACCAAAAAGCTCATAGATTTGGAAATCAAACGCAATTACAAAGTTACAGAGATCAAAAGGGTCTTCACTCAGTTCGGAATCCAAGCAGTCATTGCATTGAATAATGAATTCAATGTTTATTTGCCCAATCGCATCACGAAGTTGCTGGACAACGATGAGGAGCAGTTTGATCAGCCGGTCACAGCATGTGCTGAAAATCATCTGTATTTACAATATTGCGCAAAGAAATTCGGCGAGTGTGAATTCGTCTATCAATGAATCCTACTTTCATATTCATAATGTATCAAAATCTTTTAAAGAAATTGGCATAATGTATTAAAATGATTTTTTTTCTGGCGGATAATTTATTTTTCGGTTCCATATGTAAACCCTCTGGGGTTTTTACATTTCGTTCCCTTCCCTATCTGCGTTACCATGGGCCGACTTACTTTATCCCCAACTGCAAGCCATTCGGGATTGGACTACCAGGGAAATGACGGAAAAGCTCAGTCGTGCAGCCGGCCGATAATGAAGGGATTCCACTGTGTCCATTCGTCACACTGACTCAATGGGCAAAGTGCTTCTCTACATTCGTGCCTATCGACTGTTCTCCCACGCGGTTAGGTGTGCCTAAGCGGACACCCATCCAAGTACTGGGCAGACTGTACGCTGCTTAGCTTAAATGACCACCGGAGCCACACACTCCCCGCGTGACCACTACAGCCGCCAGGTATTAAAATTATATCTTATTACAAAAAAAATATATTGAATTTTCAAGACAAATGAATTCGTTTATGTTCAATTCATTAAATCTTTACATCGCCGAAAATCTCATAAAAGGAGTACAATGTTACTGTTTCTCCGAATTTGTATGATATTTTCATGGAAAGAAGGAAATAAATAAATTTTATAGAGTTTATCAATTCTAAATTCTATTTTTGACATATTATAAATATCAATGTATTCTTTCTCTTTCCATCCTAATTATTTTTTCTTGAATGATCATTAATGAATCATCATTTAAAATCATATACATTACACTACTCAAAAATTGAGGGAGAGGGAGAGAGGGAGAGGGAGAGAGGGAGAAGGAGAGGGAAAGGATGAAGGGGAGAGGGAAACGGAGAGAGAGTGAGAGGGGGGGTAGAGAGGAAGAGAGGGGGAGAGAGAGAGAGAGAG